>NC_056748.1:642553757-642901257 GCF_019279795.1 Protopterus annectens | reverse complement strand
AATAACCTTCAAAACACTTTCAAATGAGAGCTCAAGTTTCTTTTTTTATGTAATTACAGCACCACCGATGTACAGTTTTTGGCTGCAAGAATTAATTTTAAATTCAGACTCTAATGGTTTTCCTTCGGATATGGATAAAAAAACACTTTTGTAAGTAATTATATAAATGCATGTATGTAAAAAATTATAAAAAAATAAAGCTTTAATTCAGCCTTTCTCAACAGAACAAGACCCCCACGTCCATAGTTTGTGATGTGGAAAGTAGGAATGATTATTTTAATTAATTTCTTATTAGTTCTAATGTAGAGAGTAGTTCTGTTAATGGCATACTTATCGATAACTAGAATGTGTTAGATGGCTATCTGAGATACTGAAGAAACTTGGTAATTGCCTAACATTTACTAGCAAGAAGAATGATTAAAGTCCTCATAAGAAAAAGGGAACATAAGGTTTACAACAAGAATGGGGTTCACACACAAAAAGAGACAGGTACAGTTCTGTGTAGCACTTGAAAGTGGCATAAATAAGTGTACAATAGTTCATCTATTTCTGAATCACTTACGAGTTTTACAACTGTGAGCATTATATACCTGTAATAGTATCCAAGTTGTATATTGTGCAATAAGTTCACATTTTATGTAGGCAAAACTGATAGTTAAATGAAGAAAGTAAATACTGTTGAATATAGAAATCACAGCAATGTACTTTATAAACATTCCGATGGTTGTATGGATTTCAAAAGCATTTTATTCTATATTCTTAACTCTGTTAAGAATGATGGAAGAGGGGCGGCACTGACAATTTGTTGGAAGTAAATGAACTGAGATGACAGATTAGGATAAATACTAGGTATTCTCCTGGTTTAAATGATCACCTAAACATTAAAAACATTTATAAGTCCTGCCCGAGACATGAAAGGATCATTTCAAATTATTTTAAACATTCATACAGTTTTTGCTTTGAAGTGCTAATTTAATGTTATGCAAAAATATGTCAGCTGAAAAGTTTCAGAAGTATGAATTGCAGTAGATGACATAATTACCATTTATAAGCTGAGTGTTTTATCCCACTTTTGAAAAAGTCTTCAGAAGGGGTAAAACCACTAAACTGAAGGTTTTACTGTTCTTATCTTTAGCTTCAGTTTTTGGAGTTCTTTTTGGCCAATATTTGTTATATTGGTGTTGCTCAATCATTTGGCTCAAGTTGTTGTTTCACCACATTTATATATAAGTAATAGGGTATGGAGCATTAAAGTTACACAAAACGTGGTGCAATAATGTTTGCCACTGCAAAAGAACTTCCTTTTGATTCCTGCTCATTCACTGTTTGTGGTATGGTTCTAATGCAACCACATTTTCATTTTCTGTGATTTAAATTAAGTGACACAATTTGACTTCACACCTAGCTGAAACATACCTACAACTGCACCTGACATAACTGAGCATCTTTAAATGTATCTGAGCTATAAAAAGGTGCAAAATTGCTGTTCTTTGGCCTCTCAAATGCATATGATATAGTCAGTGATTAGTCTGAAACTCTTACTCTCCAAATGCTTTTCCTTCATATCTTGCAGATAGCTTACCTGGTACTTTGAAGGAATGGCAAGATCAATCAGATGGGATGAATTAATCCCCTTAATTCTTTACAGCCAGTACTAGGTATGCTAGACAGATCAGTGTTGATCTCTTAGTCTTCAATGTATTCATTAACAGGATGGCAGAGTTCTGTGGTGATGCAAACCTAGTTCAACACCAACAAACTCTTCTATTATCCTTGTGTATAATAATTTTTGTCATCAGCTCTAAGCTACACAGTGCACTCAACTCCACGTTTATTATTCAGATCTTCTTCACTACATATCACCACTAAAAAACTAATGTCATGCCTTTACCCTACTGCAGACTCGAGAATGAAAGTGGTAATCCTATCATGCCCATTCCAAAGTACAAAAACTTCCACTAAACCTTCCAAATACTCTGTTAATGAAGTAGTTAGCTTCTCTCAACTACATGGACTGACTACTGATAATATATTCAAGTATACCAACTTAGTCAAATCAGAACCTCATACATGTTTTTTCTTTCTTCCTTCTACCCTGCTAGGCCCTTGACTGTGTGTGTAGAAACCCCAGAAACTTCCAATTGCACCTATAAGGCTGACACTGATATAACCCTCACATTGGCTGGGCTGTCTGACTTCTCATTGAGTCAACCTTACTGTGCACAATTTGTAATGCCTGGTGAGTAGGAGATTATCATAGGGAGACACAAGATATGGTACCTGAAGACTTCATTTGTGTGAGTCCAGTCAAAAGTCCCTAGTCCTTTTGTTCATGCTAGCATGCTGAAATCATGCAGCAGGTTGGAAGGGCAATGAGCGGTGGCTGGAGGACACATTAATAAACTTTAAGCACCACACCTCCTAGTCCTCTCACATACCCTCCCTGGCGATCACTCTTGATTTGAAAGATTTCCAAACAGAACCCCCCCCCCAAGATAGGCATGCCCATCATCCCAGCCTGCACCTTCAAGTGCCTGAGCTGCTAATTGAACTTGAGTCACCTGAGGTAATGTCATGTCAGGGTTTATCCTTCTACATCTCTAGTGCAGGAATTAGAAACTCAAGCATCTTCACAAGTCTAGGGCCATTCATATCCCCGGTTCTCAGCTGCACTTCATCAGTATATATCGTAGTTCATCTCTTTTCTGTTTTGTATATGTTAAACAACCTTCAGTTTCTGTTAAGTTTCCTCTTCTTTACAAATTAGAGCTAGATTTGCATGAAGGTAAAAATAATTATCTTCATTCTTTTCCAGTTACTATTCGATCTGCAGATGGTTACTATCCTAACACTCACGTTGCAATTTGCAATGGCATAAAATTCAGCTAACACCTCTCTCTAATTCAAATACAATTTGTCCATCATAAATACTAAATTCCCCAAACTGCCATTCACTTGCTAATCTCCTGCAATGGCCTAAATTACATGGTTATCTTATGGCTGATAATAGACTTTTATAGTCTATTGAGAAGTCCTGGAACAGATTTGGTGATTCATGCTTTTCTGTCCCCACTAAGATGTTCATACTACCATTGCACTTGTGAATATTAAATAAGTCTGACAGGATAGGGTCTGGTTGAGGCTGTATACATGAGGCAGAGGGCACTTCCTAGTATCCTGTGTGATAGTAAGTAGAGGGACAATACTTTGAGATGGTCTGCATACATTTATGATTTAGATCCTTGATTATTTTAGTCAGAAAGCATTGTGACAAGTGTTTGGACAGCTGTTTACTCAATGGGGCATTATATAATCAGCTTAATTATTAAACAGCAGAGTACAATGGTATGATTACATCCCTGGACCAGGATGACATACCTTTGGATACAAACTATGTGATGAAAGGGGACTTTCTAAGTGGATATGTGGTGATCAAAGGGTAGTTCAGTATTGACATAAGTTCCCAGATACATGACTATGGGATCAACTTTCAGTGGTGTGTTGTCAATGTGATAATGACAAAGACAGTAATGCTTGCTGAAGAAAACAATTATACATTTCTTTGCACTTCGTTTTAGTCCATAATTTTGACACCAGCTATTGGTTTTAGAAAGGCCTTCTTACAGGATTTTGGTGTTTTCTGGGGAGTTTATGATGGTACCAAATTTATAGTAATCTGATAAATTGGTCTACAATAAACCCTAAATATTTGCTTTGATCTTTGAGAAGCAAATGCCCAGGAGGAGTGACCCAAGGACTGAACAATGGGTACTTCACTAGTGACAGGTCTTTTGGAGGAGGTAGAGCTGCCAACCCTAATTTCCTGGGTTCTACTTGTGAGCAAATTTGCTACCTAATGAGTTTGTTCAAATTGTCATTATATACATTACCCATTTGTCTTGTATTTCTGTACTTATGTTTAACTGCATGTGCAGGACATAAATATTACGTTTATTCATGTTGTCTGTTCCTAAACTCTCTAAAATCTGGTATTCCCTGGAGACCAAATTCAATTTGTAACGAGTTATAAAAGTATGTAAAGAAGCCCATGTCACAGGTGCACAAATTTCTGACATGGAAGCTTTAGAATGAAAAACAGCTGAACTCACCGTAGCCCTGGTAGAATGTGCTTTCACTGGCATATGGAGTCCTAGATTCTTTTTTGTATAAATAAAGGAGATGCAATACTTTAACCACCTTGAAAGAGTAACCTTAGAAACCGGTTTGCTCAAGTTTGAGCTTGCAAAAGATAGAATTAATTGTTCTGATTGTCTAAATTGCTTGGTTCTGTCCAGGTAAAAATGTAACTGTCTGTATACATCCAGGAGGTGCAAGCAGTACTTGCCTTTATTTGAAAAGTTTGGGAAGAATACAGGCACATCTATAGACTGATTGATATTTGCCTCTGAAATCACTTTAGGAAGAAAGGACAGGTTTGTTCTGAGTGACAATTGGTCTTTATGAAACACTAGATAAGGGGGTTTAGAACAAAGAGCTGTAGTTCGGAAACTCGTCTTGCCAAGGTGAAAGCAATAAGAAGCAATGTTTTCCAAGAAAGAAACTTCAAGTCACAGGTAGCTGCAGGTTCAAATGGAGGTAATGTATGAGACTGCAAAACAACAGTCAGGTCCCTTGGTGGTAGAGGTTCCTTGAATGGGAGGTTCAAATGAATGGTGCCCTTAAGAAACAACCTTACAAAGTCTGTGAGAAATTAAGGGCTGATTACCAAAACTGTTATGGTAATTTGAAATAGCTGCTAAAATAACCTTAATAGCAAAAGCAGGTGCTCCTTTACCAAAGATGGTCACTAGAAACTCCAGAACTTTTTCTACTGGCACTGAAAAGGGGTCCAGACCATTATCACAGGCCCAGACAGAAAATATCTTCCATTTACTATGATAGAGATTCCTGGTAGATGGCTTATGGGATGACAACAGAATATGTCGTAAAGGGGATAGAATGTCAAAAAGCCTGGTGACTAACGAAATTGGAGAAACCAAGCAGTTAGCCTGAGAGTCTGCAGATTGGGATGCACTAGTCCCTGAGGATGGGACAGAAAGTCTGGAACTGGGTCCAGAATCCACGGTTGAAGCAGATGAGGTCAAAGAAATGGAAACCATATTTGTCGAAGTCAGAAAGGTGCAATGAGGATTACCTTGCTTCTCAACCGAGTTGCTTTCTTGAGGAAAAGGGGTATCAGGGGGAATGAGGCAAAGGCATAAAGGATACCCGGAGGCCAATTGAGAAGAAGAGCATCTGTGGGTGGCTCCCCTGAGGGGGAAGTAGGGCAAAGTAGCTTCTGCACTTGCTGTTCAGGGGGGAAGCAAACAAGTCACAGAAAGGCTGGCCCTGGCAGAGAAAGATCTTCTGCACTACTCTGGAATTTAGAGACCACTTGTGAGGCATGAGGATGCATCTACTCAATTTGTCCGCAATCAAATTTGAACTCTCTGGGATGTGTGTTTCTATCAGAAAGTGATTGGAGGTTATGGCCCATTGCCACACACAAAGGGCTTCTCGATACAGCAGCTAGGACTTCATTCTCCCTATTTGTTGATGTACCAGACTACAGACATGTTGTCTGATTGAATAGCTATCATTCCTTGAGATAAGGCAGAATGAAAAAGCACTGTTCTCAGCTCTAGAACATTGATATGCAGATTGGCCTCAGAGAGGGACCAAGTGCATTGGACTGTATTCCCAAGATGATGCCCCCATCCCATCTGGGAAGCATCCTTGGTCACTATGGCCTTAGGCTGTGAAGGGATGGCCTAGAAGAATCTATTCAGACTGCATCCAAGTAATTTTTGCATCAGCTTGATATGAATATTAGGTGATCCATGGGGTGGGTTAGGATAAACCATTGTTTGCAAGCAGCCACTGAAGAAGTCTCATGTGAAACTTTGCCAGTGGCACTAATGTGATCACTGCTGCCATGGAGACCAATGCCTGCAGAATCTGCAGAGCAAGTATTTTGCTCAAAGAATAGGATGAACCTGCAATCTTATTTTCTGCAACTTGTGGTGGGGTAGCGATGTCAGCCAGGACAGAGTGTTGAGACGAGCTCCTATGAATTCCATATCCTGAAGGGGTTAGTTAAGACTTTGCAAAATTGACCATGATGCCCAATTGTTGAAATAGCTCCAACATGAAGCCCACTGTTTGTAGAAGTAGATGCCTGGTGGAAGTGGTGAGGAGCCTGTCTTCTAGGTAAGGAAACACTCACAATCCGTGCAGCCTCAAGTGAGTTGTGACTGCTGCCATACATTTGGTGAGCACCCTAGGGGTTGTGGTGAGACCAAATAGCATCATTCTGAACTGGTAATGACTGGCTCCTAGCCGGAAGCGGAGAAACTTTCTTGAGCACTTGTGCATCTTTATGTGGTAATACGCATCCTGAAAGTTGATACAACACATCCAATCAGTTTCCCTTAAGAAGGAGGGTACTGACTGAACCGTGACCATCTGGAATTTTGACTGTTGAATAAATTTGTTTAGAATGCTGAGATCCTAATTTGGTCTCTAGTCTTCTGTTTTCTTTGGCACTAAAGAGAATCTTGAGTAAAATGTGGATCCTAATTGGTCTGGTGGGACAAATTTTTTCTAGCAGCTTTTGTATTTCTAAGGCTGCTTGACCCCTCTGACTGGATGGAATGTTGGGGAGTTTTGCTTGGGTTCTTGAGTAAAGGGTGAAGGGAATTAAATAACCTCTGAAAATAATCCTTAGCACCCAGGCATCGGTAGTTATGCATCACCAGGCAGTTGGGTGCAAGGAGAATCTTCCCCCGACTGCCTCCAGAGGCAAGCAATTGGTCCCCCTTTCAGGAGCGCTGGTAGGGCTGAGTAAAGGATGACTCCCTGGAACCCTGATTCTGCAGATCACCCCTGCCTCGGGGATGGCATCTTCCAATGTAACCCCCCCCGTGGGGAGTCCGTACCAGGTGTGCCTTCGAAAGGCTTCTGGGACTTCTTGCACCACATTTTGCCCCTCCTTTGATTCCTGGAGTAGGATCATTAAGGACTGGAAAAACATATGCCCACAGCAGAGTCTTTCCACCCCTCTCACACCTGGATAGAGTTTCTTTAACTTTGGGCCCAAACAAAGAGGATCTGTCCAAAGGAGCACTGACGAAGGAAGACTTGAATGGTTCCACAAACTTACACAGGCGCATCCAAGTGTGTTATCGAACAGCAACACCTGAACCTGCTGACCTGGATGCTCCTTTGGCTGCATGTGCAATGAGCCTCATGGATGAGTTTGCAATAGACTCCAGGGTAGCTAGCTGGGAGGCCACCTTTTTTTGGACCCCTTCAGCCACTGCTCCCGCCAGGGTATCAGACAGGTCCTTGACCAGATCCCTTTGTAGTCTAGTAAAGTGTGCCAAAAAGTTCAAAGACCTGATGGAGAAAGTCGATGATGCATAGACCTGCTTCCCAGGTCTGTCCATCACCCTAAACTCTTGGTTAGGGGGCTGTACAGTAGACCTTTCCTTGGCTAGTTCTTTCTTGATGGCAGCCGATACCACCATGGCATCAACTACTAAGCCGTTTTCCCAATATGGTTGGTCCTCAGGAGTGGAAAGTATTTTATCAGGTCTCCAGTGGACAGATTATATAGAGTCAGGAGCCTTCCATGCCCACTGAGTGATCAACTTCATTAGCTTGTCAGCAGGCGGGGTCACCCAGGAGGCAGATGGGCATGCCCTAAAGGCCTGCAAGTACATCGACTCATCAGAGGAAGGGTCCTTGGGCTTCCAATCATCCCTGTGTTTTAGGATCTTAAGAATGTCTCTGAAGGAGATGTCTTCCGGGGGGGGGGGGGTGACAGTGGGGTACCCTCCCCCTCACTGAAATCTGTGTCCTCCATAATGGATTCTTCAGGAGAATCAAGGTGTTTCCTCTTACACATTCTCTTCCAAGGTGGCTTTTCAGTGGGAGCATCTGAAGAGGACTCAGAAGAGGGTAGACCATTAGCAGGTAAGTCTTGTAGCTTTGGAGCTCACTGTCCAGGGGTAGAGAGGGTAGTGATAGAGCTGATAAACCTAGGGTCAAAGGATGAGACTCCAGTAACACAGGAGCCACCAGAGATGAGGCAGTGGCCAAAGCTCTTTCCATGGCTTGAAAGGCAGGACGTCCTGAGGAGGAATGGGAGCCCAGAACCGAGACAGACAAATTTGGAACTGGGGTCACATCCCGCCCTGAGAGACCCACCTGACAAACCAGAACCGAGGTCAGGTCCTCTGTCGGTGCAGCCCGAAGAGGCAAGGCTGGTTCCATATAAAAAAATCGGACCCGACTCGAACCCCTTGGGCCTGATGGCAAAGGCATGCTCCCGAAGGCACTGAAGGTGTCAGAGACGTACCCAGTGAAGACAAAAAGGTTGTCAGTGCAGAGGTTATGGGAACCTGTGAAGTTGGAGTCGAGTGCTCTAGAACCTGTGAAGAGGTCAGAGGAGGAGAATAGGACAGAGTCATAGGAGAGAAACACCCTGCATCGGAAGGAAGAGGGGGCTGAGAAGATAGGGTAAAACCCTTGGCTGTCAGGATCTGATCCCCCAACCTTAGTATATCCACTTCCGAGAGACTTCTGGTGGAGCACACAGACAATGCAGAAGGAAGGTCAGGCCATTCTAGAAAAGGACTAGGGAGCTGACCAAAGAAGAGGTCAATGGAGGGGGAATAAATGGTCCTGGGCTGAATAGAAATATTAGTCTTTGGCACTATCTGTGGGGCCATGGCAGGTATAGGCACCGACATGGTAGTAGCAACAGTCGGCGCTGATGTGGGAACCGTAGTCACAGCCATTTCAGGTGAAGTCATGATTGGAGTGGATGTCAAAAATAGTGTTGATGGCACAGTCAGTGCTGGTGTCGGAACCATAGTTACAGTAATTTTGGGTGAAGTCTTAATTTAAGTGGATGTTGAAATCGGTGTCAACTGCACCAATAAGGTAACGGTGCTGAAAGTTCAGCCCATTCTGAAGTCTTCAGAGCCTTAGCTCTCAGTTCCGATGTGGAACCTACAGATGAATTTTTATGCTTTTTAACAATCAGGGCCAAGGAAGATGTCAGCACTGAATGGGAAGTTTTGGAAACAGAGGTCAGAGGAGACTGGACGGCCTTGGACAAGGTTTCCTGAAAAGGGGCTTTAAGGAGCCCTTTGAGAATAAGTTTATTTCTTCATTCTACCAGAGTTCTGTTACTGAATCCCTGGCAGACAGAACAATCATAGCTTAAGTGAAGCATACCCAAACAGTATACACAACACTCATGACCATCAGAGTCTGGCATTTTTCTGCCACACTCTTTACACTGTTTAAAACCAATAGCGGAATGCTTTGATTTATCTACCATCACCCTAAATAAAAAGACCTGGGAGAGGCAGAAGAAAAAGGAGAGAAGAGATAGTCAACACGCAATCACAGCATATAGACCAGCACCATCAGTAATGGTAGGGAGATTACCCAACAGTAAAGGAGAGGGGGAAGGGAACTACCAATCATGGTAGAGGGAATTACCGGTGGTAGAGGGAAGGAAATAAACACACTCACAGTAAGGGTAGACCAGAAATGTTAACGATTATGGGGATAAGAAGTAAATACCAACAATAGTAGAGTAGAATCAAGTACAAAAATTAAAGTTTTACTTAGCTACAAGAGAGGAGTCAGTTGATGCTTCTTGTTGTAAGAGCGGCAAATCAGATCTGAGGTAATGTAGAGAGGGGCACTGTGGTTAGAGTAGTAGCTTGAGAGATTTCTTTTTTTGGCTGACACAAGCTAGATAACTGCTGAATCAGTTCCAAGGATCGGAACTGTACCCACAAGTCAAGAATAGATGAAGACGGACAACATCAGATCTGTACATAATGCATATTATATTAAAATCTATTTTGTAAAGGTCAGTGGAGCTTTTCTCTCAGGGACTCCACTGGAAATAGATGCTACCCAGATGAACATTATCTATAATCAAAGGCAAACAAATAATCTGTGCTACTTCTTTTTTTGGTAATATGCACCACCTTGCATCTATTCTAACCTATGTCACTGCCATGGAGGAGTCACAGAACATCTCTTTAAACAATGCTCTTTCCTGATGATAGCATGTAGTAGTCTAGCTCCACTCTCAGCAGAGCTGAGCCATTGCAATTGAGGAAGACAATTAGAGAACCTATCTTACAGGTTTGCTGCCCCCAAACAGTAAAGAGCACTGTTCTGGTCTAATTCTGACACAAGACAGAAAGACTTTTTTGTACAGTTTTGCCACTTCTTTATGGCAGAATGTACTCCTGTTTGATCATATTGAAGTGCACTGAACAAAAAGCATAAATACTGTGACAGTTGTGCTTCTCCCAGATGGTACCTTGTAGCATTCTGACACAATTCTGAACTAGTGAGGTAAAAGTGTTGAGCTACAGATCATATCCAACAATGCTGCTACTCTTATGTTGTAGTACTTAATGTCAAACCTTCATTCTAACCACTGCTAGTAAAATTAAAGATGAAAAAGTGCATTTATTGACAGATGTGCTAGAAATTGATGCTGTACCATTCTGACCTTTGGAAATATGAATAAAGAGGGGTAAAGCAGCTAATTCAGGTATTATTCCCAACCAATAGTTTGCAATGCTTTAGCACAATACTGACATAATGAGAATTTATTCTGGATCCCTGAAAGCTGTGCTATTCCCTAATGGTGATCGTCAGCAGTGTATCACCCTTTGGACCTCCAGCAATGCCACTGGTAAATTGGAGGAGACAGTATTTGACAGCTCATTTAGTGCATGGATGCCAAATGTGATGTTATGGCATTATTTTAATGTAAATTCATGCCACAAATGAAGGACACTGTATCTGTTCTGTACAATAAACTTTATGACAACATTCTGCATCACTACTGACAGACAATGAATTTGTCTGACAACTCTGCTGCTCCGTTATACCACCAAGTTAAGTTTAGGTGTCATTTAGTCCAATAGCACTACCATGGATTAGAGGCTAACCACTAGTGACTGACTAGTGGTAGCATGTTGTGGGCTTGCTGAAAATATAACTAACGACAATACTATTATTAAAGTTCAGGACATCTTTATGGATGCAGTGTTACTGCCTGATGGTTGCACACAGTTTGCAGCAAAATTCATACGTTCAAAAAAGCCATTAATGAGGCAAACATCTATCTGTAAGCATAATGATAGATTTAGGGTTAGAGTTGTATGTGTCTTGCATTTCTCCAAAAGGTATTGATGTGCAAGGTGCTTTTCAAGCTTCTGATTTTGAAATTGTTGTAATTCTGACAATTTGGTTTGAAATGTGCACCTTTCAAAACTATGGCATTAGAGACTGCATCAGGTAAATCAAAACAAATTCCATCCCTCCATAGTGGAAATTTGTAGGATTTTAAAAAGGTGTTCTCTCTTATTTTCTTTTGATAGTGTGAATTCTTTACCTAACAGACAGATTGTTTTGTTATTGTAAGAGTATACAAGAAAACTTAATTTACAAAAGCACATCCTTTTCACAAACTTGCTTGTGCAGACATGCAAATCATGAGTACAATAACTGTCATAGTATCTGCCCACCACATGAGCGAGCATCCAAGCACATGGGATTGTCTATTCCTACATCTATATACAAGTATCTGTAATATATATATATATTTTTATTTTCTACAAGGTGCAGCAACCTTGGAGCTGATCATATTAAGAGTGTGCAGGGGCAAATCTTACTGCAAGGGTGGTGTGGGATGCTGTTCCCATCCAAAAGTTATAAAACTTTATGCAAATGTCATTTTATATGGTTTGCTTTGAAGAAATGATATTCACGGAGCTGTCTTTCTCACTGACACCTTACATTCAATGAACAAGTATTTACATTTCCAAAAAAAAAAAAAAAAATACATCCAAAAATTAGAACAGAACTAGTAGTAATATTTAAGAGAGTTATAAATAACAACTTAAAATGAACTAATTTTGAAGTAGTGGAATGAACATTTCAGAACAGAAACACACTTTCTAGTGGAAAAGGAACTCTCCTGATAAGATAAATCTCAGCTGTATACCTGAATCTTAAAGAAAGTTTCCAACTCTACAATATAAAACCAAGAAATTGATAAAGTTCATACTGGGAAATAATTTCATAGTTATTATTTTGTATGTCACTTAATAATAAATACTAACTCAATTCACATGCGGGTGCAACAGTATGCAAATACAATAAAAGAAAGCTGAATTGTTTTAGATAAGGACATGTGATTTAAACTGACAATTAAAAAAACTATTCAGTACCAGGTATAAAGTCTAAAAAGACGCTCCTACTGCCAGAGGTCCTGGAAAGAAATGATTGTGAAATTCTAAATCTGAAACAGCACATCTATATAAGAAATTATAGTCTGATGACAGAAAAAGAGATTACAAAATAATACCATTGAGTCACTTAATAGTACAAGGAATGCACTGTTCACAAAACATTTGTTAATATCCTGTAATCCTTCATATAACAATATTTAGTCATTGCAAGAGTGGGAAGAACCTGGTTCCTTGTAGAAGAGTTTAAAGAACATGATTACTTATACTGGGCTCTAAGAGGCTATTTTTATTTGCCTTTATTTGGTTTTGAATCACTTTTATATCCCACCTCAGACATGGAAATTTTATATTTTTACCTTCATTAAGAAAATCTCAGTTTTCAGATAAAGGAAATTAGCGTGTTCTGATTATCTGGAAATTTTCTTCAAAGTTGATAACAGCTGCTAAAAATCTCTTTCCTAAATTGAATGATATAATAGCTAAAGAATCCATCAATGTCTGCCAAAATGAGGCACCTAATCTTTCAGTATCTGGCTATCATAACTCACAACAGCTTGCAAGACTACAGATTTATGGTAAGTTAGGGAGTGAGCTATAGCTGAAGGCCATTCAACAGAGATTCACAAGATGCAGTAGTGACTCAGTTCTCAGCAGTTTATTTAATGGATTTATCTTGCTTTTACTGAAAATAAATTTAATGTTGTTTTAGAAGATATAAATAGAAAGTGGAATAAACATAACCTTAGTTACAGCAAAGGTGATGCTGTTAACCTTGGAGGAAAATAAATTAACATGATCAAATTACTGACAGAAACCACGTTTAAAAATATGCAAGCACTTCTTTAAGGGTCAGAAAGCCACAGTAAAAGAGTACCACTGTGTTTTTTAAAAATGTGTTTATGAATTTGACACAACTAGTTGTTACTAGAAAGTAATTATGCACTGGTTTTCTATCAATTCATCCTTTCATAATAGGGTATCAAGAGTGACGTTCATTGATGTGCTGTGCTACCTTAACCACATAAACATATCTTACTTTTTTTTTGCAACAAATGATAGTAGTAACTAGCTTTGGAGTGGCTGGGGTTATCACCGAGGCAGTGGCTGCAGCCAGTTAAAAAGGATCATGAGTTACTGAAATATGAACATGTGAATGCATCAATTTGTGAAGTATTAAACAACATATGTTAATATCTGACAACTTATAAATGCCCTTCAAGGCAACCAGCCATTTTTTTCTAAACAAATGTATTAACATTTCATATTGTATTGACAACACATAGCAAACAGGATAAACTTATCAAAATCACAAGTTATAATTCAGAATTATTATGTTTCCCGAAAATAGCATATATAGTTTTTCAGTGTTCAGATAAGCAGTCTTAAAGGACAACATATTAAAACTTAATTTAAATGTCACTTTTATCTAACTAAAAGGTTTAACCACAAAGAACAAATAGGTTAACAAAGATGGTGTTCACTTTGTGGGCTCTGATTGAGCTATTCTCAAAGGATTTCACAGTTCATGTGTATGAAAGGGAAGGAAAACTAGATTTAAACTAATCTGGAAGCAGCAATCATTTAGTTAAAGCTCTTAACTGCATGTAAGAAATAAAGGATACCTTAATCTTCTCATGGTTCAGCACTGGGTAAGGTCTAGAAATGTCAGAATCAGCAGTTAATCTGGGCATCAAATAACATTATAAATTTGATTCTGTTCATACAAAACTATTTTGTTTCCTGTGTGTCAATTACAGCAACATATGATGCAAACTATGTTTCTGATACTCTACATTTGGGGGTTATGATAAGGAAATGTTAAGGCTTATTTATAAACCTGAATAATAATAAATGCAGTGATAGAAATGCAACTCATTTCACCTCTGACATAGTAGGCTTTGTGCCTTTTAACAGACTTGTTTTTGAACTGGCAATGATCACAACCAGTTTTAACCACTCTGGGCTGTCAGTGTTTGTCCTTGCTGGCAGGG
Source organism: Protopterus annectens (assembly GCF_019279795.1). Lineage (NCBI taxonomy): Eukaryota > Metazoa > Chordata > Ceratodontiformes > Protopteridae > Protopterus > Protopterus annectens. The sequence continues at coordinate 642,886,964 of NC_056748.1, read as the reverse complement.
TAGGATGCATTTTTATCTAATAGTGAAATAAATATATAGCGGAACAAAGAAATGTATGCATTAAAAAGTTAAAAACTTACAATAAAAATCAAGATGTAAATATAATACTGTTTTGCATAAAGCCTATGATAAGCTTTGATAAGAGGCTCTTCACAAAACTTTCCTAATATCTTTTCTATGAGATTACTATTCAGCCATCAGAATCCAACAATTTTCATCCAATGAAAAGCAAGCCAATGTGACCTAAAGGTATAATATCATATATGAAGTTATTTTGACCACATCCGCATAGTTCAGAAAAATTTGAATACAAAAATATTAAACTGATGTCATTGTGCTTTACTAATGTTATAGTGAGTTGTGTCATCTTTCTATTTCCTGTTAATATTTCTTTCTTTTAATTGAGCTTGTGGTTATATGCAAACCATGTAGATTCTCAAGCAGAATGAGTAATTAGGAATACTGTATTACAGAAACCACTGTTTTTGTCATGAGTCATATTTGACACATGATGAGACTTATGGAAAAATGCCAACTTTCTTGTGAAATCTACCCAACTTTTACAGCAAACACTGTTTGGCTTCCTTTCTATCTACTGACTTCTTACTTTCCTCTCCCCAAGTGATCTACAAACAATTCAAATTCTGTTCAATGAATATGGTTTCAAAGTCTATTGGCCTATCCATGTAGTCGTATTTCCTGAAAATCTGTCTTGAAACATCCCCTTCCACCTGGCTTGCTTGTCATTGTGCCCTTTCTAAGTCCTCTCTCTGATTCCTAGTGCCATTCCTCCTATTTGGTCCCTTACTAAGTGGTGCGTCAAAGTTGTATCCACCCCTTTTCTTCTACGTCAAACATGTCAAGTTATCACAAGTGTCTGTTTATACCAAAGCCCTGCATTCCTTTCTTTTGTATGGCTATGAGAAATGGGTCAATAACTCCAGATGTATTCCTTACTGTCTGTAAGCTGGAAAGATAACCAGAACATTTCTGTAATCTTCTCCACATACCATACAGTCCATCATCCACTTGTTAGACATTTATATCATAGAGATGATTATGACTCCTAGGTCCTTTTTATTTCTCTGTCATCTTCACAGGGTTGCTGTACTGAATATATTTCTATATTACTGTTTTCAGATACATTATTCATAGTGCAGCAGTTAGCGTTGTTGCCTCACAGCAAGAGATTCTCCAGTTCGATTCTCGGCTGGATCGCCTTCTGTGTGGAGTCTGCATGTCCTCACCATGGTTGAGTGACATTTAAAGATATGCAGGTAGGTGCATGCATGAATGGGTGTGCCTTTGTTGAAGGTTGGGCATTGGGCTGGCACCTTGGCACCGTAAAAATCTACTGCCAATCATAAGCGGACCAGCGTTCCGCTGTGGCGACCCCTAACATGGAAAAGCCAAAAAGACATTACTATTCATACATATAGTACGTGTGTAAGAGAGTGTGTGTGAGTATGTGCGCGCACAAGCTTGCTTGTCATTGAGATGGTTGACATTTTTGCATGGCTGTTAAAAAGAATGACTGCACAAATGAGTGAAAACTCATTTGTGCAAATCACATATGACTGAATTTTTATTCTCTTATTTGGCTAAATAATTACCAAGAGAGCTCCATGTCACCCATAAGGCACTAAATCAACTCCGGATCATTAGCAATGTCTAACCCATTTTAAATGAACAAATCTAACACTGGAACTATAGGAATCAGCAGATGAATGTAGACCCAACACACAGGCAGATCTGCACGAAGGTACATGAAAGCGATGCAGAATCAGCTCCAGAGAGTCTCTTTCTTTGCATTTACAGGTAAGTTAACATACCCAACAATTTTTATTCCTTTTTCTTTTATCAGTTTATAGTGGTTTAAGCTAGGAATGTAAGTTGGCAGTTGGCGGTATCTGTGCTTAGGCAATACTTAGATTGTTTTTACATTAAAGAAAAATAATTGTAATGTAGAAGGTGATAGACTAAGACACAAGTTTTTTTTTTTTTAAATTGGACTTGATTTTGCATTTCAACCATAGTTTGCTATACTTATGCTTAAGATTTTTTGAGTAAATCTGCTATCTTTCATTAGATGCAATTGAAATGTAGCTGTTAAGTCTTTGGAAACAGGCAATATTTGTTTGGCAAGGCAGTGTTCAGGACCATGCCCCTAGTGGTGATCCATCTCCCCACCAATGGCACTACCACTGAGGAGGACATATCTCAAAGAACACCCCCTTCTATGAGCAACTGAAATAAGTACATGTTGTTACAAGCTGTAACCCATTATCCAAGCAACACTCATCTACTTGTAAAGTAATATTTACAAACAAAAAGATGTCCTCAGACAAGAAGCAGCTTAGAGGTTCCTACTTTCATTTTTAACCACCTTTCTCTTTTGTGATACTGCAAAGGATCTTTCTACTACTATATTCTTTTGGAGAACATGGTACTTCAGCAGACATACCGCTAGTTTTTTCCCCTATAAGCCATAAGTTTTTAAATTGGTGAAGTTCTTTACAGAGGTTTTTTGAGTTGGTTTCCCAACCTTGGGAAGGGGATTTACCTCCAGGATGTGGTTTAGAAGCCACTGTTTGTTTGATTTCACTGCTGACTCTGGGACTTCATCCTGAATGTCTTCTCTGCTGCAACTCTTTGAGTATTAGCATGTTATATAACATTATGCACACAGAAAATATTTCCTGCATGTTTTGGGGTCATACTAGGGGGCCCCACACCACAGGTAACATCTAGATGGTGGACGCAGGTCTTGAGCAACATGAGCACAAGTTGACAAATAATCTGAGAGTGTCATATGCATTCTCTGCCATGGTCTGTGGATATCATATTAGTATAATTAGTCATGGAACCAGGGGATATCCAGCATAGGAGGATGTTGTGCGATCGAACACAATTTCAGCGAGTGCTGTTCATTGAAATCGAGTTCAGTGGCAGAGGAGTTTGCCTCTTTCTCCACTGCTGTGTGACCTTGAAGTTGGTATACATATGTCTAGAGGGTGTGGTGGGGCCCCCCTTCATGGGAGGTGCAGAGGGGCTACCCCCTACAAAAAAAAAAAAAACTGTTGGGTTGTTTGAAGGTGGTTTCAATGAACAGTTTTCATTTTTTTCCTTTCATCGAAATTAACTTTGATGAGTCAACATGAATCCAGCTTCACCAATAAGATGACCCTGTGAAAAGTCATTCAAAATGAACTACTGATATAAGTCAGATATGTGCCAGATAAGAGAACTGTGAACACTGCCTAGTTAGCTTGTTGACACATTGCATTCCATACCCTGTGCACAGTAGCCCATCTGCTGGTTGACAGAGTTGAAACCTTTATGGCTCTATATCGCTGTACTTTTTCCCCAGGTAGAGCATGCAGCATTATTTCAATGCGAGTGCAGTTAGTGGTTCCCATACCTCAATAATTATACGTCATTGGTGAATATCGAAACGATTTGCTTAAGATGCTTGTGTTACAAATGTATTAGAACTGTAAACCATGTGTATATCTAACTGGTCTGTACGGATATGTGTGTTAAAAAGGTTTTTGCAAAGTGCTGTTTGAAATGTAACCACAGAGTGCCCTACTGGAATAGAACAGAAATGTACATGCACTATTGTAACTGTAACTGTTTAAATGTATGTATTTTAACAGTGGAAACTGGAATACAGGAGATTAACTTCAGAAAAATAGCTGAAATTAAATTACTTTATGGCTACGCCATAAAAGATGATATCTTTCAGTTTCAATGCAACAAGGAGACACAATGTCTAAAATTAGGGAGCTTTCTGTAATTGTCTCTATGGGTGAAATAATTACTAGTCTTGAAATGTGAAGTAATGTAATTGTTTTATTACTTTCAGCATCTGCCAAATATCTGCGGTTTATGTATTTTCACAGGTAGATGCTAAATACTGTCAGGTTCTAGCAGTGGGGGTTTCACCTAGGATAGAGTAAGATGACAAGAAATTATGTCATTCTGCAAGCTATCCCAGCACTAATATTTGAGATATTAATTTAAAAAGTCTCTTAGATAGGGAATTCTGTATTATGTTGTGGGTCTGACAAGAACCATTCACCACATATGCCTCGCTCTGATGAAGTAAGTTTCTAGGGAACAGTAGAATTCTCTTGGATATAGTCAGGAATATAGCAAAGCTTAGTTTAGATATTTTTCTTTATGTATTTGAGACTGTCCTGCAATGTTGTTTTAAATATTTCCTGTGATTTTGAACTCTGATGTTACTGTGAATCTATACGGAGTATTTTCTTGTTCTTTTATTAATTATTATTAAATACATTTAAATCTTTCATCGTGGCTGATTTGTCTAGAGATATTTACTTTTTGAGAGTACTTGCACATTTATTTGATGACTGTGTGGTAACTCCAAATAGCCTTGCTCTTGGTCAAACAACCATTTGTATTAATATTAATATTACACAGAAAGATTGGACACCCTTTGTTAAGGGCCTTAAAGCAGCTGATAAGGAGTTGGGTGATGGCAGTGCTAACTACTTTATAGTCTGTGCAAAAGGGGACATAGCTAGTAAAACCTGTGCCAGCCTTTCCCAGGTATGTGTGTGTATGTGTGTGTGTGTGTAAATCAAACCTCAAAGAGTGTGTGTGTCAGCTACTTGGACAGAGACATGAAGCACTGGTTGGACAGAGAGGGTGCTGGAGGTCTTGGCTTGGCCACTCAACTAAGATCTCAACTCTATAGCTGTGCCAGTGGGGAGTCTTATTGGGGATATGGAGAAAGAGAGAGAAACCAGCCTCAGACTGACTGTGGTCTCTCTGTACTCTTAAGGGAAATTGCACTTGATGCAGAGAAGTGCATCTGGAAATATTGTGTGTGCACCTGTTATCCTCCCAGTGTACATCCCCCACTGGTGCCAGTGGTGAGGATTGAGGCTCCTTAATTACTGGTCCAGTGGTAGGTCGTCACAATATGCTTCACCACATTTTGTAGAACGCCATCTAAAAAACTGTTAGAGTATCTTTGAGGCAGATGCCAGAGCAGAGATACGTCCAAGTCACTGTTGGTCAATGGAAGGCTCCTGTAGCAAGAATTCTGAAATCCATAAATACAATGGTGTCTACGGGGATGGGCACTCCAGCATCCCATGAGCTTGAATATCGAGGCAACACATCTCAACCGGAGCTTACATGCTGTCTCTACTGACATGGTAGCAGTCCACTATTTCTTAGTTCTGCAGGGCATGGTATTTTGGGAGCAAAGAGATAACTTTTTTGTGACTCTGGTAAGTGCACCTCTGTGACAATTGATTGAGAGCACATTCTCTTGCATATACATATTTACTAAAGTGTTGGTTATCCCATACATGTATCTGCAGACTCTCCTGTAGCTCCAGGATTTTACTGTCATCAGCAACTTTGGTGGTAGCATCTTGTTGTGTAACCTATACACATTTCTCTGCACTGATAATTATTCTCATGTTATTATTGTTTTGTCCTTCCCCTGTCATTATGCACTTACTAGCATATCATGCTGCCCATGATGTTTCACATTCATGCTAACTGCCTCTCAAAATTACCCCCTCCCAGCACCTGGCAATTTGTTGTACACGTTTGCCTAATACAACATGTAAAATGTATCTGAATCCCACAGTATACAAGCATACATGTTAGAATTTTACAAGAACTCTTAAAAATTTCCTTTCACACATGCTTAAATTTTATCACATGCTTTTCAATTAAATTATATCTACAGTGATAAAAAAAAAATAATAATAGGCACCCACTAGTCTTATTTATCCTATCATCTCTTTAGATAATTAACATTTCTGAGATAAACCTTGATGCTACAATCTTACTAATTAACTAATTAATACCTATGTGGTGTGGAATGTCAATTCCAGCAGCCTACATGCATCTTACATTCCACAGCATTTTCTGTAAAATCATCCTAAAAAGCATAAGATAAAAAAATAGAAATGTTTTGTGAACAATAAAAGCTATTATACTGTACAAACTACAATGTTATCAGTAAGAAGTAGTATTTACAACAATAATCATCAGTGTATTCATAGTCCCATAAATACTGCAATATACTGTAACGCAGACAAACCTCAAATTATTTACTTTTTAAATTTTCACAAAAATGTATCATATCTTGAAAATTGCCTAAGCAACAACCTAAGCATATATTGTTAAAGCATTTTTGTTAATCAGACATAAGTTTTCATGACGAGAAATTCCTCTATAAATGCATGTTTATTTTGATATTTACACAACTATAAAATCATATATTTAATTGTATAATTAACAATACAAATAGTACTAGATATCTCTTAAAAAGTGCAGTGTATAGGGCAAATATCAAAGACAGTTTTCTTCAAGATCTAAGGTTTTATCTAATGTCATGCAACAGTTTGTAAGTCACTTGTTTTTTGAAGTATTAAGTACATGTGGAAATACTACATATTTTAATAATTACTAACAACTAGCGATACTTCCAGTCATAGCTTTCAACCTCCCATCTCCAAAATGAGGAACACTAGCCATCATAATGTGGAACAAATGGGCAAAATGTGGGGCACTTACTAATGGCTTACTAACAACTTCAACTAGGAAGGTCATAGGATAGTTAAAATATGCTGATTTTACTTATAAAAAATATCTTTTAATGATTTAATATGATTCATTTCTATTTACCATGGATATCAGTTAAAAAAATCCTATCACTGAATGTGTGACAGACCCTTTCAATGTGGAAATTTAAGAAACATGAACTTTTTAAGACTTCAAATTAGGTATGTTCCTCGTAATGAGGTACACGAGAGGTATGCTTCCAAGTATAGTGTGTTATAAACCAGTATTACAACAGTCTTTCGGCTTTTCCCGATTAGGGGTTGCCACTGTGGAACTCCGGTCCGCTAATGATTGGCAGTGAATTTTTATGGTGTTGAGTTGCCAGCCCAGTGCCCAGCCTTCAAAGAAGGCACACCCACACATGCTCGCACCTATCTGCATGTCTTTAAATTCACTTGACCGCGGGGAAGACATGCAGACTCTGCAGAGAAGGTACTACAGCCGAGAATTGAATTGGAGAACCTCTTGCTGTGAGGCGACAATGCTAACCGCTGCACAACCGTGACCGTTGTGATATAAACCAGTATTGATGGTGAATTATCCTTTCTCTCTCACTGGTGTGTCACATCATACACTTCAATAAAATGTAGGCCTCTGAGTTATGAAAACATGAACATAAATATGAAAATATGAATAAGTGGCAAACAAAGATTAAATTCTCTACTGCAGGACATTCTAGACTAACAATATTAGTACTATTTTGTTAACAACTTCTTGCCCTTTCTATTTGCCTTACCTTTTCTATTATTAGCTGGTACGTTACTTAAAGGAGGATTTCACTCAAATGTCAATTTTTTTTCCCCAAAAATGATATGTCCTTCCCTGTAATGCAGAAAAAATATCATTTAATAATTATTCCATTTGTTTGATGTCTGAACTTATTTCTGTTTGTCTTTGTTTTCTGCGTTTGTCTCATATGTAAACATCACAAAGGCCAAGAGTGGCAGAATTATTAAGTTAGTCACTTATTCCAGCAACAGCGCCATTAAGAAAACAATGGCATTCAAATATGCCCGATCAGTCATAGACTGCCAGCAACATACCGGAGATAATTAGTGTAACCTGGAGTCTGAACAAATGCAAGGTTTTCAAGCTTTGTTTTCAGTTGCAAATGAACATGAAAACACAAGTTATACTTATTGTATTACCATTAAATTAAAGTGAAATACAATTAATGTGTAAGTGCCACAAAGAAAAAAAATTATCATCATACGTTTCTTAATTTTTTGTTAAGTATTTGATTTTGATTTTTTTTCCCTACAAGTTCATGTTTCTTCTGGTGTTTTTTTACAGCATTTTTGAATTGCATAGGGTTTTGTTCAGGCAAGTCAATGAGTTGGGGAAGGAAGATTAACATCAAAGACTCTAACTGTGAATGCAACATAAACCATCTCAGCCCAGGTAACACCTATCAATCACAGGGGATTTCTCACACTTGAACACTGAGCTAGAGTTGTTACTTTGAATAGAGCAATTAACTCAGCTACATTGTCAAGCCTAGCATTCAAACATGCTGTATCAGAGATGGCTACTAATGAAAATCAAAGAAAACAAAGTAATTTAAAATGCAGATTGATAATGACAGTCAAAAGTAGGTATTCACAGTGCTGTTGTAAGCTGATGAGGGAGAAAACCACAGTAAATGATCCTTTCATCCTAGGGATTTCTCTCTCTCTCTCTCTCTCTCTCTCTCTCCCTCTCTCTCTAAAAATGAAATCAGGGAGGTGAAGGAATTGACTTAAAACAAAATCATGCTACCCATGGCAGCCCCCTTTCAGGCAATTTTAGGGTATAACAAATTAGAAAATAATAACTACTTGCTTTGACAAAGATACATTAGTAATGCAGAAAAATTCAAGATATGCTGAAAAACATATGTTTTTTTTTCAGTGTGGGGTGTGGTTCTCCTTTAAAGAGGCCAGACCAAAAAAAGTTCTGGATGCCATAAGGAGATATGAGTGTGAACTGGAAGTAGACAAAAACGAGTTATAGCCTCAATTAAGTTAAAATAACTAACAAATACCTGTAAAACGAACAACACAAACTTGATTACAGAGTCATATCTTAACACTGCCCTCTTGATCAGCAATCTACAGAACACATTCCTGACTAAGCAAAAAAACTTAACTACTTAATAGAATCTTTATGCTGTCATCATTTTATGAATGTTTAACATTTTAAATAAACATTAACAGGCTGCTGTACTATTCAATATGGATACATTCTCAAAATGTTTGTGTACCATAAAAAAAAAACTGAATTCCTAGAAGGATGACTTCACTCTGCAGTCATGGTCAGCAATCATATGATTCAAAAGCCACTGTCAAATACATTTCTAACTAGATATACAAACTTATTAGAGTAGCAACATTACTGTCGTTAATTCTCCTTTCTAATTCTTTTCATTCAAACAATATTAGTTCTTCAGATAGGAAATAATAAGCAAAAAAACGTTTTTCACATATGGTTAATCTTGACCACGTGCTGCCATTTGCCTTTATTAAAATCTATGCAAATCCAAGGGAAACACTTCAGCTCCAGGTTTCATACACATCCCCACCCACATACATTAGGATATTGCTCATGCAGTGTATGTTGCCATCTTACTTTTAAATCAAAACTTATTGCAATGTTTGCATATGGTTAATCCATACCACATATTGGCATCTTTTGTTGTCTTGAATTTAAGGGCTCATTTAGAGCCTTTGTATCTCTTCAGCCATATTGTATCTAGCATAGCAGTTATAAACTAATATTGTTCATGTTCATCCTCTCCTCCTACTCATCTTTACCGTTTTTCAAAAACCCAGTGTAAAAAGTGAAAAGGACCTTTGAGGTGGTAAGAAGTGGATCCTGATGGCAGACAGTGTCTTCCAGTCCTTCTCGCTCTGGAACAAAGTCTCTCTGACCGTCTTCCCAAAAAAGGAAGAACCATCATAAGGGGCATTGGTAAAAGATGCCTTGAAGGGCTCCAAAAACTGACATAAGTGGAGCCACACGTGATGCCGGATGGCAACGCCTGACCCCACTGCCCGTGCACCTCCCTCCGTGGCATGGGAGAGCAAATGCATAGACGTGTTAACTACAGATTTTAGGGTGGACATTCGTGCAAACATCTTCCTGTCCTCTGCCGCCATGGACTCTGGGGTTGACTCTATGACCTCTTTGTCCAGATCTGTCGAATGACATGTGTCATGTAGTTCAGCGTTCTCACACAGAAGGTCACCAAAGCATATACTCGCTTCCCAAAATGATCCAACGCTCTCAACTCTCGGTCAGGCAGGTGGAATGTGGGGCTCTCCTGGGCGAGTTCCTTTTTGGTGGCCACCACCATCATAGCATCTACAAGAGACCCCTTGTGCCAGTGTAACTTGTCCATGGGGGGGGTTTAAGACTTTGTCAGGGCACTTGGGTATTGGCTCTACGGTGTCTGGCTCCTTCCATGCCCTAGATGTTATCAAATCCACAAGTGGGTCGGCAGGAGGGGACACCCAAGAGGTAGATGGGCCTGAGCCAAATGCCTACAGAAACACAGGCTCATCAGAGGTTGGTTTTGGGGTGGACTCCCCCCCCCCCCTTTGTCAAAGGATCTCCATGATGTCTCCAAAGGAGACATCCTTGGGGGGGTGATCTTGGAGAACCTTCCCCTTCATCCAGATCCATGTTTTCAGTGAGAGACTCTGGAGGAGAGTCTAAGTGCCTCCTTTTACATGTATGCTTGCTGCAGGCGGCTCCTCAGGGGGGACTGTCTGGGGAGGTGTCATAAGTTGGTTGTTCCAAGGATGGAACTTCCTGGGGCACTACAGCTATGGACTGTCCCTGACAGGGCAAGATGGACTGAACCACACTCAAGGCCAGGGGGATCTGGCAGACTCCGAAGACAAAATGGTCAGAGGCCTCGACCCTGCGAGAACCCTCTCCACCACACTGAAGGCAGAGGGGGAACAGACCTCCTGGGCTGATTTAGTGGAAGCAACTCCCCCCAATCCAACTGGGGAAGCCAGAGCCAAGACGCCAAGGGGAATGCTTATCTCTAACAAGCTCAGAGCAGAGAGCACTCCCTCAGATCCAACCCCAAGGCTACGGCTCCGAGAGCTCGGATCTGACACACTCAAGGCACTGGACAGTGTCAAGGTACAGGGTACTGTCGGCGCCAACCCCTCGACTCCAATCATCCTTGGATTCAACGACTCCAAAACCGCAGGTTGGATCGGAGAAGGAGTAGTAGGTCTAAACAATGGCTGGAAGGTGCTTGTTCTGTTAGGAGAAGGCCCTGACAAGACCCCCATCTGGATTTGAGTGTGGATAAACCTCCGCATCATCTTGCCCATCTCCGCTTCAGACAAAATCCGAGTACAGAAGGAGGACGCCGCTGAAGTAGGCTGGGAAAGCAAGTGGGGGGAAGGCCTAGGGGCTAACCGGCTAACCTGTACCTTGGGAGCAGGTGAAAACCTGGAGGACCTGAGCTGAGGTGTCACTGGCTTGGAAACAGGCTTAACCTTCAGTGGAGGCTGACCTCCGACAAGCGGTCAGGGGATCATTTGTGAAGCTGGTTCTTCTTGGCTTTATCCCCTTCCCCAGACCTCTTGGCGAGAGGTTGAGTTGCAAAGGCTGTAGAAGGGGACGATCCAATAGGGAAAGGTGGGACCTTGGTCCCAGCAGAAGAGGGCAACAGACCCTTAAGGATCAGTTTGTCCCGCCTGTCCTTAAAGGTCCTGAGATTAAACCCAGCGCAAATAGGACAGGGGGACTGGAGATGAGGCACCCCCAAGTAAACCACACACAGCGTGTGGCCATCCACTAGAGAAAACTTATGGCTACACTCTGTGCACCTTTTGAAGCCTGGCTTTGGAGCATCCGCCATGCCTTAGCCAGCTCAAAACACACACACACACACACACACACACACACACAAGCACCACGTGGAAAGAAAAGAGGGTAGGAAAGATAGGAAAGCCTACTTACTACTTTTTTTTTTTTTACGCTAAGGGGAACTTCAAGAAGGTATAGAAAAGGGGTTGAAGAGAAATGGATAAGAAAGGCCAAAAAAAAAAAAAGGAACAATTTACTGTCATAGAAAAAAACACCCAAACGCTCTGGAGATCAGACCACGCTGCTTCCTCTCAGGCGGCAAATGAGATCTGAAGGGAGAAGAGAGACAGGGGGGTGTTATGGGTAAGGGAAGGAGCATGGAGCTAGGAGCTGTAGCTGGAAAATGTGGCCGTGTTGGATCCAATGTGGATCCAAAGACCCACAGGTTGAAGAGCAAATGAAGTTACTACTTCAGATCAAGCAAAAAACATTTTTCAGAGATGGTTAATCTCAACCAAGTACTGTCATTTGCCTTTATTAAAACATATGCAGAAAAAAGGAAAACGCTTCATCTTCATGTTTCACACACATCCCCACCCACATACATTAGGATATTGCTCATGCAGTGCATGCTGCCATCTTACTTTTAAATCAAAACTTATTGCAATGTTTGCAAATAGTTACTCCATATCACATATTGGCATTTTTTGTTGTCTTGAATTTAAAGGCTCAGTTAGAGCCTTTGTATCTCTTCAACTATATTGTACTTAGGATAGCTGTTATAAATAGACTTCTTTTCTTATTCATGCTCATCCTCTCCTCCATCTCATCTTTACAGTTTTTCAAAAATCCAGTGTCCTATTGGAATATCAAGACTTTACAATCCAAATCCAAAAACTCAGAACGTAAGATTAAAATGTAAATCTTGATGCTACATATAAAAAGTGTTGCCTTCTGCACCCCCCACTTGAGTGTGTGTGCATACACATACACACACACATTTTATATATATATATATATATATATATATATATATATATATATATATATACACACACACACACACACACACACACACACACACCATACCTCTTAGAGCAAAAAATCTGGACAAAGCCAAAAATGATGGGTGGACAAATAGGGACATCTTTTAAATATTCCTCTTACAAACTTAGAAAGTTGATACAATAATCGGTTTTGCTTTAGCATGAAATTTCTGAAGGATGTGGAGTCTTAAACTCAAATGTTTATCATTATTTAATGACTTCAACCCTCAGCTATTTGCCAAAAAGTTACAGATTTTAGGAGGAACACACCAAAAATATGAGGTAAAAATCTGGACATTCTTCAAACATCTGTACAGTTGAGAGGTATGAACATATATTTTACTATATATATATATATATATATATATATATATATATATATATATATATCAAGTATAAATGAACCCAGGCAAAACAAATGTCAGCGTTTCAATTCAAAAAAGGTTTAATAACAAAAACAAGTATGTAAGCATTTTCACAGTGAATCCCACTGCTTCCTCAGATGTTTAACTAACACTACAGTAGCTTCAGTTTAAATAAAACTCCTTAACTGAAAACCAATTTTCATGAAGATGGAAGCAGTTTCCATGGAGAGAAACAATGCCATTGACCAAAGTAAGAAAAAATAAAAATTTAAACATAAATCAAGTGGGCGGCTGTGCCCTCACACCCCCCTAATTAAATATAGCAACTCTGAGATTGCTCTATGTTCTTAACAGGGCAAAATCCACGTAACGGCCAAATGACTTGCTTCCCTGCGTGGAAACTGCCGTTCGCAATTTTAAGTTGTCAACATTTAGGAGTCTGACAACCTAAATGAGTGACAATTTTATACAGACCCGGTTAAATATACTGAATGTAGAGTTATCCAGGAGTGCTGCAAGAACAAAGCCAGGTGTCTACTAATTGAACAGTTAGGAGCCTTTTAAATTGTGCCATGGAGCAGTTAGAGGAAATAGAGGTTGGCAGTTTATTCCATATTTTAGGAATAACATTTGAGAAGAGAGATTCCCCAGCTGAGTTGTTAGCTTTGGTGGCTTCTAAAAGGAGTCTGTCACTGGAATGGAGAGCTCTAGAAGTGGTGCATGGTTGTATAAGATTTTTGAAAGCAGGGATTTTATCTGGTTGATGCAGGATTTTGTGGGCAAAGGTTAGTTGCTTATAGTGTAGCAGTTGAGTTCTAACCATTTTAGTTGTTTAAGAGCAGTATAGTGATGTCACCCGTGTGAGGCATCAGTAGCAAACTTGGCAATTTTATTTTAACAGGATTTTAGCTTCATAAGATCAGTTTTACGAAGGTTGGTTAGTATTAGGGAGGCATATAAGAGAGTTGACAAGAGGTGTGCATGGGCAATGGTGGCTTTTGCTGATCTAATTAAAAATTGTTTGTTTCTGTAAAGAAGACATAATTTTTAATAGTTTGAGCAATATGAATGCTGAATTTCAGATTGTTGTCAATTCTGATGCCTAGCAGATTAGTATGTGTTACTGGGGGTGATAATACTTTTATTTTGGACTCTAAGTTGAAAGTAAGGGGAGAAGAGGGAGATCTTGTGGTTTAAAAGAGAAAGAGCTTCATTTTATTGGGGTTTAGAATGAGTTGGAAAATTGGTGAGCCATGTTTCTACCGATAGAAATGAATCTTGGGTTATGGTGTGAAGGTCTTGTAGGGAAGAGGCTGTGCATATTAGAGTAGAGTCATCTGTATATTGTATCACGAGGCATGAAGAGTGGAGGTGTGGAGTTGATTGGTGAAGAGGGTGAAATGTATAGGTCCAAGGATGGAGCCTTGTGGGACCCCTAAGGCAACTGGCAGGAGAGTGGAGAGGTGGTGCTGCCACTGTACAGCCTGCCGACATCCTTATAGGTAGTTTTGGAACCAGGTAATAGAGCAGCTACTAAGGTTTAGGAAGTAGAGGACCTTGATCAGTATGTTGTGATTTACCATATCAAATGCTTTGGACAGGTCTAAAAATATGGCAGATATGAATTGTCCTTGATTTCTATAGTGGTTAACTATATTAGTAAAGGGCATTAGGCCTGTAGCAGTAATGTGATAGGGGTGAAAACCATGTTGTGTGACTGATAGCAGTTTGTGTGTCTGGAGGTAGTCCATGAGTTGGGTATGGACAACTCTCATTAGGATTTTAGATAAGGGTGATAGGATGGCAATTGGACGATAGTTTGCAAGTTTAGATAAGGGTGATAGGATGGCAATCAGATGATAGTTTGTAAGTTTGGTGGAATTCCTCGTTTGTGTAAGGTATAATGTGGGAGATCTTCCAGATAACAGGCACTATCCTCTCAGATATTGATCTCTTACTGGGTATGCTATTCCTTCTGCTGCGATTTGCAGAAATTCAGCTGGGAGGTTATCTGTGGCTAGGTTAGTTGGTTTTAGTTTATGCAGTAGTTTATTTATGATATCTACAGGCACTGTTTGTGATATAAATTGGTTGGGGCTATTTTGGGAGGAGTAACCATGCTGGGGTGCTACAGGGACAAGGTTACTGGAGATGTTTTAAGAATTAGAAAGGGCTAGGACAATTTCTGTTAAGTATTTATTAAACTGGGTTACTTTATTATCAGAGTTGCTGTTTTAGGTTGGAATGGGGGTAGTTGTTTTTTGCCTGGCCGAAGTATATTATTAACTGCAGCCCAAAACTTTTGAGGGTTATTCTGGTGTTTTTTTCTGAATATTATGGTAGTAATTTATTTTGTCCTGTTTTACAAGTTTCTTGGCTTTGTTACGTAGTTCTAGGAATGTTTATTTTGTAATTTTTGTTTTCTATTTGTGATATTGTTCCCAGGCCTTGTCTCTAGCTTTGAGTAGGGATCTACATTCATTACTCAGCCAGGGTGCATAGTTGGCTTTCACTCTAATGGTTCTTTGGGGAGCATGACAGTTTAAAATGTCTAAAAAAAGTAGTATTAAAGGAGTTAACAGTATCATCAAGGGGTAGCTGTTTCAGAGAATCCCAGTTACATCTTTTTAGGGCAGTGATGAATCTGTGTGGGTTAAAGCCTTTTTTGATTCTAATTGTGCAGTACTTGGTTTGGTTATTTTGGTAGGTATGGGTATGTACAAGGAAAGTTGGTAGGTAGTCACTCAGACCATTGAGAAGACAACCTGCCTGAGATGACAGGGAGGGGCTGTTGACCAGAATCCATTTGAAGATAGACTGACATTTGGAAGATTTGTCAGTTCTTCTGGGGGATGCGATCAGCTGGGTGAACCCATGTAGGTTGACATGGGAAGCTGGATTCTGACAGGAGCAGTCTAGCCAGTCAATATTGAAATCACCCAACAGGACTCTTTCTTGTAGGAGAGAATTGGAGGCCCAGTGTAGTATGTTTTCTACTGTGGAGATATTGTTTCCTGGTGGGATGTAACCACCAGTGATGTTAATGTGTTTTTTGGGGTTGAGTTTTAATTTGGTAAAGATTAGTTCTGCATTTCCAAAGTCGGGGATGTCAAGTTCAAGGTAGTCTAGTGTTAGGTGATCTTTGAATAGGATAGCTACTCTTCCACTATTTTTGGTTGTCCTGGAGCTACAATTTCATTGCTGTAATTTTGGGGTTTTAGCCAGATCTCTGTTAATATAACAATGTCAGGAGTGTAGAGGGAAAGTAAGGCATGAAGATCGTGAACTTTTATTTCCAATACTTCTTACATTCATATTAAGGAGGAGAAGGGAATATTTGTTTTTTTCTATGTAGTAATTCTCACTTGACTGTGATAGGGCAGCTAGCTGTATTGGGTGGGGGTAGAGACCAAGATTAGGATGCATGTCTCCGGATCGGTGTAATTGCTTTAAAAGGTGTAACAGCAGTTTGGTGAACTTGTATTGTAGATTAGCATGTTTTTGACAGTTTTCAGATGTGTTTGGTGGGGGTTGGAATTTGCTTGCATGGTAATCTAAATGACTGGAACAGAAGAGACTTGGAGCTTTGGTATAGTTTAATGTTTTTTCTAGGTAGTATAGTGAGGAGATTTCCCAGGGTGGGTTATTGGCTGATAGCAGTAGGGAATTAATTATATGAGGTGAGGGAGAAGAGGAGTAAAAGCAGTGAAGTAGTGGTGATGTGTAGGGCAGCTACTTTTAAGAGTTTCATATAAAGGTGAAGCATTTTGTTAGTGTACTGTGGCACTTGAGAGTAGTAGATGTAATAAGGTCAATATCAGATAGAATTTGTGAGTACTGCAATGAGTTTGGGTAGTGATTAGTGAAATACTGACTAGTAAAGAAATGGGGGTTACCAAATTAATTAGCTAGTGATCTGATCCTACTGGTTAACTATTGGGTTTAACAATTGGATGGGTAACCCATCAGATTCTCTAGGTTGACTACTTGGTTGTGATTGGTAGTTGTGTATGGGCAGGTTTTAGTTAGTGGATTCTATTCATTGATGTGTGGGCTATTTGCTGTTCTAGACTGGGTGGGGTTAGTGAAGTATAAATGTAATTGATGTGGGGGTGGGCAGGAATGGAGTAGGGTAGGGGAGCGGATTGAGCCCAAGTGTAGCGAGGACAAATGGAGCGGGTTGAACCAGGAGGTCACAGCAGGCTATGTTTGTAGAAAAACAATCAGGAAATCAGAGAAAGTAAAAAAGGAGCTAGAATTCAGTGAAAAAAAACAGGTCAGTACAGATGGGTGAAGGCAAGCAATGTATAACAGAAATGAGATAATGAAAGGAAAAGGAGAAGTAGTATGTAAGGAGGAAAGCAGTAGTGAAGAAAGAGTGCAACAGTGGGGGGGGCAAAAAAGGTGGATGTGTAGTAGAAGTTAGACAGCAAGGGAGTGGATATAAGGTGCACTGATGCACTAGGAGCTTTGGTTTTTGCACAGAATAGCTTAGATAAAATATAGTATGAACATATCTAAACAACAGCCAGTGTTTGCAGTCTTGAACTATGACGCTGTGGGCAGGATATATTGTTGCAACCATTCTCAGCTGGATTCTATAATGCCCTTTTCCTTTTGCTTGTTTGCAGATGCATCAACCACACTCAAAATGATTTTATTCTCTCAATTGTTTAATCAGTATTATCAAACTAGAACACATCAGTTCCAGAATAACTTAAAAATGACAAGTAATGATTTTTAGATTTCAGCCTCTTCCACTTGCACTCCTTTCTCTCATCTACAAAATGAGAGCAGAAAAGTCACTTTTGAATAGGCCTGCTCAACAAATGTCATTATCCCAGCCACAATCAGCTTTCTGCCTGCTTATCATAGTTTCCATAACACTTGCTCTCACTCTCTCTCTCTCTCTCACACACACACACACACACACACACACACACACACACACACACACACACACACACACACACACACATAAGAATTCAAAAACTTACCATTAGCATAGGCCAGGGCTTTCCATACCTGACCTCTTCTCTCTAAGAATGACAAAGGAGTCTAATGAATTCAGTCCATTCCACTACTTTAAGTTTTACATAGTCCAAAAAGACATTTTTTTCTTCACTATCCAAAACACCTTGTCCTCCAGTTCAGTGAGGTACAACTCAATTTTCTCAAGTCATTTAATAATCTAGTATGTTCTTTCTTGTATCCTGAAGCATTTGCTGCTTAACATACCTCTGCCCTTGTCCCATGGTAGTATAGATATTTAGCAACTCTATTGGAGCCACTACTATTATTTTCTTGTAAACATGAAACAGTTCATATTTAGTATGCTGTTGAACACCATGCTAACATTCAAACTTAACACCTTTTTTAACTTCTTGGGATTGTGAACATAGTGATTAATTTTCAACTCTTCAGCTAATTATCCCCACAAAAGAAAAATAAATAAATAAATCAATAAAAAAAAGCACTACTTCTACAACACAGTCCATTTCCATTACAAAATGTACAGTGACACTTTTGCCAGTCACCTTATTGAAATCACTGTGAATCAACTACTTTTAATGCTAATTAAATAGTTTCATCTGCCAGTGTAGTGCACCAGTAAAACCTCTAGCCTCAAACAGCACTATACATCTACCCACCAAACTGAAGTTTGATATTTGATGGGAATTTGAGTTACTGATGCAGGATCATACACTTAAGGAATATTGCATGTGAGCGCACTCTGCATCCCTGTGACATGACATTTGGTATGCGTCAGCTGCATATACACCTTTGCACAAGCAGATGCCTAGTGATAAGTGTGGTTGGCTCCCTCCCTCCCTCTCAGAAAGCTATGAGGAATCAGAACATACAATGGCCATTTTCCTGATGACAGACAAGGACAATGGGCTTCTCACTCCTGCTCTCCTTCAGATGGTCCCTCTTTTGGGGATACCTTAAATTTATTGAGGGTCAGCAGGGATTTGTCTTCCACTCCATCCTATCTACTTAGAAACACCATCCTTATGTTTAGGGAAGAAACATGAGGAGCTCAGAGTCACTGTGCCATGCAGCTAGCCATCAAGCATGTTATTCTACAATCTACAGGCATGTAGATTCTGATGCTGTGGTCCATATGAAGGCACCACATTAGGCTCCAGTGGAGTGAGTAAATTCTTAACAAAGCTTTCTCAAGCTGACATATGTGGGAACTCTACAATCCAGCAAAGTTTTTTTAAAGGATGCTGCTTTTTAACAGCCTGGTACTTGACAATCATTCAAAAGCTTTTGACAGGCAAGGTAAGCATATACTTTTCTATCAAACTGGCAGTTATGGACTTATGCTTTTCATCCCAGCCATAGAAATTCCAGTTTTACCCAGTAGTTGAGGCACTGGAAAAGTATGAAGACATCCCTGAGTGTCGACTCATGTATGATCTTGTTGAGACGATACTGAGAACTTCTATGGTGGGATTTGACACAGTCCACTGTGATTCTGGGCATGAAAAGGCAATGTTCAGAGCTGCAGGATCAGGCATGTGCCTTCATAGGACAGTGTGGCTGAGACTGTCCTCCCTGAAGTACGAGTTTAGAAATAAAATTCTGTTTTCTGAACCTTTGCCCTTGGACTATCGACCGAATCCTTCTTCCTCTTTTTTAATGCTTGGGATTCAGCCAAGGTCCCACCAAGGAATGCCCATAATGTTACATATAGCATATCCACTTTGTCTTATCAGTTGTTCTAAGACAGGACTTTCCTTAATTGGCAGTAAAGCACTCCTACCATCCCCTATTTTTTTTGGGGGGGTGGACCTTCAATCCAGCGTTGGTTGTTGCAGTACCCCATTACTTAGACAGGGATATACTTGTGCGCAACTTGTTAGAAATGTAGGCATCAAATCTTATTATTTCTGGACTTGCAGGAGGATGCCCACTGACAGATGGAACTGCAGTATCTGGTTCTGGAGGCAGGAGTATTTATATCTTCACTGTCAAACACTGTGGCTTCTGTCATTATGAGCAGGCATATCTCCAAGCATGGGGAACTCCAAACTATTTGCCAGATTCTCATTTGTGGAAAGGATGAACTCAACTAAGGATATACAAAAATGTCTTCTCATAAATTATCTGGCATGGTAAGAATATGTCTGTTATACTATTATATGGCACAGCATAGCACTGGATTTATAGATGGTCATGCACAAAGCATTGACAGTCAACGTAGTAAGAAAAACACATTACCATTCACTGGGAAGACTGCTAATACTGCTAGAAAAATAAACAAAGACCATCTGTCATACTACTACAGAAGTCTTTCTTAAAATAACCATGCACCTCTAAGAGTGCTAGCATCAAGAGCTGCATTATGTAGAACTTGGAATACACGTCAGGAATTTATCAAAACTTTCTATTAATCTTCATGTTGAAACTTGTCAATGTCTCTCTTTTTCATGTCATTGCAGTATGGCTGGTCTCTACATCTCTAACTTTTTCCTTACTCATTCTTCCAGAGTATTAAATTCCTATCTGATTTCAACAAAATGTTTTATTTTTAAACATGGTTGAAGTATTAATGCCAAGAACTACTCTTAGAGAAGGACAAAACTCCAAAACAAAGGTAGTGCTGAGAATAATAGAAGAAAACTAAACTATCTTTGTAGTAGTAATTCTTAAAGAATCTATTTCATGGTTGGTACTTTAAAATTTATTCTTGCATTAAATATTTTATTCCAGTATGGTAGTTTACCTTAGAAAATTTAGGCTATGACCTGTTAACAAGCTTCATACTGCACTCTGTGGACTGATTCTTCCAGTCTTCATTTGTCTACTGGATAACTCTGGGGACATCACTTAACCAGGAAATGCTTCTGAGAGACCTCTGAAAGAAGGTAGTTTTACCTTCTAGGTTTACCAAATGTTAATATACAGTGTTGCTGGCAAACATAACATTTATTTCTGTTGCAGATAAGTTCACATAGGATAGGGATAATAACTTGTTTTATTTGATGCCTTCAATATAATAAGCTTTCCAATGTAAACATCTCCAGAATATTGGCCTGCTCACTTAGTTTGTCTAGGATGCATGGTGCATTCATCAAAGAAATTCTTGCACTTTAGAATGCATGTACCCTGCCCTGCATGTTATTAATTAGCATATACCTTGCCATCTCTTTCCTAATTATACTTAATTCCTAATCCCTTTAGCCTCCTCCACCCATTATAAGCCTTAAGTGAAACAATTTTACCTTAA
Organism: Protopterus annectens; assembly: GCF_019279795.1. Taxonomy (NCBI): domain Eukaryota; kingdom Metazoa; phylum Chordata; order Ceratodontiformes; family Protopteridae; genus Protopterus; species Protopterus annectens. Next base: position 642,865,881 of record NC_056748.1, on the reverse strand, counting down.
AGTAAACTGATTGTAATCAAGATCTTAAACTTAGCAGGCAAGGACATTGTCTCAACATCTAGCCAAAACAGACGTGGCACCATCCAAAATGGCACTTGACTTTTTATTTTCTGCCCAACCTAAACACATCACCATCTAGTTCACACTTTCTGTCTCCCCAGTGCAACGGTTCATTCCCCAGGGTGACAGTCTTATGACCCATTCATTCGCTGGGACAACAGGCAAGTAGATCAGGAGGAGGACCAGGAATCCAGCAATCACTAGATGTTGGAGATCAGATTATTGGTTTATACCATACAACCTCCATGCATACCTGTAAGCATCTAAGGTCAATGGTCTGTGGGTTTGTGTGTACTACCCACATCTCTATATGTTTAGGGACCAATGTCCCATACTGTCATACTCTTACAGACAGCACCTCTGTGATACTTAGGTCTGCAGCATATCACCCCCCCCCATCCCGAAAGGTGAGAAGGCTTTGACACTTCATTTTTTAATTTTTCTCCACCCGCAAACCATTTCCAACACTTAACCGAGATGCTAATAGAACTCAAGTTGTCTGGGTCAAAGGCAGAGCATTATCCCTCTATGCCTGTAGACCTATCAAAACTGCAGTTAACTAAATTCTTACTGCAGAATGAATGTGTGTTTTCAGCAGTGTGCAAAGTCACCTCATATGGAATCCATGCATTGCTATTTTATTAAAAAGAACAACTCTGAGGTTGTGATATCTTGGAGAAAAAGCAAGTAGTTACTTCAGTCCAATATACTTCAACTTTATTTAAATACCTTTTACCAAGCACTTTACAAGTAAATAAAACAGAACAATAAATACAAATGCATAAAACAAACACACCAATAAATCCAGTTTCAAAGCTAAAAACTAATATAAATTATTCAAGCATAAGGTAAAACCTAACACAGCAATGATGGCAAAGTAAAATGAAATAATCCACAGACTAAAAATCAGTTCAAACAGATGGGTCTACAACCCTTTTTGAAACTGGTAGCACAGGTGAGTCCCTTAACTAGCCCAGGAGAAGGTTCTACATACAGGCACCCTGATAACTAAAAGCCTGACAGCCAGAAGATTACGGACTGTAAGATGGAACCACCAGGAAACCTTGTGAGGATGAGAAATGAGATCTTGAAGGTGGCTATCAGAACAACAGATCTTGAAGATAAAGTGAACACAGACCATGAAGGGCTAAATAAACCAGAACTAGAATATTGTAAAGTATCCTCTGTTTGACTGATAACCAATGCAATCTCTACAAGATCAGTTTATATGATGTAACATTAGGAACCCAGTAAATATCCAGCTTGCAGAGTTTTGCAATAATTGCAAGAGGGCAAGTTCCAGCATTGGCAGCCCTAGATACAAGGCATTGCAGTAGTCAGGATGAGGGGAGACTAGTGCATGAACTACAGTGGGAAAGATCATTAGGGAGAATAAGATGCTTGACTGAGGTGATGTTCCATAGGTAGAACTATGATGACTTGATAGCAGAAATTTGGTCCTCGATTGTCAGTTTGTTGTAAATTCTCACTCCTTGATCACACACCAACACAAAAGTTAGTCGTGTCACCACAGTAAAAAAATGTTTGGGGACAAGAAAGGCATATTAGAATCCCTAATAGCACTATGCATTACCACTGGGACTGACTGCCTTTTATGTATTGAGCTTAAGCCAATTACTTACTATTCAGTGAGGAATGGATTTCAGTACCTCAACAAAGTAAGAGAAAACACAGATTCCTGACTAAATGAGAGGTAAAGCTATTTGTCATCAGCACAGCAATGATATTACATACGTCTCATTCGAATAACATCCCCAACTGGCAGTAAATAAAAAGTGAAAAGTGTAAGATCAAGAACAGAATTCTGGGGTACCCCACGAACTAGAGGGTGTGAAGATGATGATACTACCCAATACTACCCACTGTGTGCCCTGAGAGGTAGGAAACAAACTACTCCAGAACAATACCCAAGATACAATACTAATTCTACAAATGGCTTGATAGACTAGCATGATTCCATCAAATCAAAAGCTGACAAGATGGTGTGAAGGACAAAGGCAGAATAATGGTATCGATTTCTTATAACCAGAGGATCGTTAAAGACGTGCTTTAGAGCCATCTCAGTGCTGTGCCTTATTAGAATTTGAAAGGATCCCTCCTGCTATATTCACTCAAATACGATTATAGCTGAAAGTACATTACTTTCTCAAGAACCTTAACAAAGAGAAGGTTTCAGACTGACTGATAACTATTCAGACCATTAGCATCTAAACCAGCCTTTTTTGTAAGAAAGGGGGGATAAGTAAGGCATTCTTTAATTGTGGTGGAAGCCCCAATTTTCAGATGAACTGGAGAAAAATCTGGAAAAGAATATGACATATAACCTCCAAGTATGCAAAAAAAACTATATGGACATAGGTCCAATAGACAAATAGTGGTATGTATATTAGAAATTACAGTGATTAGGTCATCATAGTTAGGAACAACAAACTCAATCCATTCAAGTTATAAACTCAACTCTCACTGACTGCTGGCAATGCCTACATCTACTTCACCAAGCTGGAATTAAAGAAGTTGACCTGTGGGAATCTCAGCATTTGCAACCCATATGGAAATGACATTGGCTTACAGAATTCCTGTCTTCCAAACAAAGCAGCCATTTTATACTAACTACACTCCAAATTGTAGATTACCATATGATTCCATAACATATGAAATAATTTTAGTCCCTTCAAATCTGGCCATCTAGTGACTGCTGCCTTCTATCAGGCCCATTCTTTATGCTCAAGCTAGGTGGTAGTGTGAGAAACCACCATAAAAAACTTCTCCAAAGCCAACTTCATGCTACTCAAGTCAGAAGTGACAAACTTCATGACACCCATGCAGACGGGAACTGAAAGTTCAACTGCTGAATCCTACACTAAGGCACTGTACGAGCACATCCACTCATGCATGAATCGTGCCATCCTAAATAGAACCAAAGTGCTCTCATCCAAAAAAAGGAAGCCAATCTGGTGGTCCCCTGCCATAAACAAACTTTACAACAAAAGGAAGAAACTTTTGCAGAAAAGAGGAAAATCCCAGGATGCAAAAACTCCTTACTAGCCTCAGTAAGAAACTGAGATGCCTCATAAAATCCTCCAAAGCTAGTTATGAAAATAAAATTGCCAAAGATTCCAAAGACAACCACAAAGCATTCTATAACTATGTCAAGAATCTAAATGGTAATGCTCAGATCTGCTCTGAGCTAAAACAGAATGGCAATAAATATTCTGATCCAAAGGATATTGCCAATATCCTGGCAGATCGATTCAGTGCCAACTTCACCCCCCTCTCACCCCCTAAATGGCCCATCTCAATACCGGAAGATTGCCAAATTCCAGTAATAACGGCCACACAGGTACAAAACGCACTCTCTAAAGCCAAGAATACAGCATCCATGGGACCAGATGACATCCCAGGCTGTGTACTACATGAACTACAATATAAACTGGCACCTCACCTAAGTGTCATGTTTAATCATAGCCTGACCTCAGGTTTCGTGCCCACTGAGTGGCGCAGAGCTACAGTTATCCCAATCCACAAGGGGGGATCCACCTTGGATCCCGGAAACTACCGTCCCATCAGTCTGACAAGCCTTATCTGCAAGGCCATGGAGTGTATTATCATGGAACTTATAAATAAAGACATTGGCAACCTTCAAACACTGGACCCCACCCAGTTTGGGTTTGTGAAGGGCCGATCTTGTCTCCTGAACCTGATTGACTTCTTTGAATCAGTCTCCAGAGCCATGGACAAGGGTAAGGTGGTCCACACAGCCTATCTAGACCTTGCCAAGGCCTTTGACACCATCCCCCACTCTGGAATCATAGATAAACTTACTAAGTTGGGTATTAATCCCTATGTCACCCAATGGGTTGCCAAATGGCTTACTGATAGAACCCACACTGTAAAAGTAGCCGACTCCAAATCCAGCTCCAGATAAGTGACAAGTGGAGTACCTCAGGGTTCAGTCCTGGGCCGCTCTTGTTTGGCATCTACTTCTCTGAAGTACAGGTCAACACTAAAGGACTTAACAAAGTTTGCAGATGACTGCAAACTGGGAGCCATTATTGAATCCCCAAATGATGTGGATACTCTACAAAAGGGCCTTACAGAAACAGATGCTTGGTGCCAGAGCCATGGGCTCAAGCTCAATGCCAAGAAATGTATTGTTATCCCTTTGGGAAAAACATGTATCCATGAATTACCATATAGGTGGCAGTACACTAAACACAGAAAGTGTGATAAGAGACTTAGGGACACAGGTGGACAGTGGTCTCACCTTCGATAACCACATCGCCACAACAGTCAGGAAATCCTTCTATGTGGCACACCTCATCACGAAGGGCTTTTCATCCAGAAAAGGAGGTCATTGTCCCACTGTACTCATCCCTCATTAGACCCATTATAGAATACAACGCCCATTTGGTATGTACCTCTCAAGACATCTGCAACAACTGGAAAGGCCTCAGAAATACCTCACTAAAAGAATCACAGGCCTAAAACAGATGCCCTACGCTGACTTTACTTTAAAACTCCAGCTATACTACTCAGAGGCGATCTCTGCTTAACATACAAGGCCATGTCAAACCCAGAGCTGTTGGACATGCTACACTTAAAGAAATCCCAATCCCTCAGAGCTACACGCCCAGGGATCTAAACCTTGTCATCACAATAAACAAAACATGCTGGAGGGATAGGTTCCTGACCCAGAGACTCCCCAGACTCTGGAATAGATTGCCCATACATGTCAAGCAGAGTGCCTCTTTGGACCTCTTCAAGAGGAACCTTGACGATTGGATGGGAGAAAGGAAATTCACCCCAGGGATCACGTCAGTCACCCTGCTAGACAGGGGTCCAGGAAAGTAAATAATGTGGGAAGAAATAGCCAGGGAATTGTTATGGCTAGGCTTGTATAGGCCCTAGGGCTGATAGCCTAGTACCAACCTATGAACCTATGAACAAGAAACTGGTGCCAGTTGGTCGTCATCACCTTTTACTGGCAGAAGATTTATCCATACATACCTAACTACACATCCATTTACGAGAGATGGCCTCAGTGTGCAGTTCACACTAGTAAGGTTTCACATGCATCACACAAGTGTTCCCTCACACATATCTGCACTGCCATATATTGGTATGTGAGATGCCTGTGATCACACTGATGTGATGATAGGCCTGCTAGCCTCCATTAGAAGGCACATCAGTAGTGGAATGTCCTTGCTCTCTACTCAATGGTGGACAAGCTGGGAACTGCCATTCATTCACTAATCTCAGACTTACTACATGAACCTAGGTAACTAATGCTGCAGTCGGGGCTTACAGAACAATCATCACATAAAATAAATTTGCCCCACTTAATTCGCACCACTTTCAATATGCTGCTTGTTTTATGCCCTCCTGTTTCAATTGTATTGACTAACAGTGCCAAAAACAAAGCAGCTTAACCTATAATATGTACAATGTAGCAGTAGTTGAAAGCTCTTTAATATGAAAATCTTATTGTGAATCTAACCTTTCCTGCTTAATCATGTTCACCATGTTCACCATTTCCATTGTTTCATTTTAAAATCCTCTGTTCTCCATAATGCAGGCAGACTCACACTACCACAGCTCCAAACACCTATCTAATAGAAGGTAATCCGCATTCCTTTCAACATCTTTTTCCTATGCCTTTTCATTGATTTTTACTACAAAGAACCATTGGTCCAGCATACAGAAATTACAGATATAGTGCAATTATCCATAACACATTTACCCTTCCTTTCAAGGTTTTGTTGATACCTATATCTGTGACAGTGAAATCACGAACCCCATGAATTAATCCTTCACTTTGTCACTTGCAATTGTTAGCACATCATCTACCACAACCACCCTACTTACCAATATACTCATTAGATTCCCCTGTAGCCAGCCCATACCTCCTCTGCTGAATCTCACAAATTACCTGTTTTCCATTCTCCACCCATAAGCTACATAGCTAATTCTCTACTATAGCATTCCACTTCATTGTGATTATCCACTGCAGACTTCTCACTGTAGACATTTTTGCCTGCCTCAGCTTTCTAATGCATAGCTTTACCCAACTTGATCCAATCTGCTGCATACATATTAGCTCTGTTCTTTCATCCCTACTCCTCTCTGCACCCCACCTTCCATCCCATAATGTAAAACCTCCAGCTGTGTTCCAATATCTCATATACCATTTCCACTGTTTTAGATACCTTCTTCCATATTTCTCTTATCTGCTCTCTCACTACCACCAAATTTACAAGTTTTTGGCCACTTCTACTCAACAATGATAATTTTCATCCAGGTGCATAAAGTCTACTTATTTTAGGCTACAGAGTGGTCTTACAACACCTATGTTGTAACCTCACTTGCAGAGCAAACATTAGACCCACCCAACATAACCCTTAGCAGACTACTCATTCCATGCACAGTTTTCTATTTCCCCTCTCTACATCTTAATGCCACAGTCATTCTAATGACCTATAAATCTTACCTAATCATCTTCCCACCTTTCCCATCCATCTCCCTGTCACCGCCCTTCTGTGTGTCAGTAATGCTTTGCATTCGATCTGCCTAGTCTCCTTTGTCTTAGCTACACTATTTAAAACTTCTGATTCCAACCTAGAAGAGTTTCAACATTTAGGTTATTTCTATAGTTCCTTAAAGAATCAAAAAAGTTTCCATTCTTTTGTACAGATCTTGAACACTTTACTCCCTTACTGTAACACCCATATATCCCCTCTTGCCAGTTCCCATTTGCCATTTCTCTTCCTACCTAATCAAGAAACTACTAGCATTTTCACAAGTTCAAGCTGGCTGTCATTTGATAACATCATTATATGAGGTGATGGCGTCTTCCTCTTCTTAACTATCTCCTATCACATCTTGTTGAGCTACTTATCTTATCTTCTCTTCTGCTTATCCATTGCATTTTATTGTTAGCCATACTGAGTAATGTCTGAAGTCAGGAATTCCACAATCATCAATTTTCCTATCCTTTGTGCCTCAGGAAATGATGCTTCTGCAGTCCTGTGCTGCATCAACTCTCACTGTTTCTCTGCTGCCACTTCCCATTTGGTCCCAATGTCCCAAAGCCTGATTTTACCACTGATCATTTGATTTAACAAATCCAGTATTTTACCTGCCTTGAAACTTCCTTACTCATTAGTTACTGGTCTCTTTTCTGTATGTTGATGTCAGCATTCTCCAAAACAGACAAACCATACTGAAGTCATAACTACATTTGGTTACCCTCGGTTACCTCAACCAGCTTTCTTGTGGTTTCCTCCTCTCTCATCCTACTGTCCTCATCAGGGTTTCAGCCTCCACTGAAATCTCATTTAGTATTGCTTTCAGCAGATGCAGAAGATGTTTGTTGCCTATGATTTTCTCGTTTGAGCCATAGTACATGCAGCTGTACACATTTTAGGTTGAGAAGAGTCCACCACATTTTGCCCACAGCTTCTCCCCTCTGTGTTCTTTTATGCTTGCATATAAAAGTAAATGACCTTATGTGGAATCTCTTCAGTAATGCTACCTTTGGCAAATAGAAAAATGCACTTAAGTGATGCAAGACATGAAAGTCGTTATGGCCTTTACCACAACAGCTGCCTGTAACAGATGAAACGATCTAGTCCATTTAGCTATCCAGGAAATTTATCAAGTAGTTTCTGATATATTTTTAAACCACTTCTTACAGATCTCCATACTAAGAAACATAGAAGCATTGGTGTCTCATCTAAATCCATGCCCCCAGTCTTTCACACTTTCCAATCAGTACAATAACTGACTTGACAGAAAACACCTCCATTTGGATGATGCTCTGTCCAGTACTTCAATTATGTCCTCCTAAATACTCTTAACTCTCTTGCCCCAATTAGAAAAATTTGCATCAAAGCTAAACCAATCCAATGGCTATCACTATACATATTATGAAACAGAGAGTGCCTGGCTACACTAGCAAACATCCAAAACCCAAACTTCTCTCTAGAAGTTTCACCAGCTAAGAAATTTAGCTAAGAAACACACTCACAATGACAAAATATCTTACTTTACCATAGCATAACAAAAACATCAAAACAACCCGCAGAAATTCTGGGATCGAAGTTGTTGACTGCAACTGAGCTACAAAATATAAGTATCTTGATTTTTTTTGATTATTTTTACAGATTACTGTTTTTACAATTTAATATATATAAAGCACTTTGTCTATTCAGTAGCTTCACAAATCCTTATCTGTTTAAAAACGTTCATTTGTCTCTGTAGTGCTTGCTGTCTTGTAGGCTATTGTGTAAACTGAAACATCTCCTCTGTGTAATTATCTCTTGGCTAGTGGGGCTGGTTCTTTTGTGTTCTTGTAAAAAAAAAAAAAAGAAGTTTCTGTCTTTGCACACAGTGCAGACTAGAGAAGTTGTTGACTGCAACTGAGCTACAAAATATAAGTATCTTGATTTTTTGATTATTTTACAGATTACTGTTTTACAATTTAATATATATAAAGCACTTTGTCTATTCAGTATCTTCACAAATCCTTATCTGTTTAAAAACTTTCATTTGTCTCTGTAGTTCTTGCTGTCTTGTAGGCTATAATTTGGTGGCTTTGCAGTTGCCCACCCCTACTGTGACACACCTCCCAGTCTAGTGTCATTAGCTCATTCTGCTTAATACAGAGAGAACATTTGATAAGGCCTTCTGTTCCTCCTTTTTCCCTTTCAAAAAGTAAAACAAAACTTTTTTTTTCTCTCTTTCGCCTGAACCTTCTTGTGTTCTGACTGTCCTTCTCAAACATTTTGGAAATATACAGTATATTTCAGAGCATTTGTTATAACTGTATTTGCTATAACTGATTTAAGTATTTTTTTCTGGCTTTTTGATTATTTACTGCTAAGCGACTGCATTTTAGCCTGTTTATACAGCTCTGCATTCTATTTAAACTGTTTTTGTGTTGATTAACTGTTTTGCACTTTTAAAAAAGTTATTTGTTGCTTAATTTTACCTGTAGGCTAACACACTCAACTGCGCTAGCCATTTAAAAGCATTTATAGCATTTACTGTCTGTTTTTCTTCTGTTTTCTGCAAAAAAGAAAAAAAGAAAAAAAAAATCTTGGTTTCCCGCCTTAATGAACTAGAATAGTCCAGTCTTCAGAGTTTGCTGACCTCTGGGCTTTGTCTTGGTTCCGGTGCTATTCCATATCCTTATTTGGATAAAAGGAAGCGTCTTTGTTCACCAGTGGGAGTGGGGAGCACTGAGCGGCCTGTTTGTCCCTAGAGGAGTGGTTCCAGCCAGAAACTTGTAGTCTATTGGCCATTTTGGGTCAATCCCTAGCTCTTTTCAGCCCCCTGTAATAAAGCCTGCTTTAGCGAGCTTTTTCGCTTGTATTCAACTCAGCACAGCTCCTCGTGGTGTCCTGCAGAGTTCTACAAGCAGCAGAGAGCAAAAGAGTGACTTTTTCCTGATTTAAGTATTTTTTCTGGCTTTTTGATTATTTACTGCTTAGCGACTGCATTTTCGCCTGTTTATACAGCTCTGCATTCTATTTAAACTGTTTTTGTGTTGATTAACTGTTTTGCACTTTTAAAAAGTTATTTGTTGCTTAATTTTACCTGTAGGCTAACACACTCAAGTGCGCTAGCCATTTAAAAGCATTTATAGCATTTACTGTCTGTTTTTCCTCTGTTTTCTGCAAAAAAAAAAAAAAAAAAAAAAAAAATCTTGTTTCCCGCCTTACTGAACTAGAATAGTCCAGTCTTCAGAGTTTGCTGATCTCTGGGCTTTGGCTTGGTTCCTGTGCTATTCCATATCCTTATTTGGATAAAGGGAAGCTTCTTTGTTCACCAGTGGGAGTGGGGAGCACTGAGCAGCCTATTTGTCCCTAGAGCAGTGGTTCCAGCCAGAAACTTGTAGTCTATTGGCCATTTTGGGTCAATTCCTAGCTCTTTTCAACCCCTGCTATAAAGCCGCTTTAGTGCGCTTTTGCGTGATTTAGCGCTGAGTTGCCCATAGAGCACCATCGGGCAGCGCCGGGTTAAACAAGGTTAAACTATTTCTGGCTCCGTAAAGTCTGCTCTTCAATTTTTCCCTTAGAACTTCTCTACTTGCAATCTAAACAGTCTATTCTCTATCTCAAAAGCTCAGCACTTGCTCCTAAAGCATTTTTATATAGGTAAAGTACTTGTATACTAAACAAAGTACTACATTAGCCTAGAATCCCCTTGAGTACCCATTTCCCTATAGGTCCCTTCTGACTCAGTTACACAGCAAACTTTTTCACTTTTTCTAGCATGTCAAAGGGTCAGTTGCTAGCGTCCTCTCCTGTTCAGCTGGTGAATCTGGGCATCTTGAGGCAATGTTACAATTGCCTCATGTACACAGACAACCCACTCCTTCTCCCACAAAACACAAATACATGTGAGAGATGCAACTATATAGCCAAACTAGAGGCTGAGCTCTCTCAACTCAGGACTGGCAAGACCAGACAGGAGGAGAAGGAAACCACGCACACCACAAACCCAGTTTCACATAGAACTATCACAACTGCAAACAAACACATAAACAAACAAAGACATACTCGGAGGCACTGATCAAAAATCTACCAAAACTACAGAGGCCTCCAAAGCAGACACCCAAGCAACTGCCACCTCAAGACATAAGACATGCAATACATAGTTCTCAAAGTCAGTGTGCTAAACAGTCACAGCCCTTAAGGCCAAACACAATGCCAGACACACTTGTTATAGGTGACTCCATAGTCAGACACACTGATGTCCCACTCACCAGACTGAACAAGGAAAAGATCACAGTAAGCTGCCTGTCAGGCGCTAGAATCCGCCACATAACACAAGCACTCAGGTCACTCCACAGCAAGTACAAGTATGACTCAGTCATTGTCCATGCCGGTGTAAACGACCTGAGACGCACTCCCTGGACTACATGAAAAGAGACATAGAGGAGCTCTGAGATTATGTAGCCCAGGCCGGTATGACCCTGACCCTGAGCAGTATCCTACCCTCACCAAGAATGATGCCACAATACAGAGACAAAATGATCAGCTTTAATAATTGGCTTAATTACTGGTGTCATTCTAAGGGGATCCAATGTCTGTCTGCCTGGGATGACATGCTTGACAAGCCACGCTGCTTCTAAGGGATGGCTTGCACCTGTCACCCCTGGGCTTCCGGATATTGGCAAAGGCTCTTGCCACTCCCATAGTGCCTTTTTTAGGCAAGGCTCAAATGATAAACCTACCGCCCTAGAAAACAAAAATGGAGAAAACTAAGGGTAATACTGCTCAATGCCAGAAGTCTAAACCTCAAGATGCACGCCTCAAGCCCTCCTCAGTATGGAGAACATCGATGGCTGTGCTGTGACTGAAACCTGGTTCAAGGCTCCTGAGAGCACCCCAGCACTATCAGGTTATACCTCATATCATGCATCGCCCCAAAATCCGGACCGAACCACAAAAGGAGGGGGAGTATCCATATTCATAAAGGATACCCACACCTCCAGGTTAGTGGCAATGCACGAAGCATCGGAGACCATCCAGGTGCAATTAACCATAGGTAAAACTGCCCTACAGTTTGTAACATGCTACAGACCACCTTCTCAAACTCAGGAAACCCACACAGCCTTCCTGAAGACACTGGAGAGTATGAATGTCTCTCCAAACACCATCATATTGGGTGACTTCAACTACCCAAACAGACTGGGAACATTACTCAAGCCACAACACCCTAGCCCAAAGGTTCCTTGAGTTCATAAACTCAAATGCTATGGAACAACTAGTCACCATTCCCACAAGAGGAGAAAATATACTAGGCCTGATCATCACAAACATGGGGACAAAATGCTCCACACCGGAAGTATATCCCTCATTGGTGAGATCAGACCATAAATTAATCTCACTGGAGATCCACATCCCGCCCCACCCCCAGCAAAAAGACCACAGTGAAGAACTTCTCAAAAGCAAACTTCACACTTCTTAAGACTGGAGTGGTATCCTCCAAGGCCCCCGAGCCAGTGGAAACCACAACCCATGCTGCTGAAACCCTTACAAATGCCTTCTACGAGCACCTCCAGGAATGTATGGATCAAGCAATCCCTAATAAAATCAAGACCCTTTCCACCAAAGGCAGGCCTGGTCTGGTGGACCCCAGCCATAAACAAACTCTACAACAAGAGGAGAAAGCTACTACATGACAGAGCAAAATCCCTAACAGGGAAGGCATCTCTGATCAATACTAGCAAAAACTACGATCACTCATAAAATCATCCAAGGCCAACTTTGAGAGAAAAATCGCTAATGACACAAAAGACAATCATAAAGCCTTCTTTAGCTATGTTAGAAACCTGGGTGGAAACTCCCAGATATGCTCAGAATTAGTCCAAAATGATAAAAAAATCACTGAACCCACAGATATTGCCAACATACTGGCAGACAGGTTCAGTGCAAATTTCTCCCTCCCTCCCCCAAAAGGAGAAATATCTATCCCACCAGAGTCTAGCCTCCCAAACATCTCAGATGCCCAGGTGAGAGCTGCTCTCTCTAAAGCAAAAAACACAGCATCAATGGGACCGGACGGTGTCCCCGGCTGTGTGCTACATGAACTCCATGAGGAACTAAACCCACACATAAGGCTGCTGTTTAATCTTAGCCTTACTACAGGATACGTACCCAAAGAATGGCGTATGGCAACTGTGGTCCCACTCCACAAAGGCGGTGCTTCTATGGACCCTAGAAATTACCGCCCCATAAGCTTGACGAGCCTTGTCTGCAAAGCTATGGAGAGGATCATAATGGAACTCATAAATAAAGACTTTGGGGACCTACAGACACTGGATCCTACCCAATTTGGCTTTGTCAAGAGCAGATCCTGCCTCTTGAACTTGGTCGACTTTTTTGAAACAGTCACTAAGGCCATTGATGAGGGTAAGGCAGTTCACACAGCCTACCTTGACCTAGCAAAAGCGTTCGACACAATACCCCACTCGGGCATCACAGAAAAGCTCACCAGCTTAGATGTAAACCCATATGTCACAAGATGGGTTGCAAACTGGCTCAAGGACAGAACACACAGGGTTAGAGTTGCTGGTGCCATGTCAGACTCTAAGCCGGTCACGAGCAGTGTCCCACAGGGCTCAGTCTTGGGCCCCCTCTTGTTCGGCATTTATTTTTCTGAAGTGCAGGCAAACATACGGGGATTGTGGCTGACAAAATTTGCAGATGACTGCAAACTGGGCACCATAATTGGCACTCCATCAGACACAGACATCCTCCAGAAAGGTCTCATAGAAATGGATAACTGGTGCCAGAGCCATGGCCTTAAGCTAAATGCCAAAAAATGTATAGTCATACCCTTTGGGAAAAACAAGGTAACCCCTAATTACCACATAGGTGGTAATCCATTAAACACGGAAGAAGTTATCAGGGACCTGGGGACCCAAGTTGACAGTAACCGTTCTTTTGACACTCACATTGCCAAGGTGGTTAGGAAGACCTTCTACATTGCCCACCTGATCATGAAGGGATTCACATCCAGATCAGGAGAGGTCATTGTACCCCTGTACTCTTCACTTATCAGACCAATGATTGAGTACAATGCCCCATTCGGAATGTACCTTACCCGACACCTGCAGCAGTTGGAAAGACCCCAAAGGTTCCTCACCAAAAGGATAAAGGGGCTCAAACATATGTCATACGATGCCCGACTGAAGAAGCTCCAGCTCTATTCAGTCGCATACCGTCTGCTCAGAGGTGATCTGTGCCTGACATACAAGGCCATGTCCAACCCGGAATTGATGGACATGCTCCACCTCAAAAAATCCAAATCCACCAGAGCCACGAGAGCAAGAGACTTAAGCCTCAACATGGATATAAATAGGACGTGCTGGAGGGACAGATTCATCACCCAGAGACTCCCTACACTATGGAACAGAATCCCAGTCCATGTGAGGCAGAGCCCCTCACTGACTCTGTTCAAGAGAAATCTTGATGAGTGGATGGGAGATCGTAGGTTTACCCCAGGAATCATCTCTGTATCACTGCTGGACAGAGGCACAGCAAACTAATGGGTATAGTATTCTCATCCTAAGGGGTGGTGAAAGCCACACACACTCTGGCTAGGCTTATAAATGCCCTAGCCTAGTATGAACCTATGAACCTATTAAGCACCTCCTAAATCCCGGTCAGACCACCACTCCCTCTCCTAATCTCCCCACATACAGCAGCCCAATTTAACTCAGACTTCATTAACTCCCTTCAGTCCCTTTTAAACAACACCACCACCCCTCTTACTATTCCCTAAATTGCTACCCCTCAACCCATCACACTCTCATTTCAGCACATTCAGACCAGCTACATAAAAAAAGTCTTCAACTAAAACCCGCCACACTTGTTGATCAACTGCCCAACAAACTTCTAAAACTATCAGCAGACTCCATTTCATACCCAGTTTCCTTACTCATTATCTGCTCCATCTCTGAACGATATGCCCCTAAAACTTTGGAAAATGGCCTACATCATCCCCTTGCATCAGGGAGGCACATCCTCAAAACTATCAAACTACAGACCAATTACCATACTCCCCTCCCCCCTCAGCAAAATACTAGAAAAATGCATACATTTACAACTAACTTACCTACTACAAAATAACATTCTCTCTTTCCAGCTCCCGACATGGTTTTAGGCCCAAGCCCAGCACCACTACTGCCTTCGTAAGTTTCACAAATCTTATTATCAGAACAGAAACAGTGGAAAACTTGTATCATCTATTTTTCTGGACATGCTGAAAGCTTTCAACACACTCTCACATCAAAAGCTACTGCTTGAATTATCCACCATTTATCTATCCCAATCTGCAATTACTTGGTTTCACAGCTACCTGTCTGAAGGTCAACAAGCGGTGAAGTGTCAAGATGAAATCTCAGCCCTGCTGTCTGTCTCTGCAGGTGTCCCACAAAGCTCAATTTTAGGGCCACTTCTGTTCTCCATTTTCTCCATTAAGCTCAGTACTGCATCCACAACAAACTCCTCAAAAGATAAAAGCAGATCGACTAGTAAACACAGAAAAGGCAGCAGCGAGGCCACAGTATACACCGTTTTTATTGCAAATAGAGTGAGCGCATTCGTCGGTGTAAATCCAACAACTTCATCAGACTGGTCTGATGAAGTTGGTGGATTTAGACAGACGAAAGCGCTCACTCTATTTGCAATAAAAATGGTGTATACTGTAGCCTCGCTGCTGCCTTTTTTCTCAGTACTGCATCCAACCAGGCCACAATTCTGCAATATGCAGATGATTCCACCATCATCTGTGCAGCCCCTCCCTCCCTGAACTCTTGTTTAAAACCCAAACAGCCTTCAAGGACATAGAAAGCTATCTTACAGAAAACCAACTCATACTAAACCCCAGCAAGACAAAACTCATGATTTTCACTAGCAGCAGATCTCCAGTACCCCCACCCCCTTTTTACACCCCTTCCTCCAATAACACCAAAATAGAATCAGTTGATGATACCAAGTTATTAGGAGTCACTATTGATAACTCGCTAAAATATGACAAGCACATAGCCCTTACTATTAAAAAGGTCCACATTAAACTTGGTTCACTTTATAGAACCAAACCATTCCTCATTCGAACCACAAGACATTGAATTGCTAGAACACATCTTCTCTCCAAGCTACTGCATGCTTCTCCTATCTTTACTAACCTCAGGAAATCTGACCTAAACAAATTAGAGGCCTGCTACCACAAAATCGCAAGTTTTGCTACTGACTCCCAAAAGAAAACACCACTGTACAGCCCTAAAACAACTCAAATGGCTTGAACTACCAAATCTGCGATCACTCATCAACACACTACTGCCCACTCCACTATACACCAAAAACAACTGCCCATCCCTAAAAAATGTAGTACAACCCTACATAATCAACCAAACCTTATGGTCATCTGACAAACTATTATAAAAGTTGTAAAATAAAAAGAAAACAGCACAGCAGTGTGTACAATTCCAGGGCACAAACTTTAATGAAAGGTACGTAACTTAAGTAAGAAAGTTACAAAGTTTGGTTCTTGTACCTGATAAAAGCATTAATTTTCATTAACGTTTGTGTCCTGGAATTCTACACACTGCTGTGCTACTTTTTCTATTTTACTAGTTTTGGTTGCTGATTTTTGTGGTTCCTTATTATTAAAAGTTACCAAAGCCAATAATATCTTCAGGGATTTTCTATTCTCAAACCATATAGTTAAAACCTGGAACTCTACACCTCAACATATACTCAACATTACTACTACCTCCAAATTCAAACTCCTTCTCAAGGAATACCTGAATAATTAGAAGTTATGTACCTACCATAACGTTCCATGTTAGTTGTCTTCTTCTCGCCTTCTTTCTTGCTGGATGGGTTCGGAGCCGAACCTCGGCTCCGACTCGGCCACTCTAAAAGCTCGAGAGCTAGTTCCACTGGCTTGAGGCTCCCCTATATCCCACAATGCTAGGCGGTAACTCCTCAGATCTCGTTTGCAAGCTAGGCCCAGCTAGAAAAATTCCATTATATGGAAAAAGGGTAACCCACCTCTATAGGCTGACTGTGAGGTGTCCTAAACCTAACAGAGGAAAACATATATATATATATATATATATATATATATATATATATATATATATATATATATATATAGAGGTGATAAAGCGTGAGAGAAAATGATAGAAAGGTCACAAAACAACCTCCTCTAGGTCTGTCCAGGCTAGGGGGAAGGAGGGTGAGACGCAAGAAAGAAGGCGAGAAGAAGACAACTAACATGGAATGTTATGGTAGGTACATAACTTCTAAATGTTAAGTTGTCTATCTCGCCTTCCTTCTTGCTGGATGGGACCACGTCCCTAGCACCTTGTCCCGGGTGGCCTATCGGAACAGACTCTTGAGTACAGTGGAACCAAAGTTGGCTCAGTCCCTAGAGGCTAAGTCCAACTTATAATGAGAAATGAAAGTATGGGGAGAAGCCCAAGTAGCTGCAGAACAAATCGAATCAATAGGCAGTCTGTCCTGGAAAGCTATAGATGTGGCCAAAGCTCTAGTTGAATGAGCCCTGGGTTTGGTTGGCAACTGTTGATGTCTGATCTCATACACAAAGGTAATCGATGAAGTAAGCCATCTAGAAAGAGATATCTTAGAAACTGGAAGGCCCATTCTACCTTCTGCATAGGAAACAAACAGTTGATCAGACTTCCTGAATTGTTTGGTCCTGTCTAAATAGTACCTAAGTTGGCAATGAATGTCTAACCAATGTAATTTTTGTTCTGATCTGTTCGAATAGTTAGGAAAGAACACAGGAAGATCAATGGTTTGATTCAAATTTGCCGGTGAAGCTACCTTAGGCAAAAAGGATGGGTTAGTACGTAAGGTCACCCTATCCTTATGAAACAAAAGATAAGGGGATCGACTACACAGAGCATGGAGTTCAGAGACTCTTCTGGCTGAAGTAATAGCTACCAAAAAGAGTGTTTTCCAAGATAGTAACTTCATTGAGCATGAAGCCGCAGGTTCAAAGGGGGGAAGAATTAAGGACGCCAGAACCAAGTTGAGATCCCATTGAGGAGGAGGATCCCTGATAGGTGGTTTGAGGAGAAAAACTCCCTTTAAAAAGGCTTTGCAGAGTTTGAGAGACATAATGGAGGACTCTGAGACTCCAACATGAAAGTTAGATATAGCTACCAATTGAACTTTGATGGTAGACGGAGACGAACCCGAGTAGAAAAGTTCGGCTAGAAAGTCCAAAACTGATTGAATGGAAGCAGTGAAAGGATCTATATCCTTTGAATGCGCCCAACAGGAAAAACGTTTCCACTTACTATGATAAATCTTCCGAGTGGAAGATTTATGAGAGGCTATCAAAATATCTCGAACTGAGTGAGATATTAGGGGAAGCCTGGCTAGAGTTGGAATTGGAGAAACCACGCTGTGAGGTTCAGAGAAGGGAGGGAGTGGTGCAACTGAACCGACTGATGGGTCAAGAGGTCTGGAACTGGGTCCAGATGCCAGGGTTGCTCCAACAGATAACGGTGAAGAAATGGGAACCAAACCTGTCGAGGCCAGTAAGGGGCAATGAGGATCATGGAAGCTTTCTGAGCGATGGCTTTCTGTATTAGTTGAGATATCAGTGGGAAGGGAGGAAAAGCATACAGACGTCCCCGGGGCCAATCGTGGACTAGAGTGTCTCTGCTGGGGTGGCCTGGTTGGGGAAAGAGGGTGAAAAAAATTGTCGCACTTGCTGTTTTGGGGATTAGCGAAAAGGTCGCAGCAAGGCCGGCCCCACTTTCGAAAAACTTTCTCCAACACTGAATTCTTCAGAGACCACTCGTGAGGCATGAGAATAGCTGTGCTCAATTTGTCCGCAATCACATTGGACCTCCCGGGAATGTGCATTGCTAACAGAAACCGCTGAGAAGAAATCGCCCATTGCCACAGTCTGAGTGCCTCTCGACATAGGGGGTAGGATCTGGTTCTGCCTTGTTTGTTGATGTACCACACTACAGACATATTGTCTGTCTGAATTGCTATAGTTTCTTTGGGAAGAGAGTCTTGTAGGGCTTGCAACGCTAGAAGCACTGCTCTCATATCTAGGACATTTATGTGCAAGTGGCGTTCGAAAGGTTGCCACATGCCTTGGACCGTCCTACCCTGGTAATGCCCCCCCCCACCCGATCAGGGAGGTGTCCATTGTCAGTGTAGCAACCAGAGGGGGAGGAACAAAGGGTCTCCCTAGGAAGAGCTGGGGGGATGTGATCCACCAAGAAAGATGATTCCTGCACAATTGTGTTATCGCAATGGAATGGGACATTGGAAGTTGTTGGTATGACCATTGTGTGAAGAGCATCCATTGTAAGATTCTCATGTGGAATCGGGCTAAAGGGAGGAGAGGGATAGCAGCCGCCATTATCCCTAAGACCTTCAGGATCAGTCTGACTTTGATTTTGTTGCTCTGCAAGACATGAGAGACTTGTCTGTGTATGTCTGCTATTCTCTGCTCTGTGAGTCTGGCTGACATGTTGACTGTGTCTAGATTTGCGCCTATGAAGGTAATAACACGACAAGGCGACAAGACAGACTTTTCGTAATTTATTGAAATGCCTAGTGTTTGACATGTGTGAAAGGTGTAGTCTCTGGCAAGAAGCAGAAGATGCTTGGTGGAGGCTGTAAGGAGCCAGTCATCTAAATACGGAAACACTTGGAATCCTTGCCGTCTCAGATGAGAGGCGACCACTGCCATGCATTTGGTAAACACTCGGGGGGCTGTAGTGAGTCCAAAGGGCAGGGCCCTGAATTGGAAATGACTGGTTCCCAGCCTGAAGCGGAGGAATCTCCTGGAGCGTCGGCTCATTCTGATGTGATAGTACGCATCCTGGAGATCTATAGAGCACATCCAGTTGTCCCGGCCCAAAAGGGGCAGAATGGACTGCAGCATGACCATCCGAAATTTTGTTTTCTTGACAAACTTGTACAAGTTGCTGAGATCCAAAATGGGTCTCCAGTCCCCTGTTTTCTTTGGAACCAAAAAGAATTTGGAGTAGATTCCAGATCCTTGCTGGTCTGCTGGAACTGGTTGAATGGCTCTTTTTGCCAGCAGCTTTGAAATTTCTAGTGCTGCTTGCTCCCTTTGACTGGGTGGAACGTCTGACTGCTTTGGAATGCGAAAGAAAGGGATTCTGTAGCCTTCGGAAATTATAGACTGTACCCATTTGTCTTGAGTGAGGGAAAGCCAGGCTTTTGGATACAGAGATAATCTTCCCCCGACTGCCTCCGAAGGTGGACAGCCAGACAACACCTCAAGGATGCTGAAAGGGCTTGTCAGAGAAGGATTCTCGACTTCCCTGATTCTGCGGGCCCCCTCTGCCTCTAGGACGGCGTCTACCATTATTGTTCCCCACTCTGCCTCTAGAGGGGAATCGACTCTGTGCATCAGGCAAAACTCCCTGTGGTTGCTTGCGGAACCACATCTCCCCCCCCTTCTGGCTTTTGGGGTAAGGCCTAGAAGGAGTAGAAAAATGGACTCCCACGGCAGAGAGAGTCTTGCCTTCAGTCTCGCACCTAGTCAGGGTTTCCTTCACTTGAGGACCAAAGAGGGATGATCCATCAAAGGGGAAGTTAGTGAAGGACGCCTTGAAAGGGTCCGCAAAGTTACATAGCCGCATCAAGGCATGCCGACGTAAGGCCACACCTGTACCTGCCGCTCTACTCGCTCCATCCGCTGCATATGAAAGGAGGCGCATGGAGGAGTTAACTATTGAGTTAAGGGTCGCCAGCTGAGAGTTCATCCTATCCTGAAAACCCACAGCTGTTGGATCCTTTAACATTTCACTCGCTTCCTTGAGCAAATCCCTCTGAAGATGAGTGAAATGACACAGGTAATTCAGCGAGCGCATAGAAAAGGTCACTGATGAGAACATCCGCTTCCCGTACCTGTCCATAGTCCTAGACTCCTTGTTAGGAGGATGAACAGGCACTGAAGGATCAGCTAGCTCCTTCTTGGTGGCCGCAGCCACCACCATAGCATCAACAGAGATGCCTTTGGTCAAGAATTCTTTGTCCTTGGGGGCAGTGATAAATTTTGATGGTCTCCTGGGGGTGGGTTCCACTGAGTCAGGAGCTGTCCAGGCCTTCTTTGCCACCACTTGCATAAGGGGGTCAAGGGAGGGGACACCCAGGAGGTGGAAGGGCGAGAGCTAAATGCCTCAAGATACACCGATTCATCCTCTGAAGGGTTGAGGGCTGGCCAATTCCCCCTCTGTTTTAAGATTTTGAAGATGTCTGCAAAGGAGACATCTTCAGAGGGGGAATGAGGGGAACCTTCAGAATCCTCTAAATCAGTGTCAGAGGTGACAGACTCAGGGGAGTCAATGTGTTTCCTCTTGCACTGCCTCTTCCTAGGGGGCTCTCCTACCAGGTAAGGAGAGGGCTCGGAAGAGGAGGAGATCCCCACTGGGGAAACTTGAGGAGCTGGCTCTCTACGATCCGGGATGAGGGGGTGAGAAGAAATCACCGCAGGCACCGTGAAGCAGGGGCAGATGGAGCCGACTGTGGGGTTGAACCAGGTTCTAACATGCTCCTCATGACCTCAAAGGCACCCCTGTCAGGCAGAGCCAGAGATCTCTGCTCCGGAAAGCTGAAAATCTCTCCCGGCACCGACAGTAATGGCTCCGAGGCCGATGTCGGAGCCGAACTCACCAGCGCCGAAGCACCGAGAGGGAGAGCGGGGTCGGACAAGGGTCTGATGCCACTCGCCCCCTTGGAGCCGATGAGGGAAGTCCGGCACCGAGATTCTTCCAGAGAAGACATCGGAGCAGACGACAGCACCAAAGACAAGGGTATCGGTTCCGACGCAGCCACAGTCTCGGGTCCGAGCCGCCCCGGCTCCGAACTCAAAGGAGTCAGAGGAGGAACATTTTGAGTGACGGGATTAGCCATCGACTGTTGAGTCGGGCTCTGAAGCATTTGGGCCAGTGCCTCGGACTTGAGAAGTCGACTCACCACCCTCTGAAGGTCATGATCTGACAGTCTCGACGACCTAGAGGAGTGAGATCTATGGCTCCATTCAGACAACAATGGCGATGCTGGAGCCGAATGAACGGAGCCGATAGATGGTGACCTTGACCTCTTCCTGGAAGTCGGTTCCGATAACTTTATCGGAGCCGACTCAGCGATGTCTACCTCGGCTCCGGCCGGAGCCAAGGAAACAGTAGAAATATGTGTTCGAGAATCATCGGCTCCGGCCGGAGCCGATGTTCGAACAGACTTTGAAGCCCCAGGGGACGACTCAGACACTGGAGCCGACGGTCTGGTAGGCTTGGAGGGTTTCCCCGAAGACTGAGTCGGGGGACCCTCAGGCTATAATAAGCCCCTTAAAATGAGCTTATTTTTTTGCTCCTGCAGGACTCTAGGGCTGAAACCATGGCAAACAGCACATGAGTCCTGCAGGTGCAAAGGTCCCAGGCAGTATACACAAGAAGTGTGACCGTCTGTCAGAGACATCTTCTGACAGCACGAGTCACACTTCTTAAAGCCTGAGACCTTTGATTCTGTAGACATTTCTAAAGAAGAAAGTGTAATCACTCACACACACACACAGATTACACTAATTGAAAATTAAATTAAACTAATTAAATCAAATAATTCCCTACAAAAAAAAGACAGTCACTCCAACTACTAGGAAGGGAGGGACGGGGCCTAAAGGCCTAAGGGAAGAACTCTTGAGAGTTTTTTGGAAAAGAAGGGGAGAATTTGGAAGGGGATGGTAAGAAACTACCTAATTTAGTAAAATAATAAAGAAAAATTAACTTAAAAGGGGGTCTACCTTAGTTAAACTTAGTTTAAGCAACTAACCTGAAGAGCCGGTTGGAAGAGCACTTCGATTGCTATAGCGGCAAATGAGATCTGAGGAGTTACCGCCTAGCATTGTGGGATATAGGGGAGCCTCGAGCCGGTGGAACTAGCTCACGAGCTTTTAGAGTGGCTGAGTCGGAGCCGAGGTTCAGCTCCGAACCCATCCAGCAAGAATGAAGGCAAGATAGACAACTTAACATCAACTGTCTATGCTCCTGCTCTAACCCAAGATGAACATGTCTCTCTCCCCACCCCAACCTCCCCCTCACTGTTCCAGTATATCTCCTTCTCCCATCTCCTAACTATATGAACCATTCACCATTCAACTGTGTCTACAAAAAAAATCTTGCAGTTAACATTTTATTGTAGACTCTGTATGTGTATGCCTGCATGCAGTCTTTTCTTAAAGTCTTGGTTGCAATATACTACATTTTTGTATGTGTATGCGTGCGTGCAATCTTTTCTAAAAGTCTTAGTTGTAATATACTACATTTTTTATCTGTTGTTAGATGGTATAATTGTATCCATATTGAATCATATGTCTTCTCTTTGTATCTTCTATATATGGAGCTTTTCTCCCTGAGCCTCCAAGGAAAACGAGCTACTAGCCCAGTTGGACCACCAGGTAAACAAATGTAAAATAAAATCAAATAAAATAAACATTACAACTCCAGATATTTTGCAGAGCTTCTCAGTACTTTGAGTTTCCTTGATAAGGTAGTACCAGCACCCCAAAAATGGCATGGCATCATATTTAATGAAAGAGAAGTGATCCCTGTCCAAACATTCTGGCATCTTTTAATACTTCCTCATCTCCACCACTTGCCTCTTCACTGTCAACAAAAAGGCTGAAGAAATTGTACAACCCTTTTTAAATATCTACAAATAAAAGCACTGCTAAGCCTAACTGTTAATTAGCACCATCAAGTTTATGGCGCTTCCACAAGTACTGGATTCACCTCACCAAAACATCACTTTAACTGTCTATTTCCCATAATGCAGTTGTGTGCAGTAATTTGCACTCACTATGTTTATGTCATTAGTGTGCTTCAGAAACCTGGATCTCACTACCAATAAGATGTAGCATTTATGAATCAGAGATTACAGTGCCATGCATACAATTTTCACTGATATCAGAGGAATGGGGAGTGCACTGGGTGCAACATTTGACATCTCCATAAAATGTACTGTGTATTTTGCATATTAGAAAACCATTTATATCACTGATCTTAAGACTGATTAGAAGACACAATACTCTTTATGAATTGTACATTTGAGTACCCTACATATTAAGTGCACCAATGTTAGAGGGATGACACCTCCATAAATGGTACTGAGTACTTTGCATGCTAGAAAAATATTTCCTTAAACTGGTTGCAGTGTTTTAAGGAAGATTTTGCAAAGAAAGGCAAGTGTGTACAGTAATCTCAACTGACAGCTTAAACACTAACTTGGCAATGTTCCTCTGCAAACTAACTGCTCATTACTGACAATCTAGGGGCATGCAAAAATAAACATTAAAAAAAAAAAGGGCGGGGGGTGCTGCTAATTACTTATACTACTGCAAGATCAAACAATATTGGGGAAAATTTGTCAACTAAACAGATGTTGACCAACTGTAGTGTCAACAACATTCAACACTCGTGTGTGTGTGTGTGTGTGTGTCTATATATATATATATATATGTATATATACACATACATACACATACATGCATGCATATATATATATATATATATATATATGTATATGGATCTACTGTCAATTAACGAAAGTACGATCCACAGAATGGCAGAACCATGAACTCAATTCAGTGAAAGCTCACTTGCACGGAAACTGAAATTGCTGATAGTTGAACTGGTGAAATGCACATGCCCGTTAAATAGGGAAGTACTGCTTTAAATTGAAGAAGGAAGTGTTTTTAGCTGCATGAACGTACCATCATGTACAGTATTGGAGTTGTGCAGAATCACTCCCAGAGTCCTGGGTGAAATATGTTTTACAGATAAATCACTCCGAAGAGGTTACACTATGTTTGGCAGGTTACGTGTATTATGTAGAAACTTGTTGGAGATCGTAGTACAGTGAGATTAAGGGAATTTTCCCTACTGTAGTGCAATCTCAGAGTTGGTATATATAAGTAGCAGGGGTGTGGGAGGCACAGCCCCCCTGCATAATGTAGTGTAGTATATTTTTTTGTATGTGTTTTTATTGTTTTGTAGGGTTTAGTTCATTTAAAGTTGGTTTTGGTGATTGAGCTATCAGCATGTTAAGTTTCCCTGCAAGTGATCTTTCAGTGAACTG
The DNA here is from genome assembly GCF_019279795.1 of Protopterus annectens. Lineage (NCBI taxonomy): Eukaryota > Metazoa > Chordata > Ceratodontiformes > Protopteridae > Protopterus > Protopterus annectens. Next base: position 642,841,123 of record NC_056748.1, on the reverse strand, counting down.
AGTTTGTGGTTCTGCTGTTTGGTGGATCATACTTTCGTTAACTGAAAAAAAAAAAAATCATATAGATATATATATATATACACACACAGCTATAGATATATATATATCCAACAGCACTACTAGATAGGGGCCAAGGGTACTAGCTGCTAGAACTGCTAGAAGGGTCTAGGGAACTACTAAAGGGGAGATGAATACCGCACAATGTGGCTGGGCTAATATATGCCTTCGGGCAGATAGCCCAGTATCAACCTATGAACCTATATAGGTTTATATTAGATTATCAAAGTTTCAGAACTTTGAACACCATATGGTCGACACCATATGATCGAAGTGCTGAAACTTTGAAAATCTAAAAAATAAATAAATAAATAACAAAGAACAAAAGTAACTGCTGTAACCAGGGGGGCAAACACCCCTGCACCCCCCCACACCCTCCGCTACTTAAATATACCAACTCTGAGATTGCGCTACAGCATAGCAAAGGGAAATCTTCCCTTTCTGCACCATACTCCATTGAATTGTGATCTCGGAGTTAGTATATTTAAGAAGTGGGGGTGTGTGGGGTGTGCAGGGGAGCTTGCCCCCCTGCTTAAGCAAGTTATTTTTGTTCTTTTTGTTTTTTATTTATTTATTTTTTTAGATTTTTGAAATTTCAGTACTTCGATCATAGGGTTTCGACCATATGGTGTTCGAAGTTCTGAAACTTCAATAATCTAATATAGATCTTCATATATATATAATGTATAGAAAATGGTAGAATGGTAGATGTCCTTCTCTTCACTGTTGCAGTATTCATTACAATAGAGATGCCCTGCTAAGGGCTACCCAATGTCCGGCCTCTGTACCAAAGCCTTTAGGTTGCTTTAAGGTATGCTATATGTCACACATATGCTCCACTTGTAGTATAGGGCATAAAGGTGACATTCAGATGTAGTATCTTCAGAACTGGCAGCCCCAGTATGAATGCCACTCCAAGGAATAGAGAGGTAATCAGTACATCCAGAAGAAAATGGACCAGGGAGTAGATGGAGGGATTGAATACTGCAACAGTGAAGAGAAGGACATCTACCATTATGGTAAGATTTTACACAACTGTACTATGTCCTTCCATTTCATTGTTGCAGTATTCACTACAATAGGGGGAGCGCCAAAGCTCGGGAAGAAGAGACAGAGGAGGAAGGACCAGCAGAGCTCTCTAGGAAGCTGTGAAGGATGGCCCTAGCAAAACCAGCTCTAGGTCTGGAAATTCCACCAACTTGTAGTGCTTGGTAAAGGTATGCACAGAAGTCCAGGTAGCTACCTCAAGAATAGAGTTAGTATCCAAACCCTTGACAAAGGGCACCAGAAGAAGCTACAGCTCTAGTAGAATAAGCCTTAACAGAAGAAGGAAGACTCTTACCATGAAGGAATAACAAAAAGAAATGGCTTTAGGAATCCTAGAAGCAACAGTCTGTTTGGCCACAGCTAATCCTAAGGACCTAGGATGGAAGGAAACAAAAAGCTGATCAGATTTCCTAATAGTCTTAGTCTTATCAAAATAAAATCTGAGCCATCTATGCACATGCAACGTGTGCAGCACCTTCTCACTGGCAGATTGCAGAGAAGGGAAAAGTGGGCAAATGAATAGATTGATTCAAGAACAACTCGTTCAGCACCTTGGGCATAAAAGAAGGATTAGTACAGAAGGACCCATCTGGCAGAAGTAAAGGCTAACAAAATGCAGTCTTCCAAGAGCAAGGTTGCAGGGAAGCTGAAACTGAAGCTTCAAAAAGAACCCCAGTCAATTTTTTCCAAAACAAAATTAAGATCCCAGGGAGGAGGAACAGGCTTTCTGGGAGGCCTAATATGAAGAATGCCTTTAATGGATTGTTAGCCTCAAATCTAGAAGCTAAAGAAGGAGATTAAGACAGACAAGAAGATAGCTGGTAAGTGGGCTTTAACAGAGGAATAAGCCAACTCAGCAATGAGCAATTCACACAGGTAAGAGAGAACCAAAGGAACATCCGCATTAAGTGGATCCAGGTTACAACAGGGACACCATACAGAAAACCTCTTCCATTTGGATCAGTAGGATTTCCTAGTATTTGGTTTCCTAGCCTCCTGCAGGACCCTAAGCCTATCCTTAGAAAAAAAGGTGTCTGTGTGGAATCAAAATCCTATCACCACAGTGTCAGTGGGGATGGAAGAGACATCCCATGTCTTGTGTGATATGGCGGATAATGGACAGAATCCAGAAATCCTGAGTAATCTGTAACCAAACAGGAAGAGAGAGAAGGGTGAAGAGAAAAAGGAAAGTGGCTGGGAAGAATAGGATAGTCAGACAGCACCTCATTTATCAGGAAAATGAGACTTCTGAGGCATATAAGTTTGAGTACCTTTCTCATAAGGAGCCTGCTTACCATGCTTTTTACCTTTAAGAGGAGGGCAAGATTGCCTATGAACAAAAGCTGACTTACTGGGGTAATTCCTCTAAATTTAGGGACAGGAGAAACAAACACATGTTTAAGTCCCTTTAAAGCCTTGCTCTTATCCTGAAGGGACTTAAATCAGAAGCAGCTTCTCCAAACAAGTGTTTATTATCTAGAGTGGAATCCATCAACTTAGCCTTGATATCATCAGGCAAAGGTTGAAACCAAAGCCAAGATTACCTTCTCATCACAGGCCCAAAAGTAGCAGCCATTGAGAAGCATCTCCCTCATCATAACTAGACTTGATGGAATGACAGCCTACCTGGGAAGAAGTCCCTAACAGAGAAAGGGCAAAAGTTTTACCCTCAGAGTCTGGAAGATCAGAAATAACCTGGCAGGCCTGGGATAGAAGAGCCAACAAGTACCTAGACATACTGGTCTGATAATTAACAGCCCTAAAATCCAAGGTAGCAGAGGTATAAACCTTCTTGCCTAGCCATTCCATGGTTCTGCTATCTTTATCAGAGGACAGTAACTTAGGAGAAGGAAGCAATTGAGATGGCCTGTCTGAAGCTGCAGACACCACCGAGGGGTCAGCAGGACACTTGTGCACAAATTTACAGTCCTCAGGCACCCTATAGAATCTATTAGGCTTGTAGGGGCAGGAGGCTGAGAATCTGTTGAAGAAAATACAACCAACAAGGCAGCCAAATAGAACAGCAGGTCTTGACAAATCCATATGCAGCAACTCATAATACTTTTTTTAGTATCTCAGAAACCTGAGCACAACCCCATTTACAGAACTTCATCTTCATAGTGATAGTATCCCCAGAAGAAATCTCTTCAAAGGGAGTATCATGACTGGTAGATTCCTCTTCTTCCGATCCATAATCCAAAGGAGAGGGAGTCTGAGAGGAATAAAAAGAAGTTATGTACTTAACATAATTTTCCATCTCTGTTGTCCATTTTCATTCCTCCTTGCTGTTGGGTAATGATCCAAGCCCTCAGATTCAACTTGGCCATTGAAAAAGCTTGTGGCAACCTTGAACTCTCAAGCTTCTCCCTTGCCCAAAATGCAGCACCCCCTTTACCTCAGATCTTGTTTGCAAATTATAGTAAAAGACTAACACTAACTCATATGGAAAAATTTAAAGCACAAAGCTATATCTTGAATCATAAAAGGCAAGGGAAAGACCCCAAGACTGGCTCTATCCATTTGCTGTTAGACAACATTGGATGGGGGTTGGTGGGTGGGGAGTTGAGGAGGAATGAAAATGGACAACACAGATGGAATGTTATGGTAAGTACATACTTTCTTTATCTGATGTTGAATATTTTCATTCCATCCTTGACTGATGGAACAGAGTCGGGAAAAATACTAAGTATACACCAACTGGAGAAAAGTCATGCTGTTTAAAATATCAAACTACCAACTCAAATGAAGTAAAACAGTAAAGCAGCATTCAATTTATTTGTAAATCACAGGATAAAGCTTTCGGATAACACCCATCATCAGTATGCCAGTACTATATAAAACACAGTTTAAATAATCATTTCACTAAAACACATGACATAACCAACCAATAAAAAATTTGTTTCAATTAATTAACTAACCTTACAATACTTAAAGATACATTGTTAAATAAAATATTTACATAAAATGTTAAACATTTCACCATTTTTTATGTTTATACAAAACTGTCACTTGTATTGCTTTTGTTTAGCTACCAGAATGGGCTTTATGCTAACCAGATTATTGAGACCCAGACATCTATCTGCCTCTAGCATGGTTATGCATTTATATTCAGCTACATCTAGCCTATTATTAATGTCCCCACCTCTCATGTCTATATGTAATACCTGCAGCACTTTGAATTTATGTATTGGCCCTTTGTCCTTAAAATTCTTGGCTACTGCATTAGTCATAACTGTTCTTCAAATCTCTGATTTGTGTTCAATTATACGATCTTTCAAGCGCCTAGAGCACTTACCTACATAGAAACCTTCACATCCCATGCAGGTAGCCAAATATATTATTAATTCAGTGTTAAAAGTTGCATGACATTCCATCTTATATATTTCCTTACTTACAGGATGTTTATACTCTAAGTCACAGCATATATCTTTACAACAACTACAGTTATAGCATGGTACGGTCCCATTTTTATTTTTATTTAAGGTTTCCACTTCCTTGTTATTTAATCTAAAATCTTTATAGCATAATTCCCTCTTTAAATTTAAACAATTCCTATGTGCAAATCTTGGTTTCTCTCCTACAATAGGTATAAGTTCTGGCATTGATGCCAGAATTCGCCAGTTATTTGGGTCTATATTAGAACACCAAACTTTCAAAATTTCGAGTGTTCTAATATCGACCCATTTTCAGCAAACGCTGAAAATATCGAAGAAACAGAAAACCGAATTTTTTCCTAGGGAAAGAATTTGATTTTCCGTTTCTGTTGCTTCGGTATTTTCAGCGCTGTGGTGGAAAGGTACGGGTTGGGTTCAGGTAAGTGTGCGATTGTGTGGACATGAGGGGTAGGGTGGGTTAGGGCGCAGGTCAGGTAAGTGTGCGATTGTGTGGACATGATTGTTAGGGTGGGGTAGGTGAGTTAGGGTTAGGGCGCGGGTGAGGTGACTGTGCGATAGGGACGAACCTTAGGGTTAGGGTTAAGGTAAGTGGATAGTTAGTGGTGTATGTATAGTTTAGTATAGAGTTAGGTGTAAGAGTTTAGGTGTATGTGTGTGGATTGCTGTTTGTTTGGTGTGCTAGTGTTGTGTGTATGTGTTTTGGAACAGCAAATTTTTTCCCTAGGAAAAAATTTGCTGTTCTGTATGTTCGATGTTTTAAATTTTCGATTAATAGGGTTCGATATTAGAACACTCAAAATTTTGAAAGTTTGGTGTTCTAATATAGACCCAATTATTCCATACTACCTTCTCTATGTCTTTACTTAAATTGTTCTGGGTGGTGGTGTATCTTAGTTAATATTCATTCTCTTTATTACATACATATAGTTGGTTGTTCCTAGGCACCATTGAGCCAAATGATGCCCTACTTCTAGAAACTAAGTCTAGCTTATAATGAGAGATAAAGGTTTGAGGTGAAGCCCAAGTTGCTGCTATACAAATATCACCCATCTAGGCTCTTGAATGAAAGGCTGAGGAATCTGCTATTGACCTTGTAGAATGAGCATGCAATTGCTTAGTTAAAGGCAAATTTGATTTATTGTCAGTGAAAGAAATGCAATTATTGAGCCATTTGGCTAGGGAACTCTATATACTCTCTTGCCCAATTTCTTTTCCACAAAGAAAACAAACAACTGATCTGACTTTCTAATGTCCTTTGTTCTGTGCAAGTAGAAACACAATTGCCTATGCACATCTAGTGAATGCAACAAATATTCCCCTTTGTATAATTTGGGAAGAAAAACGGAAGGTTGAAAGATTGGTTAATGTTGGATTCTGGCACAACTTTGGGCAGAAAAAATGCATTAGTTTGTAAAAGTAGCTATCTTTATGAAAAATGAGGTATGGAGGTTTCACCAACAAAGCCTTAATTTCTGAAATCCGTCTGGCCAAAATAATGTCCACCAAAAAAAGTCTTCCAAGATAGAAATTTGAGATTGCAAGTATTTGCAGGTTCAAAGGGAGGAAGAACCAAAGCTTGCAGTACCAGAATTAAATCCCACAGTGGAGTAGAATCTTTAACTGGAGGTCTAATCAGCAATGTTCCATGCAGAAAGGTCTTACAAAGTTTCTGCGAAGCAAGGGGAGAATCATCAAGACCAGCATGAAAATTGGAAATTTCTGCTAACTGAACCTTTACTGTGGAAGAACTGTCTCCTTGACCATAAAACAATGACAAAAATTCCTGGATAGTGGGAATCAGAGTAGAAAATGGTTCCGCATTATTTTGAAGTGCCCAGTACACAAATCTTTTCCATTTGCTGGCATAAGTTTTCCTTGTAGATGGTTTGAGGGAAGATAATAGAATTCAGTGAACCTGGGAAGAGAGCTTAGGTTGTCTGTCTACTACTGGAAATGGAGAAACCAAGCTGTTAGCTTGAGCTTTGAAAGATCCAAATGAACTATTTTTGTTGGGTGAGACAGATCACCTTTACTGGATCCAGAATCCAGGGTTGATGGATCAAATGAGACCTCAGGAAGGGGAACCAAATTTGTTGAGGCCTAAAGGGAGCAATGAGAATGACCTTACTCTTCAACATGGCAGTTCTCTGAAGGAATTTTGATATCAGATGGATTGCTGGATAAACATACAGTAATCTGGGAGCCAATTGTGGAGTAAAATATCCCTCGGTGACTCGCCCTATTGGGGGATGAGGGAAAGAAGCTGCTGCATTTGCTGTTTAGGGAGATGCAGAGGGATTACAGCAAGGTTGGCCCCACCTGTGGAAAATCATGTCTGCTACTTTCTGGTTGAGGGACAATTCATGAGGTAACAGAATGCACCTGCTCAGTTTGTCTGCTAGCATGTTGGTCTTCTCCAGAATGTGTTGCTAAGAGAAACCAGTTGGAAGAGAGTGCCCATTGCCACACTCATAGTGCTTCTTGACATAATGGATATTGATCTGGTTCCACCTTGTTTGTTGCTGTACCAAACCACTGACATACTGTCTGCTTGTATAGCAATCATTTACAATGTGAGAGTAACCTGAAAGGCTTGCAATGCTAAAAGCACTGCTCTCAACTCCAGAATGTTGATATGCAAATTTTCCTCTTCAGGGGACCACATGCCTTGGACTGTCTTTCCCAGGTAATGTTCTCCCTACCCCAGCTGGGAAGCATCCATGGTTCCTATGGCCTTGGACTCAGTAGGGACAGATGGCCTTATAGCAGTTGTTCCAAATGGGTCTACCACATCAGATCTTGTTTTGCACAAGTTGGTGATTTATATTGGAGCAGATAAAGGTAGATTAAGTATCAACCACTGAGATGCCAACATCCATTGAAAAATCCTCATATGAAATCTGGCCAACAGAACAAGGGGTATCATTGCCATCAATCCTAGTGCTTGTAAAACCAGACAAGCGGGGGACTGTGATACTGCAGAGTATTGTGTTGACTTTCAATTTTAATGTCCAAACTCTGGAAAGGGGAAGAGAAGCTATTGTTGACCTTGTGTTGAGTAGCACCCCTATGAATTCTACAGTTTGAGAAGGTTGAAGATCTGACTTTTCGAAATTTATGGTTATGCCTAACTGCGCAGAAATCTGGATTACTTTTTCTCTTGCCACGATAAGCTGATGCTTGGTTGAGGTGTAAATGAGCCAGTTGTCTAAGTAAGGAAACACCCAGGATCCATGCAGTCTCAAGTAAGCTGCTACCACTGCCATACATTTGGTGAGTACCCTCGGGGCTGTGGTGAGACCAAAGGGCAGTGCTCTAAACTAGTAATGACTGGCTTCTAGCAGAAGCATGAGCATTTCCTGAATTAGCTGTTCATTTTTATATGATAGCATGCATCCTGGAGATCTACTGAGCACATCCAGTTGTCTTTTTCCAGAAATGGAAGCATTGATTGAACCATGACCATCCAGAACTTTATCTTCTAAACAAAGTTGTTCAGACTGCTGAGATCCAGAAATGGTCTCCATTCCCCCATTTTCTTTGGCACTAAAAAGAATGTACAGTAAGCTCAGATTCTTTCTGGCCTGGGGGGACCTCTTGGATGACTCTTTTGTTAGCAGCTTTTGCATTTGAAAGGCTGCTTGTTCCCTCTGACTGTGTGGAACAGCAGGGATTTTCCTGTAATTTAGAGGAAAAAGGGAAAAGGGAATTATACATCCCCTGGATATGATCCTTTGCACCAAAGAATATTTTGTTATTTCTAGCCAGGCTGTCTTGTACAGGGACAAACAACTCCCAATTGCCTCCAGAGTGGGACAACTGGGTCTCCTTTCAGGAGCACTGGAAGGGTTTGCCAAAGAAAGATTCTCTGGATCCCTGATGTTGCGGGCCTCCTCTGTCATGAGGGTTGTGTCTACCATTTGAACTTCCTCCTCTGCCTCTGGGGGAATACCCCTCAATGTGTGTCCCGAAAATATCCTTGTGATTTTATGAACCACATCTTTCCATCACCTTGATGATTCCTCAAAAAGGATCTTTGGGAAGTGGAAAAATCTACCCCCAAAGCAGAAAGGGTTTTTCCATTCTTCTCACACCTGGACAATGTATCTTTTACTTTGGAGCCAAAAAGAGAGGTGCCGTCAAGGGGAGTACTGATGAACATAGACTTGTAAGGCTCTGCAAAATCATATAAATGCATCAAGGTGCATCTCCCAGTGGCTATGCCTGAACCCATTGCCCTTCAGGTTCATTCTGCCACATTAGAAATAAGCATCACGGACAAGTTAGAAATTGATTGTAGGGTCACCAGCTGAGAAGTGACAGAATCTTCCACCTCTTCAGACATGGTTCCTTTGAGGGTACCTGAAAGTTCCTTAATCAGATCCCTCTGAAGTCTAGTAAAATGGGTGAAGAAGTTCAAAGACCTTAAGGCAAAGGTTGCTGAAGCATAGACATGCTTCCCAAATCTGTTAATCGCCTGCGAGTCCTTGGCAGGAGGATGGACAGAGGTACTTTCATCAGCAAGTTTCTTTCTAGTGGCTGCCCCCATGAAACAGGAGAAACTTTTGATCAAAACTGTTTAGACTCAGGAGGGGTCGTAATCTTATCTGGCTTCTTGGGAATGGGCTCAATGGAGTCATGTTCCTTCCATGCCTGCTGCAAGACCAACTTCAGGGGCTAATCAGTGGTGGGACAACCCAGGTAGTAGATGGGCCAGTACCAAAAGCCTCCAGTAGCACAGATTCCTCTGATGAAGGATTGTTGAACTTCCATCCACCTCTCTGTTTCAGGATCTTAAGGATGTCTCTGAATGAGACGTCCTTAGAAGGTGACCATGGGGACCCTTCGCCTTCATCAAAATCTGTGTTCTTGGTGACTGATTCAGGGGAATCTATATGCTTCTTCTTGGATGTCCTCTTCTTAGGGCCTTCCTCAGTGGAATGCCCTGGGAGGTCTCAGAAGAGGAGGGGATACCCTGTTGGGAAGCCTGGGGTTCTAGTATCGGCTCTCCCTGTAAAGAAGAGAGCTGAGACTCAAAGGGCAGATGCGGCACAGAAGAAGACATAGGATCTGAAGGGGGAGGTATCACCTGGGTCTGAGGTGCAGATAGAGCTCTCTCCAAAGCCCTGATGGCAGACCGGCATGGAGAAAGATAAGGACATGGATCCAAGAGGCCAAGCCTCTGATCCCAGTCCCACTCTGCTCTGAAGACAGCTGCTCGGAGGCCGAAGTTGAACCCGAACTGACCAATGCCGAGGCTCTGATATGCAGAGAGAACTTCAAAACCCTCAGAGTCAACTGCAGCATCTCAGACCTGATAGGGGTAGAATTGGCATCAAGTACTCTCCAGAGCTGAATGAATCAGAGAGCTCAGAGCAAGTCTTGCATCCAGGGATACCAGAATCTTCTGATCTGAAAAAGAGCCGGATGACTCCAATCCAAGGACTCTGAGACCTGGATAGGAATCAAAGGAGGAATTTGTAGAGGAGGAGTAGTGAATACATGGGCCTCCAGACCCAAAGGGATAGTAGCCAAGGAAAGGGCAGGCTGGTTCTGCACTGAAAGGATCTTTCTCACTAGCCTTTCAACATCTTCTTCGATGAGACTTCTGGAAGAATGAGTGAATAGAATCAATGGAGACTTTGGTCTTTCTAAAAATGGAGAAGGCTTTCTATATGGAACTGGGTCCACTGAAGGAGAGTACCTCATTCTAGCCAGAATTGGTAAAGAGGATAACTGATCTGTCTTTGGATCTGATGAATCTTTAGTGAATCTTTAGTTGTCAGAGACTTTGGATCTGCAGAAGCCATCAAATCCAAGGGCTTGTATTTGGTTTTTAGACCAATCTGAAGAAAGGACTGGATCCAATAATTTTTGTTTCTTCTTCGTATGATATGAAGAAACTATAGGATCTGAAAAAAATATTTTGATTGATTTTTCTAAGGACCTAGAGGATACATTAGTGGTGCTCTGAGAAATAAGTGTTGTCTTTTTATTTTTGTCTTTGGAAGGTGCAGATGTAACTTCAAAGGATGAAGACAAAAGTCCCTTTAGAATAAGTTTGTTCCTGAGATCTTTCAATACCCTAGGATTGAAATAACAGTCCACGCAATTCTCCTGGAAGTGGAGAGGACCCAAGTAAAAAACACACAAGGAGCGTAAGTCAGCCATAGGGATCTTCTGACTGTATTTCCCACATTTTTTTAACCCAGCCAGCCTCTTTTCCTAATTAGTCATCACCAAAGCAAAAGACCAAACACAATCACAACAACAACAAAAAAACAGCAATACAAAACAAACTTCGACCTTTAATGGAGAAAGTCTTTTTTGTTTGTTTATATAAAAGAAAAGCAGAAGGAAAGGATGGGAGGGAAGAAAGTACCAACAATTGGTTTGAAGACTACGATAATCACAAAAGAAAGAGGGTTACTAACAATAGTAACTAGAAATGCTGAGAATGGCAAAAAGGAATGAAAGCAGAGATTTGCTGGAAATGTAAGGGAGAAAGACTAACCAGTAAACAAAAAAGCTTTAGCTAAAATAGTTTATAAGCAATTAAAGCCAAACATTTAACTTCATGAAAAACTAATTATCGTCCAAGCTCAAGAGAATGATGGATCATGTCTTTTCGCTGAAAGTGGTAAATGAGATCTGAGGTAAAGGGGGTGGTGCATTCTGGATGAGGGAGAAGCTAGAGAGACCAAAGTTGCCATGAGCTTTTACAATGGCTGAGTCAGATCCAAGGGCTCAGATCCAAACCCATCAGTCGAGGACTGAATGAAAATTGACATCAGATGAAAGGAATTCCTCATCTGAACATGCCTCCTCCTCAGAGGAATCCTGTTCTCTGGGTCTTTTAAGGGAGATAGAGGACCAAAGGGGGTTGGAAGAGAAATTCTAAAAGGAGTTTTTAAAGCCATCAAAGCACTAAGCACGCCGTGCATTAAGGATTGCAATTCACTCAGTGGATCCTTAGTGGTAGGAGAAATATGTTTAGTGTTTTGCTTTTTCTTCAGTGAGACATCCACCTTATAGAATTTAGAAAGCTCGGAACCAGGATGGCATTCAATAATGGTAGTAGGTGTGATGAGTGATGATCCCACCGTTGCCACCAATATGTCACGTCCCCATGCTGGGCCAATAATCAAGGAGCCTGACTCCTCACCACTGACACTGGACAGGGATGTGCATTTGGGATACAAAAGGATACACTCAATATTTCCAGATGCAGACCTCTCTACATCATGCAAAATTTCCCTTAAGAGTACACAGGGAACACACAGCCTGGGTTCTGGATTTCTCTACATCTGTCTCCTTCCAGGTCCCCAATAAGACAACCCCACTTGTACAGCTGTAGAGTTAAGTCCTTAGCGAAGTGTCCAAGACAAGTCCTCCAGCACCCTCTCTGTAAACCTAGTGTTTCATATCCCTGTCCCAAGTAGCTGACACACGCACACTGAGATATTTGATTCTTCACACACACACACACACACACACACACACACACACACACACACCTGGGAAAAGCTGGTACAGATTTACCTGCCATGTCCCCTTCTTCCCTGAATATAAGGTAGTTGTCACTGCTACCAGACACTCCACAATCAGCTACTCTAGCCCTTAACAAAGGGTGTCCAATTATACTGTGTAATATTAATACTAATACAAATGGTAGTAGATGGCCAAGATGACTAGGCCTTCTGGAGTGGCCCACACAGTGTCACAAAATAAATATAAGCACTCTCAAAGGTTAAGTACTTTCTACAAGGACCAGCCACAATAAAAGTTTTACATATATTTAATAAATAATAAAATAGCATGAAAATACTGAATATATATTCACAGTAAACCATAGAGTTCAGATCACAGGAAATATTGAAAAGAACATTGATGGACAGACTCAGACAAATAAAGAAAAGCAATATCTAAACTAAGCTTCACTATATTCCTGACTGAATCTAAAAAAATACTGTTCCCTAATAACTTATTTGGACAAGGCAAGATGAAATACATGAGCGGTCTTACTAGTTAGACTAGAATGCTGCCTCCCTAAGAGATCACTCCCTGTAAAACATAATATCCAGGATGGCTTGCAGAATGACCTTATCTGGTCACCTGAATCTAGGTTCTCACAGTAACCCCCTTCTGAAGCTGAGACAGGAATTTAGCATAGACGGCTATAATACACATCTTAAATGTTTACAGCAGTGCCTGGGGCTACCCCTTTGTTTTACTGAGCTAATGAACAAAGGTTTCCTCCAGTCCCAATGTCTCCGGTCATATTCAGCACTGTGGGGTACCATTTTAATGGTTTAACAGCTCACTTACATTTCCTTTATTTTTCTTAAAATAAGCTATCTGGTTAACTCTTGCTGTCCCAGTATCCTCTATTAAAATCTATACATTTAATTCAGTTACAATAATGCATGTACATTTATTTTCATTCCAGCAGGTTGCACTGTTGATACATTCTAACACAAACAAACCTCACAAATACTTTTTTCAGCACAAGCATCTGTACAAATCAGTTTGATATACAAATGACATATAATTATTTACAAACTTCCAGTTCTCTCTGCTGGCACAAGCCATACATCTGCTACCCTACTTCTCCTGGCATGGCTGGCAGTAGCTCCTATCACCGCAGTAGGGACAACTTCTCTAAGATTTGAGGACCCCCCCCCCCCGTGGCTCCTCAGGTAATCAGCCATGGTTCCCCTGAACTTCCAAAATGGACATCTACAAAGACTCCCCAGACATGCTTAAAGTTGGATCCCCGATGGTCTCTAACCCAGTCACTGTAGAGGAGTCCAAAGATAAAGTCTGGCGAACCTCGAGCATTTATTCACCTCAGGAAAGATGCCTGGTGGAGACTGAACAGCAGAAGATTCCAGCCTAGATTTTTTGGCATTCATCTGCACAGATGGCTGTCCCTTAGAATGTAAAGTTCCCTCCACTGTATCCTAGGCTAGAAGCTTAAGACACTGTTTTTCAAGATAAAGCACCACAGGTGAAAGTCTACTCTTAGGAACAAAGGCCTGACAAACAGAACAGGATGTATGGTCATTCAAAATGCCAAGGCAAAACGGACACTGCTCATGGCAGTCTTTATAGGGAATCTGCCTCCCACACTGGCATTTCCCCTTCTTGGGTAACATGAAACCCCACAAGCAACAATATAATAAAAGAAAGATAAATAAAACAAAACCCCACTGAGGCACTTATCTGCAATGGCTTGGTGAACCAGCAACAGAATGGGCATTCAGTCCAACGATCAAGAGATGGCATTTGGACTTACGGCAAAGAAATTCGGAGGGTGGTACATCTGGACATCATCTTTATGCCCTATGCTAAAAGAGGGGCATAAGTGTGGTGTATTGCATAGCTTAAAGCACCCTAAAGCCTTTGGTATACTGGATGGACATTGGGCCGCCCTTGACAGGGGATCCCTGAAAACTGCAACAGTGAAATGGAAGGTTATTCTCTCACTCTGTCTCTCATATATATCTCTCTCTCTCTTACCTTAAACACTATGATCATGAGTGTTCTCCCCCCAGTTAAAATTAACTGCCTTTGAAATTCTGATTAACAGCATGAGCATCTCTCTCAAGATTGCTTATGTATTTAAGCTCTACTAAGTTTACCTTAAACACTATGATTGTGAGTGTTTCCCCCCCAAGTTGAAATGGCTGCATCTGAAAATCTGGTCAACAGCACGAGCTCTACTATGATTACCTTAAACACTACAATCGAGAGTGTTTGTCTGAGACTGGTACAGCTCTACCTGCCTTTACTAAATTAGCAAGGCACTACTTTGTCAAATACCTTACCTTGACCATTGATATACTGCAGGATGTTAACTCATGTTCCATACTTATTAATCAGTTTAGCACATAGCACATTGTAAATAATTTTGCATCTTTAATAATTTGTATCATTGCAATTGAACCACATTCATAAAATCAGTTCAGTACATTGTAAATCCTTTTGCATCACTGTCATCATTTCTGTATCAAAGTTATATATTTAATAAAAACACAGAGACACCAGGTGGATTAAACAGCAGCAGCCATGTGTTTATTGCCAATTACTGCCAATGACCTTTCCTAATAGATGACAATTATTTTGAGATGTGTGCAAGGCAGGATCATCAGGGAGGCCATTTCTTTATTTCACAGTATTGCCCTAAATCTACAGAACAACAAACAGCACTGTCAATATCCAGCCCTTCTGATTTATCATACCCGCATCCTAACTTTTTTCACAATTCCTCTTGGCCACCTTACAATCTGCTAAGGAGCCATTGCTGGGCTGATACGTTCCCTGGAAACAATCCCTTGGGGCTGTCTGGCTTGTGGAAGGCCCAGCTAAAGAGTCCCAAGACCTCCCTGCCTTACCTTTCCTGTCTTCCTCCACAGAAGGGAGGAATATTCCTCCCTTCCGCTAAGCACATCTCATACTACTGTAAGTGCAGGCCCTGCAATGCTAAACCTGCTTGCATTTCCATATAAAAACCCTTCCTACCATCTTCTGACAAATGAACTCCATCTCCATCATACCTATTTGGCCACCTGACCAGAATACCAGGGTGAGGAATGAACATCCCTCTAATGTTCCTTAACATCTTACCCATGGTATTATCAATTCACCATCTCATCTTTTTCACTGCCTCAATGGACCTAGCCCTCCTCCACCTTCTTCTCTGCACCACTTCTGACCAACAGATAATAGCCTGCAGCCAGCATTCATGCATTAAATTTACCACTTGTATCATCAAACCAACTAGTTCTTTTATTGGATGCTGGAAGATATCATTACCCTCTACATGGAACACAATGGCTGTATTAGGTTTACCACTTCTGGTTGCTGGTTGCAACACTGCCCTAAGTCGATGCCACTGCATCCCTGATACCCCAAACCAGACTGTCTCATAAAAAAACTTGAATCCATCTTTGGAAATACGAGACCAACTGGCGTTGGACCCAATGATGGAGCCTTTGAATAAATGAATGACCAACCATCCAAATGTACTTCGATACGATGATGTGTAGGCTAAAACATAAAAAAAATAATTAAAGTCACTTACACCTCACATAGCTTTTATAAGCATTGACTGCCACCTGACCAGCCTCTTAATGTCAACCTGTGATGTCCCCATTGTGTGTGCCTATAAAGCTGCACCTACCCAAAAAGAATGTAATGTATATCTGTGTCTAAGCCACACAACTTAACTGACTACCTTAAGATGGCCCTCATCTGATACTGTGTAAGAGGATCACCTTGCTGATGACAAAAGACTGGACCATCTAACATACCACTATTTTTGCAGTACTCCAACATAACTATAGCCAACTTTCTTTCCAAATTCTTTGAGGTCACAAATCTTACCTACTGACCTTTCTCCTCTTATTTCATTTTGGATTTAACCACATAAACCCAAATGTCTTCTCAAAAACACATGTACATGTGCCAAAGGTAAAACTGTCCATTGACCTTTCTTGTTGTTCGGTTGAACAATCTCTGACCACCTAAATGCCCCACAAAAAGCCAACAGAAAAGCAGTCCTAAATAACCCTACTTCATATGAAGAAAAGCAAACTGCTAATATGGTGAACCATAGTTTGCGTAGAACTGCTGATCCTATAGGGTACCTCTTGTCTAGAATCTTGGGTGTTTGCCTCCCCCAGCCTTTAAGCATTGACTGTACTTGAATTGAATTAGCAAAGTCTCTTAACACTACAGCCTGATGAAATCAATTCAAAGCTGATAATGTGCTTCTTGCCATCCCCAAACTCCAACCTCTTTCCTTCACTACCAAAATGTAAGCCATGATTTCTTGAGAAGGAATTTGCCATGCTGGTTCCCAGCCTTTGGATAACCAAGTCTGCAAAAATTGGATGTATGCATTTATTATACCTTACCCTGGACCTTCCACTGAAGGCATTACACATTAGCCACCATTCTCATCTGCTCATAAAATCCATAAATAATCTGGCACTCGATCCGGAGTAGAGTCTGCATTTGAAGCCAGCAAATGGAACTGGAGCCACTGTAAATGAGAAAGGGAATCTGCTAGTGAATTAGCAGTGCCTGGTATGTGCTGCACTTCAACTGAAACATTTAGTGTTAAGCACTTAAAAGTAAAATGCCTCATCATTCTGCCTAACACTCCTTCACACCCTAGTTGATTGTTTACTATATGTACTACAGTGCTGTTTTCAGAATGATGCCAAACCACTCTATCCGTCATCTGCTCTTCACATATTTCCAAGGCCACTACCAATGGAAAAAATTCCATCTCAGTGATTGAAAGGCTTAACCTGCCTTTAACTCGACTTGGCCATGCTGTACAAAACCACTGTCCTTGGAAATAACCACCAAAACCATTTCCCCTCACAGCATGTGCAAACACTTGAAGCAGAAGTTGGTTATCCTTGTCTTGCCATATTGCTACCCCTTTGTATTTTGTTAAACTCAACCATACTCCTAAATCCTCCTCCATTCCTTTTGAAACCCACAGCCATGCAGATGCAACATGAATATTCATTGTCTATTCATACCGTACCCTTTTCCTCAATGTACTGTGATCTCAGAGTTGGGGGGTGCAGGGAGACTTGCCCCCTTGCAAAAGCAAAGGAAAAAAAATTTGCAGTTATAGTGATATTTTTTTCTTCGTTTTTGCAGGGAGGCAAGCCACCTGCGCCCCCCACATCCTTGCTAATGAAATATGCCAACTCCAAGATTGCACTAGATTAAGGAAAAGGGTAAACTATGAACAGACAATGAATATTCGTGCTGTAATCGGTATGAGTATTGCTTAAGTTTACTAATACGTCACCGACTGTTGGACAGTGGGCAGGGTTTAGGCAGGACTTGCTACTGCGCATCTTGTGAGGTACTATACTAATACAAAGCCCTGCTGTTTTCTTTACCAAGGTTTAGAAATGTGTTAGCAAGCAGGTAAAATAAATAAATAACAAATACATAAATCCACAGGGTATGAATTGCTGGCATGGGCTTTTGTAGTTCTGAACAACAGAGTTTCCACATTTAGACAAACCGTTCTATCCAAAATGACCCATTTATTCATTTACTACCTGCAAATGGCTGTAAATCCATAATGCCTAGCTTAAATTTATTGTACCAAGCAGCTGAATTATTAATTTTATTTTACTTTATTTTTAAGAAATTAACCAGACATGATTTACTTTGCACTAAGCACCAACAAGTTAGGAACCGAACATGATTTTGTTATATTAAGCATCAGCTGAGTAACTCTTTCACACACAGATGCTATAGTATATATATATATATATATATATATATATATATATATATATATATATATATATATATGCATACATACACACACATGCCCATAAATAATTAACAAAACATGCTTTATGTTGCACTAGCCAAGCAGTACCTACTTCTTTTTTATTTTTTAATACTGGTAATTTGGAAAACAATTATCATCTTAGGAAATGTGTGTGTGTGTGTGTGTGTGTGTGTGTGTGTGTGTGTGTGTGTGTGTAAAATTAACCAACTCTCATTTACCTTGAAGAAAGCACTCACATTTGAAGTCTTGGTAATTCACACTATTCCCAGATACTGATAAACTCTTGGCAAAAATTCAGTGCTCCTTGTTCATCACTGTTTCTTTGTTGAACAAAAAGAAACACACTGCCGGGTAAAGCACTCTCCTCAAAAACACCAAATCAGCAGAAAAAAGGCAGTGAGTGCACCATGAGCTGAATTAAAAATAGAATATCAAATAAATCCAAAGGGTCTTCTTGATGGATAAAATCCTCGTTTATTACAAGTAATAAAACTGCAGCAGATAGCAATAAGTAAGCGCTTTCGCGTTGTTACCCAACGCTTCATCAGACAATTCTGATGAAGCGTTGGGTAACAACGCGAAAGCGCTTACTTATTGCTATCTGCTGCAGTTTTATTACTTGTAATAAACGAGGATTTTATCCATCAAGAAGACCCTTTGGATTTATTTGATATTCTATTTTTAATTCAGCTCATGGTGCACTCACTGCCTTTTTTCTGCTGATTTACTGTTTCTTTGTTGTTTATTTCCAAAGTGCATCTCCTGATCATGCTGCTGTCTATGTCTTGATGGGCTGTTGAAAGGAAAGCTGCCAAGGTAGAGATTGAAAAGATTGATTTGCTTTGTTGCCAGCTTTTTCAATCCTGCCCAAGAACAGCCCAAACCACATTAACCCTCCTGACCTATCCTGTCCCTACCTGCTCTTCACCTCCCACTGAAACATGAGTCCAACCTGACCTGCCTTGGACAAATGACGGCTTGCTGCTACTTGGCTTGCCAGATGTTGTCTCCCCCCCACAGTTGAAATAATCTGCCTCTGAAATTGTAGTTAACAGCACGAGTGTCTCAAAAGATTGCTTATGGATTTAAGCTCTACTAAGTTTACCTAAAACACTATGATCGCGAGTGCTCCCCCCAGTTGAATCGTCTGCCTCTGAACTTCTGGTTAACAGCACAAGCATCTCTCAAGATTGCTTAGACATTTAAGCCCTGCTAAGTTTGCCTTGGATACTGCAATTGCGAATGTCCCCCTACTCTCACAGTTGAGGTCAGTTGCCTCTGAGGTTCTGTTCGGCAGCACGAGCATCTCTCAGGATTGCTTGTGCATTTCAGCTCTGCTGGGTGTACGTCCACCGTTCTGAACTGCAGTGTTGTGTTGGTTTTTGAATTGTGGATTGGGTAGGCTGGGGTGGTGGCATGCACAATGATTGGGTTGAGGGTGGCTAGGTACTCTTCCCGTCTTCTACTGCTCAGCTGTCCTTTAAGTAATTCTTGGCCATTTTCTGAGCAATTGCCATTCTTCTGTTTGCTGCTGTTTGAAGAAGGTGGATGGACAAAGTAAACTGCAAACCTTGTGCCTGACAAAAAGATAAGTCTATTATTCTTAGATATCACTTGCAGGCTCTGCCACTGATCTGGGGCAGTTCACCGACGACAGGTGGTCTTGTTTTCAGCTGCTTGGTCTGCCTTTTGTGGCCATGTATTTTTGTCTTCTGCACTCTGCTGTATTCCAGCATTACCCAGTAGTCCTTATGACTAATCTTGGCTCTAGCCAAGGCTCCTCCCCCTGCTTACCAGCATCCCTACCGAGGTGATTTATTACCTGGGTTGTGGCGGGTGCCATTTTACTTTTGGTGTTAGCTGCGGCTCCCAGGTGTCCAGTAGCTAGTGTGCTCACCACATAAGTCCCATTTATTTTTCATCTCGAGCCTTATTTTGAACATGATTAATGTAAGCTGCTACCTTTACTATCTTCACAAGACAAATGACTGCATAATTTAATTTTCATAAGTTATACTGTTGCTGCTTGTGCTGCTGTCACTTAACTTGGACTACAATATATCACCTCATCTGCTACCTTAATTTACCATGGAAGTTACCACTGATATAGCTATCCTAGCTGTTGCCTCCCATGAAATACACATTAAAAAGTAATGCTACTGACAGATTTGTAATATTAAAATTGTTGCTTGAGGAAGGGCTATCACACTATTTTGTTAGCGATATTTAGCTGCTGCAGACTAAAATTCATGTCATGACTTCATGCATGATAGTGCATTGATATCATTTGCAGGATACTGTTCTACACTGTTTTTCAACCTGTTACTGTATTGGTTATTGTAACTCTTCCTCTCAGTCTAGCTCCTCCCATAGCACTATGCCCTTTCACTCAATAATACAAACTCTAGTTCCCCATTTGCCCAAAATCTTCCCAACCACAGCTTTCTGAACTAAAATTTGCATCTTCCCAACAGCGTCTACTTACAAATCCACTACTACCTACATACTGCAGCTTCACCTATTTCTCCTATTTCTACCTTCTCCCAAACTTCCTCTTCTGTTACTCTCACACCCATCCTTAGCATGCTTCTCATACTTATCTTCACTCCTCTTCTTCTACTCTCTCACCTGTCATATCAAACTAGACTA
The DNA here is from genome assembly GCF_019279795.1 of Protopterus annectens. Classification (NCBI taxonomy): domain Eukaryota; kingdom Metazoa; phylum Chordata; order Ceratodontiformes; family Protopteridae; genus Protopterus; species Protopterus annectens. The sequence continues at coordinate 642,820,636 of NC_056748.1, read as the reverse complement.
TCTCCCCTAAACTTTCATTCAACTCTTACCCACTTATGAGCATTAAAACTCCCCACTCTCTCAGTAATACCCTCTCTGTTTGATCCTTCCAACCTACTCTTAGTCAAGCTCAAATAAGTGATCAACCACACACACCCTCTTAAAACTAATCCCAAATACTACACTTATATCGATAAGGTTCCTACTCTAATACAGACTACCAAAACATTATTTTTATCAGGAGATATTCACCCTAACCCAGGCCCCCTCTCATCTCCCTCTCATAACACCTTCACCTTTCCTCCACCTTCCCCTCACCCCTATGGCTCCTCCAAATTCATAACTTTATACTCTTTGAACATCCACAGCATTTCCAACAAAGTTAGCAAATTCCAATCATGGACTGCCCACTGCTTTCCTTATTTAAAAACTCTTTCTGAAACTTGGCTTACACCCCACATCACTGAGAAAGAAATTCTTCCCCCTGGATACAATATCTTCCGCTTGGACAGGGTACATGAGAAAGGAAGTGGGGTAGCTATAATCTACACTGAACAACTCAGCTTGCCCCCATTATTTAGCTCTCTCCCTTTCACCCTGCAGAACTCTTAACAGTTAACTGCAAACAATCACAAAAAACTTACTATTGCTGCTATTTATATCCCACCCAAGTAATGACATCCCCATTCTTGAACATTCTCTCTCCTGGATCACTCACCACATATCTTATGAAACTATAATTCTAGGTGATGTCAACATCGATTTTCAAACCCTGACCACTGACTCCCCTAATTTTAGCATAAATCTCTGTGGTTTCACCCAACTTATCTCTATCCCTACCTATATTAACAAGCCATCTAACTCTAGCTCTGTCCTGGACTGGATCCTAACATCTAATCCAAACCTATATCACAACGCCAAAACTCTACCTGATTATTTAAGTGGCCACTTTCCCCACCTGCATTCAAAGATACTGCCTACAACACATTAGACCACACAAATTCAGATTGTGTTGTAGTCTCCCTTACTTCAACTCTGATGAGTTCAACAGACTTGTCTCTATAAACTGGACCTTCCTTTACCACCTACCCTTGATGATGCTGTGCTCTAGATATTCTTAACTTCCTTGCTTCCCTTAGAAAACCAGAGTAAAATCTCTCTTTGCACCTTGGATCTCTCAAACTACTCGCTCTTTAATGCACAACAGGGAAAATGCTTGGAAATGTTGGAAAAGGACTAAATCACCTACCCACCTCCAAAACTGCAAAGAACTCCATAACCTCACTAAAAAACATGTAAACATAGATGAGAAAAACTTCTACCTTAAGCTTCAAACTAACCATTGCAGCAATCTTAAAATTTTCTGGAACACTATTAATAAGATCCTACATCCTGGTAGCCCCACTATACCTAACTCTTGCCCTAATAACTCTCCTATCGAAACAGTCATAATTCTTAACTCTTACTTTACTGACTCCGTCAGCAAACTAACCCAGAGTAATCTTACCTTCAACCTCTCTATCCCCCCCCCGTTCATAAAAACACCTTCACACTCAAACCTATTTTCACTGCTTACATAAGATTTCTTCTTAATAAACTAAAGGCATGCTCTCCTTTGGTTGGCAGTTTACCACCCCTCTTTCAAAAGCTTGCTGCCAGATCAATAGCCTTCCATACTTCCATCCTGATTAACTGATCTATTCAAGAATCCACCATCCCCACTATCTGGAAAACAAATCTACACTATACCAATCCACAAGGGAGGACACTCCACTGATCCCTCTAACTATAGCCCATAGCTATCCTGTCCCCCCTCTCTAAATTACTTGACAAATGTATACATAAGCAGCTCCTTGATTATCTTCTTCGGGAAAATCTGCTCACTTCTACCCAACACAGCTTCTGCCTTTACCATAGCGTGACTACCACTTATTTCCTTCATACACTCTATCTCTCTAGCTAGAGACAATAATAAACTTGTTTACTGTTTATTTTTAGACCTCTCCAAAGCCTTCGACACTGTCGCTCATCCAAAACTTCTTACCATGCTGTCTGATCTTAGTCTCTCTAACCCCACTCTTAAAAGGTTCTCAAGCTACCTCTTCAATAGACAGCAATCTGTCAAATTGATCTCCTCCTCCTCTCCCTTCCTCCCTGTCAATACATATATACCTTAGGACTCCATTCTAAGACCACTGCTATTTAACATCTTCACTAACAGTCTGCACAATTCCTGCTCTCACTAATTTCTCATACAATATGGAGATGATTCAGCTATCATCTCCACCCCTGACAACCTCTCTCACCTCCACACAATAAAACCCAAACATCTTTCAACTCTGTTGAAACCTGGTTAACTGACAAGTCAACTTGTACTCCATCCCAAGAAAACCAAACCTCTTGTTCCTCCTGAAATCTCTTTCTCATCATAAATCCTCTTTTACCATCACATCACTTAACACAGGTATTAATGTTGAAACACATACCAAACTCCTGGGAGCTATCAGTAACAACCAGCTTAAATTTGATCTACATGTCTATAACCATATAAACAAAGACTCGTAAAAAACTGGGCTTGCTCTATCAAAACAAAACATTCCTCACCAAGGAGACTAGACTCTGTCGCACCCATGCCCACCTTCTTCCCAGTCTACTCTACACCTCTCCAATATTAATTAACCTACAATCCTCTCTAAAGTCTAAACTAGAACTACCTACAATTGAGTTGCTATAAACCAACTTTACAACAACCACCACTGTCTTTCTCTTAGATCTCTAAGCTGGCTTAAATTTCCCCACCAGCTCCTACTATCTCACCTTCTCATTATTCACTCCATCCTCGATAAACCTACCTCCTACCCTCCAGTCTCATCACAATATATTCTGCTAAGCATTCTCTCCAGTTTCTCTTGGAAATCTACAAGCGCAAAAGAACAATAGGCCAACATGTATACAACTCTGTTGCCTTAGCTTGGAACAAACTCCCTCTGTCCATCAGAAATACCTTCAATACTCATAACTTCAAAAAAGCTTTAAAAGAAACTCTACTAAACTCATGGACCTGCTCCTGCCAAAGCCCAACCTAACTCTGCAACTCCTGGTCTTTTTAAATCACTCAGCCATCCATCCTATACTACTCTATTAATTTTTAGCATTCCACTATGTACTATTCTGATGTCCCTTCTATGCTGCCTATGTAGTACACTCATCTTCTCTATTTGGCTGTATTTTTATTTTTTTGTACATCATACTTTTTTACTACAGAGCTTTGTGACCAGTCTACCTTGTACTACATCTGGAAATCTATCTAAGACTTTAACAACCATCATTGATTTCTTGCATCACTTCTAAATTACTTAATTTATGTATTGAATTTGAGATTTTGCTATCTACTATAACCTCTGTACTTGAGTATTTGCTTGTAATTGAAATGTTTCTGTATTTATTGTTTTACAATGCATTGCTTAGTGTTCTGTAAGGAGATTTTTTCTTTGGGCCTCTACTGAAAATGAGCTCATGCTCAGTCGGACGCATGCGATTAACAAATGTCAAATAAATGAATAGTCAGCATAATGAAATATTCCATCTTACTTTATACAAATGCACACTGGTCTTACAAAGCCAGATTAGTGATTGATTAAACTGAGTAAACTACAAGACGGCTAGTTGCAAGGCAAAATTGAAGATAGTTGAGAACTACTGCTAGCCCAGTCCTGGAAAGCCATTCGCCATATCTGGTTGCCTACTAGCACTAGAATAGAAAAAGTAAAAAATGTACCTCACACTACATCTAATAAAGCAGCTTCTCTTTACCCTACAGATATTCCCTGCACTTTCAGATTTGTTGACTTTCTACTCCACCCTGAACATGATCTATAAAAGTAACAAATCAGATCAGGGGTGAGACAGTGCAGGATGTTAATAAACGGAATGGCCAAGTTTACAACACCCACCTTATGAGCACTGCAGCTGTTTTATATTCAAGCAGAGATGCTGTAAGCCATTAGTTTGTTTTATTCATGCATTTTCTTTAAAGAAAGAAATACAGCATTTTTAAGCTAAGAAAATAAATAATTAAATATTGTAAAAGTGTATCTAGCAGAAATGGACCCTAGGCAGATGCCTGGGTCACTTATGAGTAAGGTCAGCCATGGTTCTTACCACCCCCTCCAAAGATTAGAATGGATTAAGTCATAACCACTGTCTTGAAAGCTAAATGTCTATGATCTTAATATTACTGTGTGCCTAATCATTATATGCCCAAACTGAGCCTCTTAAACTGTTTCAGCCTGTGCCTCTCTACTGGGCATGTACCTGAAGCACTGAAAATGGCAGCTGTAATATCCTTCCACTAAGGCAGCTCCACCTTGGTAAATACAGACCTGTAAAGTTATCTAGATGCACATGTAAAACCATGCAACATGTAATATCAGACTTTATAAACTTAAATTTTGAAAAACTTATTCTGGGCCCTCACCAAGTGAGCTTAAATGATATGATCTTCTTATTCAACCTATTAAACTCCTTTGAAAGACTTATGGGATCTGTGGGTGGTGGTGGTGATGCAGTTCAATCAGCATATCCTGATTTGATGGAAACCTCTAACAATTCCTTGTGTTGGTATTGTCAACAAACATAAAAACCTGAGAATAAACCTATATATTCTGAGGCTGATAGCAAACTGGTTGTCAGACAGCTTAGACATAGATAAAGAAGCTGAAGCCACCTCAGAAGTAAAAAAGGTGATCAGTGGTGCCCCTCGTGGCTCTGTGCTTGGAAACCTCCTGTTCAGTATCAACCTCTCTGACCTTCAAACTAATAACCCAGACCTATGGCTAACTAAATTTGCTCATGATTGAAAGGTAGGTGTTGTCCCCTAAACTTCCTATATTAGTTCACTTTAATTTGGTCTAGACCTTGCAAGTAGCAGATGTGCAGAAAATGAGCTTACAGAAAATGTTAACAATTACTTCACCACACCATCTCAGCTAGATTAAAAGAAGTTAAAACCCCTTTCTGCTCACCCTTTATCAGACCAGTTGAATACAATATTCCTTTGGGCATGTATCTGCCTAAAATATTGTATAACTTGCAAGATCCTAGTTATTCCCAACTAAAATGATAACAGACCTGTAGTACCATAGTTGTTAAACAGACTTGAATCCTTATCCCAGTACCCTATGTCTTACAGACTCCTCTATTGTGATTTATCTTTAGCATATATGGCCATTAAGGACCCTACCCTCCTGGATCTGTTACACCTTTTCAAAACTATCAGTGCTACAACCACCCATTCTAAGGGCTTAAATCATCACCATCAAATAAACAAGAGACGGTCTCCTAACATTAAAAAAAACACCAAAAGGCTGTTCCAAGTTTAACAAATATAAGCAACTATATATATATATATATATATATATATATATATATATATATATATATATATATATATATATATATATATATATATATACACCCACACACAAAATGAAATAATTATCTAATTAAATAATTAATAATTAAATCAGATGACTCCAGTAACATTTAGTGTTAAGACCCCAAGGAATTAAAGCCATACATTAAAATAAAAATAGATTATTTATATAGCAGCTTATTTTTATTTATCATCACAATATTTTAAGTAGATTTGTTACAGAATGTTAGCTTGCAAACCACAAGTATCATCTACATGACATAACTTAAAATCATTCAAGCATCTACTACTATGATAAGTTTACTTATACAACTGTACTGTGCTCTTCATATTAATCACTACTGCAGTAGCCTAGGCAATATATGTAGATTATCCTAGCTTAGAACAACTGGGGGGTGGAACCCCTGGAGAATGGCCCTAGGCAAAGCCTGACAGCCCTGGAAAATGAATCTAGCTTGTAGTGTTTTGTAAAAGTATACATAAAGGGCCAAGTTGCTTCTTTAGAACACCCCTCAAGTCCATCCCTATCCAAACAGCCATAGATAAAACCAAAAAAAAAACAACCAACCATCAATCCGACAATGGTAAAAAAAAAACAAAATATGTTGTAAACCACCCTGACCACCAGCAAAAGAAAAGTAAGAATACCAATAACACTGGGATTAGCATACTCAATATTTTAATCTCCGCTTTCATCTATACAGACTTCATCAGAATATAAACCTTTTCACACATAACTCCTTAAATACTAAGATCAATTAAATGAATTAACAACAATTAAACAGGCTCATTAAACTATTAACTATACAAAAACTCGTCTTAAAAACTGAAATAAATGTAAATTCTTTGTATTTATGTATTTATAAAAATTCTCCTCTCCTTCAATACCATTGAGCCCTGGGCATTTATCTGCCCCCATTTTTATTTGCCACAGTGTTTCCCTTTCTTTTATATAATTTTGGAATCCCCACTTCCATACATTGTTCCAATATGGAAAACAGAAACTGTTTGAAATTCTTACACTCTATACTATAGACCCAATAATCCAGGCAATCACTTGAGGTTGTTTGGGGATGGGGTGTATCAAACACCCCTTCTTTTGTGTGAGTAGATCTAATCTGTGTATGTGTTTTGGAATAGCGAATTTTTTCCCTAGGAAAAAATTTGCTGTTCTGTATGTTCGAGGTTTTAAATTTTCGATTCATAGGGTTCGATATTAGAACACTCAAAATTTTGAACATTTGGTGTTCTAATATAGACCCAATGACTACATATCAATTAAGCCCATTCTAAAGAGAAGGGCAACAATTATATAACTAACAAGTGTGCCACCTAGTGATACAAATTGGATGTTACAACTTTTTAAGAGGTTCATTCTGTATGCATATGTTTTACTAGTGTTTTTATTACACTATGGTAAAAAAGAATTGCAGAGTCTGTGATGGTTTTTCATTTTTCATTAATTATCAGTTGGATAGTAAATTTCATGTATATACTGCAGTTAGATGAGATTTTTAAGAATGTATTTTTAGGGGGTGTTTTCTCAGGTATGATGTTATGCTACATAGGAAATAAAAGATGAATGTTTAACACGTTGACTCTGAAGAAGCCCTATAAGGGGTGAAAGCTCTTAGTTCACATGTTTTTTATTTACTTTTATTTGTTTTTATTGTAAATGAAGTGGTATCGCTGTTTCATAGCTGAGCAGGTATTTGTTTTTCTTCATTTTGCAGCACACCAACAGTGCAAGGTTATAATGCCTTCCACACATTTAGGCCAGCTACTTCACAGGCAGAGACTAAAGATGGAAGGGTGTCTTATTTACATCAAAAATAAATATACTTCAAGGCTGGTCAAACAGGACAATGCGCTTGAGCTGCTCCATGTTCAAATCACCATAGATAAAATCCAGTACCACTTCCTTGCAAGCTACAGGTCCCCCTCGGTGATCCAGGAAACCCATACCATGTATTTAAACTCATTAGAAAAACTAACCATCCAACCTAACACCATATTCATGGGTGACTTTAATTACCATGCTATTAACTAGGAATCCTATACGACACCAAATGTACATGCACAGAGATTCCTGGATTTTGTAAACAAACTCGCTGGACCAGATAGTCAATACACCAACCAGGGGTGCAACCATAATGGACCTGCTCCTCACTAATATGGAATACTGCTTCACATCCACTACTGTAATGCCTTCCCTGGAAAGATCAGACCACAAAATGGTCTCCTTTGAGGTAAAAATAAAACCTTGACCCCCAGCTAAACCTGTAATATTCAGGAACTATTCTAAGGCTAACCTCCTGCTATTAAGTGAGAACTTGGCAAAATTTCAAGCCACCATAAACCCTGAGAACACTTCTGCCTGTGCAGAACTGTTCACAGAAACCCTGTACAATCATGTTAATAGCTGCAGAGAGGCAGCTGTACCCACCAGGAAGAAGCACAGAACTAACTCAAAAAAACAAGCCACCCTGGTTGAATAAAAAAATCAATCATCTGTTTAACAGGAGGAAGAAAATCATGGCAAAAATTAGGAGTTGCAGCACCCAGCAGGATAAAAACACTCTCAACAGACTAAACAAACAACTCAAAGGACAAATAAAGTCTACCAAAGCCAAATTTGAGGTAGGTTTGGCCTCCCAGGCCAAGGACCACCACAAAGCATTCTTTAGCTATGTCCGCAACCTCAAAGGCAATACACAATTGTGTGCAGAGCTCATTGTAAATGGAGCCACCTATACTGAGCCAGAAGATATAGCAAGCCTCCTGGCTGATAAATTTAGCTTCAACTTTACTCCTCTCTCCCCCTTAACCTTCCCTCAGGAAATATCATCAAATATAACTCCCCCTCTATCACTAGGGAACAGGTCCTTAATGCTCTCTCTAAAACCAAGAACACTGCATCAATGGGCCCAGACAATATCCCAGGATGCCTTCTAAATAGCATGAAATATGACCTATCAGGGCCTCTGGAATTATTATTTAACTGTAGCCTCCAAAACAGGCTTCATGCCTCATGAATGGGGAAAGACAACAGTCATTCCTCTGCACAAAGTTGGGCCATTTACAGACCAATAAGTCTCACTAGTCTTGTATGTAAAGCTATGGAAAAAATTATCATGGAGATGATCAATAGAGATAAGGTAAGCGTCCAGATACTGGACCCAACTCAGTTTGGATTAGTCAAGGGCAGATCTTGCCTACTCAACCTAGTGGAATTCTTTGAGAAGGTCACCAAAGTAATGGATGAGGTCAAAACTGTTCACACTGCCTACCCTGACCTGGCCAAGGCATATGACACAATACCACACTGGGACATTGTTGACAAACTCATACAAACCCATGTGTCACCCAGTGGATAGCCAACCAGCTGACAGACAGGACCCAGGAAGTTAGAATTGGGGAGTCCACCTCTATAAAGAGGACAGTCATAAGTGGATTCCCTCAGGGATCATTCCTTGGACCACTCCTTTTTGGCATTTACTTCTCAGAAGTCAAGGCTAATGTCAGTGGTCTCTGGCTGACTAAATTTTCAGATGATTGCAAATTAGGAGCTGTCATTGAATCTCACACTGACACAAATGTTCTACAGGAAGGGCTGACACAGGTAAACAACTGGTGTCAGAGCTATGAACTAGAACTAAAACTAAATGCCAAGAAATGCACAGTAGTATCCTTTGGGAAGTCATCCATCTCTCATAACTATCATATTAATATCACATCACTTAGAGCTGACCCAGTAGTAAGGGACTTAGGGACACACAGATAGTAATCTAGCCTTTGATCATCACGCGTCTACAGTGGTGAGTAAATAATTCTATGTTGCGCAACTTATAAACAAAGGTATGGCATTTAAGTCTAAGGAAGCCATTGTTCCACTGTATTCGGCATGCATCAGACCTATCATTGAGTACAATGCCCCTTTTGGCATGCACCTAACCAGGCATATCCAACAATTAGAACGTCCACAGAGGTTCTTCACTAAAAGATAACGGCATAAGTGCCTCAAGGCCCTATCCCTGTATTCTGTCTCCTACAGGCTTTTGAGGGGAGATCTATGCCTGGTATACATGGCATTGTCAGACCCCACTCTGATGGACCTCCTGCATATCCACAAAAGCCAAAAAATAGTTTTTCTTTCCTATGGAAGCTAAGAAGCAGAAGCCAGTAAAATTGTAAAAATGGTTTAGTCACTTTTTCCAATAAAAACACAGGAAAAAAGCACTCTAGTGGACTTTACCAGTCCCAAAATTAATTTAAACCCAGTTTTTGCAACAGAAAAAAAAAAACGGTTTTAGAATATTTAAATGTCAAACTCAAAAGTGCAGCAAAAAATCTTGTGACTCTCAATAAAAACATACATCTGGCTTAAAACATACTTTCCTCAACAGGAAAGTAAATTTAAACATTAAAAATAATATGTGGAAGGTTCTTCCCCAAAGGGAACTTATCTGCCCAGCAATGGAACAGCACAAGCCAACTGTCACTCCTCAAAAGGCCACAGAGGAACACTTTCTTCAGCAGGAAAGTGCTGAAGGGCATAGCACCAAAACCTTTTTTTTAGTAAGCTCAGCTTGAGCTGACTAAAGGTTTGGGTGTGTGGAAGGTGCCCTGATGTTCTGGAAACTGGCCAGGTATTATATCCTATGCAGACTATAACCTATACAGCTTAAGCTACTGCAGCAGTGATCAATTTGAAGAACATCTACTCCAGATATATCACTGTAAGAGACTAAGCTAATGCTAAAACAGTTATGAAGCTGTAACATCATAACGAATCAAGTAGTACAGAACAGAACATGCACTCATAAGCGTTTAGCTCATTTTAGATTAACTGTAGCTAAGGCAAAAAGTCTTTCTCATAGCTGTCAAAAGACTGCATGCACAGAATACTATTGAAGCAATCAGTCTTGAACAGAACAATACAAAATAAGAAGTAAACTTCACAGATTACTACTATTTGTGGAGTACGATGTTTGAGCAATAGTCGCTTTAATAATGTACATTCTCTAAAATGGGCAATGACTGAATCAAATCACTGCAGAGGAGAGATGCCCTCAAGGTTCAGCAGCATTAAAGGGGAAAGGTTTAAATCATGTCTGAACTTTCTGCTTTTATTTAAAAGCATAATTTCATTAAAACAGCATTAGATGGAGGTTCTAGATTACTGCAACATGGAACAGTAATTCTTCTAGGACTAAATTAAATTCAACTTTCCCAGAATTCAACATGCACTAACTTACAACTGCTGAAGTTATAGCTGGACTCAGTTCTGCCAAATGTGTTCATGTGAATGCAGTCATACACAAGTCTATGCCATCACTTTTTAGCAACTCTCGTAATGCAGACTGCATATAGTACTCATCAAACCTTTTGAAGGGATCTAGGGTTGCAAGTCAACACATCTCACTGATGGCAAATTAAGGTGAAAGAAATCTGGCAGCTAAGCTACACATTGTCAGTTTTGGAGGGTGAATCCAACCACCAGCCTCAGAGGACAGGATGCAGCCATGCACAGAGATAACCACCACAGGAATGCTGTAAAGGCAGACAGTGTTTAAGCATAGAAATGGATGAACAGACTATAAAAAAAAAAATGACTGGAGACTAGTGGGATACACACAAAATGTCATTAATATACCAAAGGATGAGCACTTTAATCCGACAAACAATACAACTGGACTTCATCAGATGTGATCTGATGAAGTCCAGTTGCATTGTTTGTCAGATGAAAGCGCTCATCCTTTGGTATATTAAAGACATTTTGTGTGTATCCCACTAGTCTCCAGTCGTTTATTTTTTTTTTTGTTTGTTTTCTATAGTCTGTTAGTCTTCTGCTTTCTTGATAGAAATGGATGGAAGTTAAAGAAAGCCAGTTGGGTCCAAAGTGCATGCCAGAATGAGGATGATGAATGTAGTATCTATCACTGTACACAAGAAAATTCTGCTGCCTCTTTCACCATGCTGCTCTTCATGTAGTTCTCCATCCCAATATGTATGTCCCTATTTTAGGTAGCTACACTCTCTCCCTGCTACTATAGAAAACATTCTTGCAGGCCATTAGTTTATGCACAGCTTGATATAGAATCCCTCTAGGTATTTCAACCTACTTTGCCTTTGTTGTGTAGTCATAACACTGCTTGCTCAACTTGAAGCCATTCTATCCAGTTGCTACTGACCAGCTGTAGCTGCAAATGAAGACATTCAGTTCACCTTCCAGGATAAATCATGTTTTTTATAGTCTTTCTTAAAAAAAAAAAAAAAACTTTAAAAAAAGCAGATGAAATTCAAGCAAGGACGTTTTCTGTAGTAACAGTAACTAGAAGCTAATACAAATACAATGCACCTGCTTTGAAGTTGGTAAATGCTAAGCTGCTCCTTCACATTTTATATTATGGCAATATATTGATTTAACATCATTCATCCCAACTCTGCTACGAGCAATTGGTTAACTATATAAACCATGAATAATTTCTACTTAGTAAAACATTCACCTGTCTTTTATTTACACTACCTTGAGTTCTCAAATGTATGCCCACATCACAACAGAAAGATTATTTCATAATGCACTTGGTAATGAATCTGACATTTCTGTACAAATGATTCATAATATATTTGTGTGCATGTATACAAATGCATACATATATATGTATAAACAGAGGGGGGGAGTCAGACACCAAAAATAGAATACTATAAAGTATTAAGAATAGTTTTGGAAATAACTGGTCAGTAAGAGAGAGAGAGAGTGTGTGTGTGTGTGTGTGTGTGTGTGTGTGTGTGTGTGTGTGTGAGAGAGAGAGAGAGAGTATAGATGCAGCCACACATCTCACAAATATGCACAAGATTTATATTTTCTGTGAAAAGAGATTTTTCACATGAATAGCAAGCTATATTAAATCCTCTTTGAAGAAGGATCCTTTATACAGACTACACAATATAAGCAATGCCATAACATGGTTTTGTTAATGATAGGGACAACTTCAGCAGTCTAAAACACAATATTTCCTAGCTTAACAAGTGAAGCATGAAGGAATTATCTTCACCCTATAGTTCCATGTTCAAGTCCCCAATTCTCCATTTGAAAACTGTGCTCTATGCAACTTGGAACACTTCACCTAATCAAACAGTTTTTCATCTCACCAGAAAAGACATACTTGTGCCAAATCAGTTTACCTATTAAAAAAAGAAAAAACCCTCAGCAGCTTCTCAAGGTTATTCTTCAAATCGCAGGCTAAGAGAAGTTTCATTAAGTTCAAGACCTGACCCAACAATGAATCTGAAAAGCACTTTTGCAAATGTTAAATAAAGATCAAGTGTGAATTGTCAAAGTGGAAAAAAATCAAGCTATCTTTCTTATGTGTTACAGTGAGACCAGAATGGCATGTAAGTGCTTCCAAAATATTCAAGTAATAACTGTATCACCAATAAAGCATATAGGAGGACAACAGGGAGTCTGGCTTGTATTGATAAGTTCTGTGATGGCTTTGTGGGCTCATGTCCTCAGCCTTCATAATTATGATGGAATTAAATGTGCATGATCATAAACAAAATTAAGACTGCCCTTCATCAGTTTTGTTCATTTATAACAGTGGTGCAAGACATAAGGTTCATATCCATATAACAGTGTGACTGTTGCATGTTCCAAGCAATTCTGGGTATGCCATGGAGCCATGCATGATGACCCACCTGAGCTGTAACCCCAAAACAATGTCAAGGTGTACAATAATGCTCTTCCAGAAATGCATAATATCATCGAGCATGCATCTGGATAAGTGAAGGAGTATTTCCACTGAGCAGACATATTTGGCATGATAATGCAATATGCACTGAATGCCTGTGACAAGACATTTGTGGTGTTCACCATGCTGCATAAAATGACACTACATATACAGCTACAATAACAGACAATGATTCCAGTTGGGCCAGATATAGCATTAACACCAGTAGTGGAAGAGCAGATGGAGAGTTCAGAGAAGAGGCAGCACTTATGAAGAGAGAAACTCTGGTTTACAACCATGGGCTATGACAGATATAACAAAGAGGGAAGTGATTTATGCATTATAACATCCAGGCTGTGTAAGGTAGTCCATGGACTGTCCAGGTTGATAACCTAATCCATGTAGGTTAGGGGCAGGCAAAGTACCATCATCATTTGGACAGATACTTGGGGGAGGACACAGCTATGGTTGATAGCAACATTATAACATGGTGTAGGGGAGTCATGAAAGGTAAATCCAGTACCCATTGAGTCTTCTAGCAGACAGTGCAGCTAGAAATCTAATCAGTGGATTGAACTGCTGTACCATGACCATTGGCAATATCCAGTGTGGTGGCCTGCTTTCTTAGACTCAATGTGGCTTGTGAGAGAGAAGGCACATAATAGGACTGAGTGTGCTTTCCCTGATGGGGTGTCCCATGATGGCAGCCTAGTGACCTTCCATGCTCATTACATGAACAAAAGCCCCATGCAGGCACAGTGCTTCATGTACCCATAGGTGATAATGGAGGAGTAGAACTACAGGAATTTTGTCAAGCAACCTTTTGAGAGGTCTCAGGTGCCTGACTCCAACAAACATCACCAGCTATGACTATGCAACTTCTATCATGTAGGTGATGGAGGCTGAGTGGCTCTAGCAGAAAGTGAAGCCATCTCAGCAGCAATCTTTATTGCATGTGTAAGTGTGGCATGTTTCAGACCATCTCACACCTGGATCTTTCCATGGTCATGTAGTACATGGCCTGCAGTGGCATAAAAGTGGATAGTTACCATGTGCCTAACTGATGCATCCATGTAGGCCACATTTGCCACCATACACCTGAGCAATAGCAGTACTTCCTGTCCTTATTCTCCATGTCTTGGTTGTATTGTGTAAATAAACATAATTCAAAGTTTTTAATAGAAACTCATTTTAAGAGTTAATGTTAAATGTAATTAATTAGTCATGTGACCTTTTAGAGCTATCTAAATACAGGAAATTAATGTAAGGGAATGTATCTGAGGAAGTCTGGAAATTTTCCAGCGAAAAACGCTTCATATTTATTGTTTGTTTGTTCTTGAGGTTCGTTCATTTGGCTTATTAAACCTATTTGGTACTTCTTCCGAGTTCCTGAAGCCTGCTTTATGTTTGTTAAAATGTATTCACTATTGCAGTCATCACACTTGGGTTATCTGCCTGCAGGTACCCCTCAGTCGGCTCGAATACCAGAGTCTTGGAATTTCTGCATCGGATGCTGTCACCTCTTCCATGACGTCAGGTTGTCAGGGGTATAAAACATGCAGCCGATGCTATTACATCAGTTTTTCTTGCCCTAGATGTCAGGAGCCCCCCCAAAATAGGAAGCAATTACATGGTGTGGATCACCTCCAGTAAAAAGTAAATACCATTGCCATAAGATATGGCCAAAAAAAGAGGATAGGTAGAAAGTATAGAAAAGTCAGGGGGCTGGAGGAAGGGTAACCAGGACAGCAACAGTGAATACACTCAAACATCTTTTAAGTGCACACAACTGTGCTATATTCTTCGTGTTTCACTGTTGCAGTCATCACACTTGGGTTGATTCCCAAAGCTGAGGAAGGGTGGAGGCAGGCCTTATAAGACTGCTGTATCAAATCCAGCTCTGGATTTAGAAAACATAGGTAAGAGGTAATGCTTGGTGAAGATGTGTACTGAACTCCAGTTGCTGCTTCTATGATGTCCCCGGTAGGGACTCCCCTGAGAAATGCTGTAGAGGTTGAGGTAGCCCTAGTGTAATGGGTTCTGATCCCCTGTGGGGTAGGTTTTTCATGGTGCTTGTAGCAGAAATGGATGCAGTGTGCTATCCATTTGGAGATGGTTTGCTTTGATATGGCCTTGCCCTCTGCCCCTGTAGCAAAGCTGACTAGCAGCTGGTCAGATTTTCTAAATGGTTTAGTCCTGTCAAGGTAGAAAGTAAGCTCTCTCTGCACATCCAAGGATTGCAGGATCCTTTCCCCTTTATTCTGAGAATTAGGAAAAATGGTTGGTAAATAGATGGATTGGTTTAAAGCCACACTGGATACCACCTTGGGCATAAATGATGGGTTACTCCTGAGGGAAACCCTGTCCGCATGGAAGATAATGAAGGGTTCCACAGCCATAAGGGCCTGTAACTCAGACACTCTTCTTGCTGAAGTGATGGCTAGAAGTAGGGCTGTTTTACAAGAGAGGAATTTTAACTCTGCTGTAGCAGCAGGCTCAAGTTAAGGTCCCAGTCAGGAGTGGGAGCTCGCCTCGGGGGTCTTAGATTGTTAGCTCCTCTCAGGAACTGTTTGACCAGTGGGTGAGAGGAGAGGGGTGGCTCAGTATTGTAATGAGCTGAGATGGCAGAAGCATGAATCTTAATGGAAGGAAAAGGATAGCCTTTTGTGGAGCAGCTCTGCTAGATAATCTAGGATTTGAGATAGGGTGGGCACAGCTGAGTTCTTTCCCTGAGACTGGCACCAAGAACAGTATCTTTTCCACTTTTCTGAATAGAATTTCCTAGTACTAGGCCTCCTGGCCTCAAGGATGACATCCAGCAACCGTTTGCTGAGGGTTGCTGGTGATGAATTCAGGGAATAAGCCAGGCTGCTAGGTTCAGGATTTGTAGCTGAGAATGCAAAATCTGGCCATCCTGCTGTGACAGCAGAGAGGGGGTCTGATGCAGGTGCCAGAGTGGCACTGTTGTCAGACTGCGTAAAATTGGGTAACAGTGCTGGTGTGGACAGTCTGGTGCAATAAGGATTGTCCTTGGCCTGTCCTGTTTGATCTTGAGTAGTACTTTCGAGACGAGGGGCAGAGGGGGAAAGGCATAGATTGAGAGGTTTTCCCATGTAAAGGATAGGGTATCCACTTTCCATGCTTGGCTGTGGGGAGTTCTGGTGCAAAATTTGCTCAATTGATGGTTCTGGGGGGAAGCAAAGAGGTCCACCTCTGGAGTCCCCCACCTATGGATTCGAAGCTTGAATGAATTGGGTTCCAGTTTCCACTCATGCGGGTCCATTAGATTTCTGCTCAAGTCGTCTGCCAGTGAATTTTGTTTGCCTGGCAGGAATTGTGCTTGCAGGTGCAGTTGGTTGCTCAAGGCTGTGTTACACAGAGCCATGGCTAACCAGCAGAGTGGGTAGGAATGAGTCCCCCCTACTTGTTTATGTACCACATGACTGTGGTGTTGTCTGTCTTTACCAATAGTTGTCCTGGAAGGATAAGGTATTTGAAGGCTGTCAGAACATTCTGTACAGCTAACATTTCTTTTTGATTGATATGCAGGTGCATTTGTCATGGGCTCCATTTGCCTTGAATGCATTTGCCTGCCATGTGAGCACCCCTCCATGCATAGTCTGATGCGTCTGTTGTCAGGGTTTGGGCGGTTGTGGGGTTGAGTGAAAGGGAGTCCCTTATTGTGGTTGCAGGCCTCTGCCCACCAAAGGAACTCTGTCCTTAGGCAAGGAATGATTGGAATCACTGTTTCCAGGTCCTGAGAATGTTGACACCAGAGACTTTTTAAGTACCACTGAAGTTTCCTCATATGCAGTCTTGCATATGAAATTAAGAGAATGCATGAGGCCATGAACCCTAGGGCTTGCAGTATTTTTCTTGCAGATAGCTGGGAATGGGTGGCCAGTAGTTCAAAGTAATTTGCCAAATAAACCTGCTTTTCTGGAGTGAGGAATGCCATCTGGGAAGTTGTGTTCAAGGTTGCTCCCAGGAATACAATTTCTTGGCTGGGTACCAGATGTGATTTCTTTTCATTGACAGTATACCCCAGAGAAGTTAGGAGTCTCTTTACAAATGTCAGGTGCTGAAGTAGCAATTCCTGACTGTCCGCCTGAATCAGGCCATCATCCAAGTATGGGTAAATTTGAATGTTTCTCTGCCTGCAGTATGCAATGGCTGGAGCCAGACACTTTGTGAATACCCTGGGCGCAGTAGGTAAGCCAAAGGGAAGTGCAGAGAACTGATAGTGCATACAGCCTGCCCTGAAATGGATATATTTCCTGCAATATTCCCTTATGGGGATGTACAGGTAAGCTTCTTTTAAGTCTGGGGTGACCAGCCAGGAGTCCTTGGCTAGCATAGGCAGCAGCTGTTGGAGTGTAAGCATTTTGAACTTTGGTACCACCAGGAAGGTGTTGAGAATTGACAGATCCAGGATAGGGTGCCAAGAGTTTTCTTTTCTGGGCACCAGAAAGTCTGGAGTAGAAACCCTGTCCCCTTTGCTCTGTTGGAACAGGTTGAATAGCCCTGATACTGAGAAGAGAAAGTACTTGCTTTTGGGCCTCTGCCCACTGGTTTGGGGGAAGTTCTGGCAATCCACTTAGGGTTGGCAGTGAATGGAAGTAGAATCTGTATCTCTGGGATAAAATGTTTAAGACCCAATGGTCCTGAGTAATGTATTCCTAGTTTTTTGAATGCAGGGTGAGTTTTTCTCCTAGGTGTGCAAGTACTTGGGCATGGCTGGGAAGGATGCAGGAGAAGTCATTGTAAACTTTTTCCATAAGAGGGTGGCTTACCACTTCCTGTTTTTGAGGTGAGAGCACTCCATTGTTTAGATCTTTGCATACCCTGAGACTGTAGTCTTTGTGGTCTGTTGCCCCTGGATTTGGACCGAGAAGGCCTTGGAGGGACTGGAAAGGACCAGTTCTTCGAAGGCCAATGCCTACTGAATCTAGATGGCTGTACCTGTAAGAAATCTTTAACAGTTTGCATAGATTTAGCTTTTTCCTCCATCTTTTTAAGAACTTCTTCTGCTTTTGTGCCAAACAAACATTCTTGATTTAATGGAGCATCTAGTAACTTTGCTTTGACATGGTCTGGCAAGATTTGTTCCTTCAGCCAAGCATGCCTTCTCAGAACAGACCCAGTGACAGCAGCCCTGCAAGATGCTTCTAAGGCATCAAAACCACACTGCAAGGTATTTTTACCAACTTGGTTAGCAGAATGCATTAACTCTCGTAAATCTTTATTTTCTGCACAATCAGGAATCAGCAACGTTTTTTGTTTAATTAGTTCCATGATATGCTGCTGGTACTTCAACATGTGAAACTGGCAATTTAAAGCCCTGATGGCAAGAGTTGCAGAGGTATATACCTTCTTACCCCCATCTGTCTAAAGCCCTAGAATCCCTGTCCAAAGGGGTAGGGTTTTTGGCTGTAGTAGCTTTAATACCTTTAGGTCCCTGGGAAATGGTCTCTGGATCTGCAGTAGGATTTTTAAAGAGAAATTTGTGAGAGTCAGGTACTCTGTAGTACCTGTCAGGCTTTTTAGGAGCTGGAGGTAAAGTATCAGGGGTACGACTTGATTCCATGAAGACATCATCTAGAATATCCATGACAGGGGTATAGCTAGAGGCCTATGTTGAGGCCAGTCTAAAAATTCCCTGAATCTCTTTTTTGACTGAGGGTAGTCCTGGCATTCCCAGCGGAAATGCTCTCTTAGGGTATGCAAGGTTTCACAGAAAGAAAAGTCCTCTGGCGGGGAGGCAGAGGGAATGGAATCCTCTGCATCTGAATCCTCATAGGTGGATAAGGGTATGTTTTGGTAATCAGAGGGGTCAGAGTCATCAGACTCACGGTCTGTAGAATCAGAAGGAAAATCAATTCTTTGTCTTTTATAGGGGGAAGGGTGGCTTCCCCTAATTAAAGTGATAAGGTCATCAGCCATTCTAAGCATTTGTTTCTGAGACATGGGGAGATTGAGAGACATGGGGAGATTGAGAATGCGCTTTGGTTGTCGGTTTCCTAGGCGTAGTGCGAACTCTGGGCCTGAGAAATTTGGTAGTTTTAGTCAAGAACGAAGTAGTTGGTTTAATACAAACATCGGAAGGCCTGAATACATCCTCAGAAGCCGGTGCCTGAACAGTGGCGCCGGACCCATCCAAGGTAGACACATCCGCAGGTTCCATCGTCGAAGAAGCATCTCACAGCATACTGGACTCTGAATGGGTCTCAGTAGAGGCCTGTGAATCTGTAGAAGGGGCTACAAAAGCGCCTCACTAAGTACTGGTGGGGAAGCGTCGTCGGCAGTTTTGGACCTATGAGGTCTGTCTCTGTCTTTATCCTTACGTTTTTTCAGAAGATTGGTAGTCGGATGGCTTAATGAAGCCATTTTGGAATACGGAGAACGAAAACAAAAGAACTTAGTGACAAAGAAAGCCCAACGACGAATAGTTCGGGAGTTGAACAAGGCACAAAACTGACAGCGAGGAACATCGTGGTCTGGGCCTAAACAGGTGATGCAGTAAGAATGAAAATCTCTGTGAGGTATTTGCTTTCCACAGGCAAGACAATTAACTTTTTCTGACATCAGTTAGAGCAAGAAAAAAGGATCTCCAATGGGGTACTTAGCGTTTAGAAGACTTCAGGTTTGAAACTTGAAAAATGAAAATTTCAGGTAGAGGCTGACCAGCACTTGCTAATTGTTTCCGGCTCCCGAGCGGCAAGAAAAGCTGATGTAATGGCATCAGCTGCATGTTTTATACCCCTGACAACCTGACATCATAGAAGAGGCGACAGTATCCGATGCAGAAATCTCAAGACTCTGGTATTCGGGACGACTGAGGGCTACCTGCAGGCAGACAACCCAAGTGTGATGACTGCAACAGTGAAACAATAAGAACATCTCATTACTTTGTGTCCATCCAATATTATCCACACCATTTATGCACACACTACCCATATGTCTGTCTATATTTTAAGTTTTCTGTCCGTACCATTCCTTCTTCTCTTTATCTATTCCCCAACCATTCCTCTATACATACCCAACTAACTCTTCTTTATAGACTAAAAATGGGCCCATCTACCTCACAAAAAAAGAACTGCCCCTCCTTCACCCAACCTGTCATCCTTATTGTTACCCTTGTATGTTTTCCTCTACTCATATTCCTATTTTCTACTTTCCTATTTCCCCCTTTCTCTCCATTTCAATGATGAACAGTGTTGACTCTTTGCTGTGCTGACCTTGAGAAGGCTATCTGAATTGGTAGCTATGTAGTATTTTCTCGATTGTGTGGAGAACCATGAACTATGCTACTTTAGCTTGTCTTGATGAGGCTGTCAGCAATAGCAATGACACACACATCCCTTGTGCTACTCCTACACTGACCCAATCTTCCTTTAATGCAGTCTTTCCAATTTGTTATGAATTCATTTACTCTGCATATTGGTACTACGATCTTATTATCTTTGGGCTGTATCACTATCATCTTCATGCCAATTATCACCAAATACACACGCATTTGTCTATGAATCCCAGTTTGTAGGATACAAGTAGATCAGCAATATAAGAGCAGTCCTTTGTCTTCAAATAGTAAAAGTGAAGGAAACAGTGGGCATTTGGGAGGAATTTCAATCATGCAAGTTCAGGAAGGAAGAGGCAGCCAAAAATAAATTCTTCATATGACTGGTTCCATCAGGAGAACACAGTTGTCTTTATATTTAGAAATCCCTGGTCACAATTTATCATCCTCTACCATCTTCTCTGAAATCATGTCTTACCTTGGATGCAGTTTGAATGTGCAAGAATCAAAGATGAATCTTGCAGCTTTGATCACTGAATGGCAATATGTAACATACGCATACTGAAACTGAGACTTCAGTACCCCCAGACTATTCCTTTTACCCCAAAGTGCAACAATCTTAAGAGTTAGCAAATGCAAGTAGCAGGCATGTGGGGTACAGAGTTGGATTCAAGGTGTCTGGGGGGCTCTTGCAAACCACTTTAAATAACATTACAGTTACTTTAGATATTTGCTGTTGTCAAAGATTATCAAATTTCATTGTCTGATGTTCTGGGATTCACAATTGCAAGCTATGAACTTCTATAAAAAAATGTCTTGCTATGTTGTCAAGTTTTTGACCCTCAGGTGCTGTTTTAGCTTACTTTCCTGCTTATCATGTTGTTTCATTACAATGTTGAAGTTTTTATATGGGTATCAACTTTGAAGCCCATATTCAAACAACTAGTTGCCAGCCCTATACCTACTGGACTAGCTTGGTAAGATGTGCTATACATTACCTGCTGCAGTTTTAATCCATTTAGCTTATAGGAGATGCATCAGACTCTCTGAAAGAAAGTATCCATTCACTAAACCATAGGTGGTGAGTCTGAAAATTGTCAGTTCATTCTTGGGGCAATTTTTACACAGGATGACTAGAAAAGATGCTACTTACTTGTAGAACATACCAAAGTATATTAACATATGAGTGAAAGGAACTCTGCCAGGTAACCTCATAGTCAGTGTAAGATAAAGTTTCAAAAAGTACTTACTGCCCTTCAATATCTGCAGACCCTGCAGAACTCTATTCTATAATATCTTGTCATCTTTCATTCCTTTCTCTGTTTTATCCAATACGTTCAGCTCCTCTGCTTTTCACCAATTTCTTCTCATTTTCATGTAATCATTGCTTCCTGTTATACTTCATGTAAATACATGCTGTACATAAGGAGTGTTGTGGTCCTAGCATAAGCCTTATGATAGAGCCTATGCAATTCCTTTTCTACAAGCCATAGCTGAACATATTCTTGTCTTTTCTTAAATTTATATTTCCAGTCTGAGATCAGCCTATGCAAAAGCACATTGACTGAAGGCTTGCTTTTCTTTTCATCACCTTCAAACTCTTTCTGCCTTCCTGCTTTATTTTTCTTATGGAAATCCAGAAGCTTTAGAAAGCTTTAGGTAAGGGTATGGTATCCAGATCCAAGGGAGTTATAGTACAACTCTCTTCAGCCTTTATCAGACCTATCATTGAGTACAATGCCCCCTTTTGCATGTACCTAACAAAACACTTGCAACAGTTGGAACGTCTGCAAAAGTTTCTCACCAGGAGAATACAGGGCATGAATATGCTGTCCTGCAATGATCATCTAAAGTCTCTCTCTCTCTCTCTCTCTCTCTCTCTAGTCAGTCTCCTACAGGCTGCTGAGCGGGAATCTTTGCCTAGCTTACAGAGCATCCTCCAACCCAGCCCTGATGGATCTGTTTCACATGCGCAAAACAAACAACAGTAGATCCAGGGATCTTAACTTTGCGTGTGACAAGCAGAACATGCTGGAGAGACAGATGCATCCCAAAGATTACCCTCACTATGGAATAGGATCTCCCTCCATGCAAAAACAGTATTCATCCATTACTCTGTTCAAACAAAACCTTGACAATTGGATGGGAAGTCATAACTTTACTGCCAGTCTGTCCTCCATGTCCCTTAGGGACAGAGGCTGCCAATAAGAAAAGTATTATTCTAATACCTCCACTACAAATCCCTTAGTTTCCTCTGTACTCACATGCCTCTCCCATATAGACCCCCACAATACAAAGGATGCAAATGGGTTTCAGGTACGCAGCTAGGCTTGTAAGGGCACTAGTGGTCATTAGCCTAATAACACCATATGAACCGAGATGCAGGTTGTAAGTCTGATGTTGGAGCCAAACTTGTTACAAAATTATCCAGGAGAAATAGCATTGTATTGTTTTAACTAATCTGGGACTGAGACAAAAGCGAACAAAGTTGTCAGACAAGTATTAGGCAGATCTGATCCTGAACATAAGGGAGATTCCCAATGCCTTTAACAGGATGGCTACAATCTAGGGGATAATTCAAAGGACTGCTGCCATCAACCCTGCAAAGCAGGTTACAGGGAATGTGACAGTGGAATCAAAGGTGTCTCAAGGAAATGAATACAACCCAGACAGGGTCAAACATCCTTAAGTCCCAAAATCTTGGAGGATGACTTGAGTATGAATATGCTGGAATGAAGAACAGTCAGACTTGGATACACAGGAGACAAGTCCATATCTTCATCAAAATGGCAACATTTCACAGGTAAACCTTGGCAGTTCTCACTCTTTTGGAATAAAAAATTGTTCATCTTTACAGAGTAAATCTAAATAATAAGTAATAAAATGTCTGGTAGTTTCAATTTACTGCAGAATCAGATGATCTAAACCAATAGCAATTCCTGGAAGTGAAGTCAGCCAGTTTTATGGCAAACTGAAGCCACATTCTTCTTGGCCATGAAATGTGATATGAGGATAAGAATGCGTTTTGGGGCTTTCTTTTATGAATTTTATTAAGAAATGCAAAATCAAAGGGGAGGGCAGAAAAATGTACTAATACTGTCACTCAAGGAATGTATCCACTGCCAACTTTGTCTTACCTGTTGAAACAAGTAGACAGAGAACTGGAAAGTGTTTATGTTGTTGAATCCAATTTTATTGACAAGACACATCCTCAAATTTGCCTCTTTTCCCAACAGCTGTTATAATCACAGAGATGATTTCTGCAGAAGAGGTGTGGAGGATGGTCCCTTTACCCAGAAGTCTTTTTTGTGATTTTTTTTCCTGCAAATCTCATGTAAATTCTCATCACTTTAATAGGAGTCAGTGACTTCCACCATATCCACAAAAATCAGATTCTTCTAAATGGGAACAAAAAGGTTGATACCCGGGTTGCTCCCTTCATGTAAGATGCTGAAGAGACAGGTCCTTCAGTCCCTGGAAGGGGTAGGACTGGCCATTAAAGGGGCCTAATAGCATATTTACGTACCTCATTGTGAGGATGAATACTTGGTATACGTCCCACTGTCAGGCTTGTACGAAATTCTCTGCAGAGGCACCAAAACTACTATTTCAGCTACCATACCTCTGTCTAACTGATTGGAGTAGAAGAACCTTTAGTCTCAGCTCCTTCTTCAGAGCTTGAAGAGTGAGCAACACTGGCATCAATTTAAGCAGATTTACATGCAACCCACCAATACAGGGGCAAGGGGAGGGAGTCTTCTACTTACTCTGTAGTAGAAAGGAGCCCATATGGGCTTAGCAGCCCAACAGCAAATTATTCACTATAAGGATTTGTGATGGGTTCAGTTGAAGGAAAGGGACCAATATATGAAGACCGGGAGGAAAACTCATTACTCTTTAGCCTAGTGACAAGGATTTAACTCACAGATATTCTGTAAGGTGTGATGACCCAGCATCTCTTGACACCTTACTATCCACTTTAGCATCCTCATACATCTGTAAGCAAACAAGAGTGAAGCTGGTGGCTACCATAATGCTGAAGAAGTGTGGAACAGTTTTAGGTTTCTTTCCACATTTGCAGCATCACCCAGGATACAAAGACCATGACCTCCTAAGCTCTTTTAGTACGAAGGGTTGACTGATAATGAAGACAATCCATCTCTGTCTTTTAAAGGGAACTCTCTATCCAGAATAGGCAGAACCTCTCCCAATTCATGATGTTCCCTCATCTTCAACCATGGAAGGACTTGAGCTAGAACTATTATCATATAATTCCACAACTGGTCAACACAAGCCAGTTAATCAGTCTGGGACATGAAAAGTTCATTCTACTGCAATGCATCTGCCACCATTGTATTGAAACTTGAGCCTATGAGGTTCCAGGTGCTGTTATGCCAGAAGGTATCCATCATTTTCAAGGACAATATTCAAGAATCTCTGCGAAGTAGAGATGCAATCCCTTGAACAGTTAGCAAATAAAATTTAACAAACCAGATTTGCTCTACTGAAGTCACTAAAGGTTCAAGACAGAAAATGATTGTCTTATCATGGAAAGAATAAGATGTGTGGAAAATAAAAATATTTACCTTTTTCAAAGAAGGAAAGACTGTATTGCCCCCCCCCCCTTCTAGGAGCAGAACAAGCCTGATCCAGAAGCGCCATGGGCAATGAATGAATTTTTAATGGACTCTTGAAGGGGAAGAATCTAAGAACTCCAAAATGCAGCTATTTATAGTCACATCTAAAGCCTACTACTTCCTTTGACACGGGCCTCCAGGCTGGGGCAAACAGAAATAATAGTCCCTCCCATATGCAGTTCTGACAGCAGTCTGAAACACTGTAGAATTTTCTACAAAGTCTGTCTCCTGGGAAGTCTAGGAGGCAGGGATGGGGGCGGATCAGACGTACATGTGTCAAGCCAGCTGAGGTTGAGGGGTTAAGAACTGCTCATTGGCTGGCAGCCCTACTCATCCTATAAGTAGAGAGCATCTTCCTGGAATGACAGACTAACTCAACTCCATTAGAGCTCTCTACAGCAGTCAATACCTAACTGCCCAAATTGGATTCAGAATAATCTGCTATAGCTCATTCTAAACATTGAACAGTTAATCCCTGGTATGACTGACCTATTGATCCTTGGAAAAGGTGGTAAGGTGTAAGGGTAGGTTAATGATGGCCACCCCCTGGCCTGTTTGCCTTGTACATTCTCAGATTCTTTGAAGCCACACCATTCGGTTCAAAGCTGCTACAGTAGTTTTACCTTGCCACGGGAAAAATTTACAGAAGGCAATGTGAAACTTCATTGGAGAAATCTTTTTCAAATTTTTTTTTACCTACAGATTCCTTGACTACATTACTTACCTGCTTAATTAGACACTTGCAATCCAAGGGAGAACTGGAACTGGGAAAGACAAGAGTTCAAGTCCTTGAGACTCAGAGAACACAGAGAACACCCTGATGCCTATCCTTCAGGTCCAGACCCTTGGACTCGTAACCAGTGTGGACCACAAAGATGACAAAAATATGTGCCCTAAAATGTTTTGTTAGGATGTCATTTCACTCTTCTTTGGATTTATAGAGGGAATCAGCCTCCTTTGAAATAATAAGTACAGTCTGGATATATCCAGGCCACACAAATGTCATCCTTATGGGTAGGTCCATAGCCCTCTTTTCAAGTGTCACCTCAGCCTTTTCATGAAAAAGTAGAAATTCTATGGAAGGTACTCCACAAAGTATCTCCCAAACAGCTTTCTAAAAGAAAGTTAATTTGAATGAATGCTATAGTACAGAATTTATTTCATGTCCCTCTGTAATACCTTTCCAGGTGTTTAATGAAGGAAGAGGACCATTTGTTTGGTTCTATCAGGGGTGTCACATCCTCAATCTAATACTAGAGTTAAGGAATGGACAATGGGAGACTGCATCTTAGATTAAAGTCTCAAGAGAGAAAGAAATGCAAATCAAAGTGGCAGCGGGTCAGGAAACACATTCAAAGGGCACAGTATCAGACTCAACAAAGGTGTACTGCCAAAGCCATGACATCTTCCACCAGATGTCAATTAGTGTAGAAATGTGTTGGGGATACCTGCAGGCATAAAGTACAGTTGTGTACACTTACCATAAATGTAGATGTTAGAGTGTATTCACTGTTGCAATCATCACATTTGGGTTATCTGCTTGCAGTAGCCCTCAGTCGGTCTGATTAGCAAAGTCTTATGTCCTGCATCGGTTGCTGTCTCATCTCCCTTGACGTCAGGTAGTCAGGGGTATAAAGCATGCAGCCGATGCCATTTTATCAGTTTTTCTTGCCCCAGATGTCAGGTGCCCCCATAATGGGAAGCAATTATATACCAGGTTACACCTCCAACAAAAAGCAAATAGACTATAAAGCTTTAAGCATAGTAAACAAGAATAGAAGTATATACAATAAAAGTCAGGGGGCTGGAGAACCATGACTGCAACAGTGAATATACTTGAACTTCTACATTTATGGTAAGTGTACACAACTATACTATGTTCTTCATGTTTCACTGTTGCAGTCATCACATTTAGGTAGATTCCCAAAGCTAAGGATGGGAGGAGGCAATTAGATAGCATTAGGACCAGCTATAAGGCCCTGCAGGGTTGCAGTGGCAAAGCCAGCTCTGGATTTAGAAAACATTGGCAAGTGGTAATGCTTGGTGAAGGTATGTACTGATCTCCAGGTAGTAGTTTCTAGGATGTCTCTGGTAGGGACACCTCTGAGAAAGGCTGTAGAGGTAGATACAGCCTTGGTTGAATGTGGTCTTATCCCCTGTGGGGTAGGTTTTCCATGGTGCTTATAGCAGAAATGAATGCAATGGCCAATCCACTTAGAAATGGTTTGCTTTGAAATAGCTTTCCCCTTGCCCCTGCAGCAAATGCAACCAGCAGCTGTTCAGATTTCTTTTGAGGTTTAGTCCTGTCCAAGTAAAATCTAAATTGTCTATGCATGTCCAAGGGGTGCAGTATTAATTCCACTTTGTTCTGTGGATTAGAAAAGAAAGTTGGCAAATGAATGGACTGATTAAGGGCCACACTGGATACCACCTTGAGCATGAAGGAGGGATTGGTCCTGAGGGACACCCTGTCTGCATGAAAGATGATGAAACGGTCCACATCCATGAGGGCCTGAAATTCAGACACCCTTCTTGCTGAAGTGATGGCTAGAAGGGAAGCTATTTTTCAAGAAAGGAATTTCAACTTTGCACTTGCAGCTGGGTTGAAGGGAGGTAGAGTGAGCTTTTCCAATAAAAAGTTAAGGTCCCAGGCTGGAGTAGGGGCTTCTCCTGGGTGGTCTTAATTTTTTGGCCCTTCTGAGGAATTGCTTCAGCAGCGGATGAGAAAAGAGGGGTGGGTTCTGTATTGTAATGAGTTGAAATGGCTGAGGCATGAATTTTGATGGAGGCAAAGGAAAAGCCCTTTTGAAGCATCTCAGTTAAGTATTGAAGAATATGAGGTAAATTGGGTGCTGCTGTGCCCATACCATGAGTTTGGCTCCAGGAACAGAATCTGTTCCATTTTTGCAGCATAGGATTTTCTAGTAATAGGCCTCCTTGTCTCCAGAATGACATCCATCACTTGCTTACTGAGGGATAGGAATGGTGAGATCAAGTAATTAGACAGGCTGCCAAGTTCAGGGGTTGAAGCTGTGGGTGCAGAATCTGGCCCTGCTGCTGAGACAGTAGAGCAGGCGTCTGAGGCAGGTGCCATTGTGCCAGCAGTGACACACTGCACAAGAGGCAGTACCAGTGTTGGTTTGGCCAGTCTGGTGCAATCAGTATTGTCCTTGGTTTGTCCTGTTTGATCTTTAGTAGTACCTTGGAGAGGAGAGGCAGAGGGGAAAGGCATAAACTGATGTTTTTCCAGGTGAAGGACAGGGCATCCACTTTCCAAGCTTGTTTGTGGGGAGTCCTTGTGCAGAATTTGTCCAATTGATAGTTCTCTGGGGAGGCAAACAGGTCTATCTCTGGGCTCCCATTTTTGTCTCAACATGTTGAATATCTTTGGTCCCAGTCTCCACTCATGTGGGTCCATGAGATTTCTGCTTAGGTCATCTGCCAGTGTATTTAGCTTTCCTGGCAGGAATTGAGCCTGTAGGTGCACTTAGTTGCTCAGGGGCTGTGCTCCACAGAGCCATAGCTAGCCTGCAGTGAGGGTAAGAGTGGGTTCCCCCCCTGCTTGTTTATGTACCACATAACAGTGGTGTTGTCCGTCTTTACCAATAATTGTCCTGGAAGAATGTGGTCCTTGAAGGCTGTCAGAGCATACTGTACAGCTAACATTTCTTTTTGATTGATATGCAGGTGCATTTGACTTGGGTTCAATTTGCCCTAAATGCACAGCCCTGCTAAGTGAGCCCCCCATGCATAGTCTGATGCGTCTGTAATTAGGGTTTGGGCAGCAGGGGGTAGAGTGAATGGCAGTCCCTTGTTGTGGTGGCGGGCCTCTGCCACTCAAAGGAACTCTAACCATAGACAAGGTATGATAGGAATCATTGATTCTAGATCCTGAGAATGTTGACACCATAGGCTTTTTAGATACCATTGTAGTTTCCTCATATGCAGTCTAGCATATGGAATCAGAAGAATGCAGGAGGCCATGAACCCCAAGGCTTGCAGTATTTGTCTTGCAGATAGCAGGGTCTTTGTGGCCATAAGTTTGAAGTAAGCTGTCCAACGAACTTGTTTCTCTGGCGTGAGGGAAGCCTTCTGGGAAGTTGTGTTCGAGCTTGCTCCCAGGAATGCAATTTGTTCGCAGGGTACCAGATGTGATTTCTTTTCATTTATGGTGTACCCCAGGGAAGTTAGCACTTTTTGTATAAACGCCAAATGATTCAGTAGTATGCCCTGGCTTTCTGTCTGAATTAGACAATCGTCCAGGTATGGGTATATTTGAATATTTCTTTGCCTGCAAAATGCAATGACTGGAGCTAGACACTTTGTGAATACCCTGAGTGCAGTTGATAAGCCAAAGGGTGGTGCAGAGAACTGATAGTGCATGAAGCCTGCTTTGAAGCATCGGTATCTTCTGCAAGATTCCCTGATTGGGATGTGCAGGTAGGCTTCCTTTAAATCCAGAGTTGCAAACCAGGCATCCTTGCCTAACATAGGAAGCAACTGGTGAAGAGTTAGCATCTGGAATTCTGGGATCATCAAAAAAGTGTTTAGGATAGAGACATCCAGGATAGAACACCAGGAGTAGTCTTTTCTGGGCACCAGGAAAAGTCTTGAGTAGAAACCTTGTCCCCTTTCCTCTTCTGGGACAGTTTGAATAGCCCTTATATGTAAGAGAGAGAGAACTTGCTTTTGAGCCTCTGCACACTGATTTTGGGTTTGTTAAAGTGTGGAAGTGGAATCTGTATCCCTGGGAAACTATATTTAAAACCCATTTGTCCTGGGTAATGAGTTCCCAGTTTTTTGCCTGCAGAGCAATCTTTCCCCCTAAAGGAGCAGTCAGTTGAGAAGGGCTTGGAAGTTTTAAGGTTAACTCATTGAGACAGTTTACCATAGGGGGAGTCTTACTACTTCCTGCTTTGGAAGTGGGAGCACCCCACTGCTTAGTCCTGTGCATACCTTGGGACTGAAGCCTGAGTGTTCTGCTGGGTCTGGGTTTGGACTGAGAAGGCCTGGAAGAGGCAGGAAAGGGCCAATGCCTACTAAATCTTGGAGGCTGCACTTGCAGGAAATCTTTAACAGTTTGCATGGATTTAGCCTTTTCCTCCATCTTTTTAAGTACCTTTTCTGATTTGTCGCCAAACAGGTGGTCCTGGTTTAAGTGAGCATCCGACAATTTAGCTTTAACATGATCTGGCAAACATTGCTCCTTAAGCCAAGCATGCCTTCTAAGTACAGACCCGGTGACAGCAGCCCTGCAGGATGCCTCTAGTGAATCAAAGCCACATTGCAAAGTATACTGTCCCAACTTGTTCAGCAGAATGCATTAAATCTTGTAAATCCTTATTTTCAGCACAATCAGGAATCATCATTTTCTGTTTAAGCAATCCAAAAATATGCTGCTGATACTTTAACATATCAAACTGGCAATTTAAGGGCCGAATGGCCAAGGTTGCTGAAGTGTATACCTTCTTACCCCATCTATCCAGTGCCCTGGAATCTCTATCAGAGGGGGTAGGATTTTTGGCAGTAGTAGCCTTTATGCCCTTGGGTCCCTGTGAAATGGTCGCAAGATCCGCAGTAGGATTTTTAAAAAAAAGGAACTTGTGAGAGTCAGGAACCCTGTAATATCTATCTGGTTTTCTGGAAGCAGGAAGTAAGGAGTCAGGGGCCAAGCTAGACTCCGTGAAGGCATCATCAACAATGTCCTGTACAGAGGGGATAGCTAAAGGCCTGTGTTGGGGCAGGGGTAAGAAATCCCTAAGCCTCTTTTTTAGAATCAGAGTAATCCTGGCTTTCCAAGTGGAAATGCTCCCTAAGAGTATGCAAGGTTTCACCAAAAGAAAAATCCTCTGGAGGGGATTGAGGGAATTGAGTCCTCTGCATCAAAATCCTCATAGGTAATTAAAGGTAAATCCTGGTCATCAGAAGAAACAGAAATTTCAGAATCTTGATCAGAAGAATCATAGCCAAATTCAGTCCTAGGTCTCTTAGAGGGGGAAGGCTGACTTCCCCTGATTAATGTAATAAGGTCTTCAGCCATTCTTATCATTAGTTTTTTAGGCATAGAGGCCTGACCATGCAGTCTGTGCGCCAGTTTTCTAGGCATGGATCGAGTTTTAGGCCTTGAAGAAGAAGATGGCGATGATTTAATATGCAAGTCAGGAGGCCTGAATACACCCTCAGAAGCCGGTGCCTGCACAGCGGCTCCAGATCCATCCAAGGTAGAGACATCCGCAGGTTCCACAGTTGAAGCATCTTGCGGCATACCGGACTCTGAATGGGTCTCAGTAGAGGCCTGTGAATCTGAAGTAGTGGGTATCAGGGGCTGTGAAAGCGCCTCACTAAGTACCGGTGAACTGGCGGCCTGTCTCTGTCTTTATTATTGTGTTTTTTTCGAAATGTCAGTAGTCGGGTGGCTTACCGAAGACATATCTGGATATTTGAACAGAGTACCAAAATATTTAGAAACGAAAATGTACAGATGACGAATAGATCGTGGTTTAAATAAGGCACAAAACCGAAATTGAGGTACGTCGTGGTCAGGGCCTAGGCAAGGAATACAGTACGAATGAAAATCTTTATGAGGTATTTGCTTTCCACAAGAAATACAATTATTGACTTTTACTGACATCGGTTTAGAGCAAGAAAAAGATTTCCCAACGGGGTACTTAGCTTTACTTGAAGACTTCGGTTCTGAAACTCGAAAACGAAAATTTCAGGTGTCGGCTGACCGGCACTTGCGAACTGCTTCTGCTTTGGGCACCGCATGGCAGGAAAGACTGATAAAATGGTGTCAGCTGCATGCTTTATACCCCTGACTACCTGACGTCATGGAAGATGAGACAGCAACCGACGCAGGTCCCAAGACTTTGTTAATCAGGCCAACTGAGGGCTACTGCAAGCAGATAACTCAAATGTGATGACTGCAACAGTGAAACATGAAGAACATCAGGAACTTGGTGAGTCTCTTGAATTTTGGGGAGCAATCCTGCTTTGATTGAATAAGAGGCAAAAGGAGACTTCATGAACATGAGTTACTTATTAACTGAATAATCCTACTAGGCACAAGCCTTATTTCAGAGTTTACCATGAAGCACTGCCTGTTGAAGTGACTTGACTAGAATCACACAGTGGGCGAAACCTCAGACTATAAAGTGTAGCTCATTAACATATCATAGCCTTATTTCTCTTCAGTAAAATATGTAGACGTTGTCCCAAGTTCAAACATAGTTGTAAGCAGCTTTGGTTATTACCTGGCCTCCTGATCCATTTTCTTTAATTCTTACCCAGGAGCACATGACAGATCCACTGTAGGATCTTTATGCTGCACACACATACACTAATGTTGCCATCTTGTGGGTAGTTATATAGACCTCCTGTAATGTTTTTATGCCTTGTTTGTGTGATAAAATTGAAGAACTAATACTCCTGACTCCCCCTTTCTGTCAGCTTTTCCAGGGCAGTAAAGGCAGTACCATTGTGGATCCGGGCTAATATTCTGATGACTGCAGAATAATACAAAGGTTTAGGTTTCTCAAGTAACAAATACAAGGATGATCCCAGAATATATGTAAGGCTCAGGATGTAAATTATGAGTGGCAGAAAAGAACCTGGAAGTGCATGGTCTAGACACATTCTTCTAGCCAGCTGTGTATATGGTATAAGGGTGTACACCTGTGAGAGATGTGCATAAGACCAGTCACAGGAGCTAAGATCTGAATCCTACAGGAGGAAATATCAAGTCACCAAGACCTGAATAGGGCACTGTTTCCCTACATGAAGAGGAAATTGACTTCTAGAGTGTCTCCTTTAAGAAATGTGACTGAACAATATCCAGTTATACCTGAAACACTACATAGGGTTGTAAGCTGTGAATCAGGGTATTTGCCAGGCAGTGAGATTCTCCATGCATCATGAACTGCCATAAAAGAATATTCTGACAAAGTAAATAAATACCAAACTCAAAATACCTCTATGAAAAAGTAAGAGTAGCTCCTTTCCTGCTTGTTGAGATATAGCACCACTGTATGACTATACATTCTCACTAAACCAGGTTTGACCTCAAGACAGTCACCAGAAATAATAAATTGATCATTGCCATATAGTACAGCTGTGTACACTTACCATAAATGTAGATGTTCGAGGGTATTCACTGTTGCAGTCATTACATTTGGGTGATCTGCTTGCAGTATCCCTCAGTCAGCCTGGTTAACAGAGTCTTGGGTCCTACGTCGGTTGCTGTCTCCTCTTCCGTGAAATCAGGTCGTCAGGGGTATAAAACATGCAGCCGATGTAATTACATCAGTTTTTCTTGCTCCAGATGTCAGGTGACCCCCTAATGGGAAGCAATTAAATCTATAAATATACAAGGTTTTACCTCAAACAAAAAAGCAAATGCACCAAAAAGCTTGTATGCATTGAAAAGGAGAGAAGAGGTATAGCCAAACAAAGTCAGGGGGCTGGAGGGAGGGTAACCAAGACTGTAACAGTGAATACACTCAGAAATCTACATTTATGGTAAGTGCACACAACTGTACCATGTTCTTCGTATTTCACTGTTGCAGTCACTACATTTCAGTAGATTCCCAAAGCTAAGGATGGGAGGGGGAATTTAGATAGCATTAGGACCAGCTATAAGGCCCTGCAAAACTGCAGTGGCAAAGCCAGCTCTGGATTTAGAGAAAATTGACAAATGGTAATGCATGGTGAAAGTATGTACAGAACTCCAGGTAGCAGCTTCTAGGATGTCCCTGGTAGGTACGCCTCTGAGAAAGGCTGTAGAGGTAGATGCAGCCCTGGTTCAGTGAGATCTGATCCCCTGTGGATTAGGTTTTCCGTGGTGCTTATAGCAGAAGTGAATGCAATGGCCTATCCATTTGGAGATGGTTCACTTTGAAATAGCCTTCCCCTCTGTCCCTGCAGCAAATGCCACCAGCAGTTGTTCAGATTTCCTTTGAGGTTTAGACCTGTCCAAGTAGAATCTAAGTTGTCTGTGCACATCTAAGGAGTGCAGTATCCATTCCCCTTTGTTCTGTGGATTAGGAAAGAAGGTAGGCAAATGAATGGACTGATTAAAGGCCACACTGGATACCACCTTTGGCATGAAAGAGGGATTGGTCCTGAGGGACACCCTGTCCGCATAAAAGATGATGAAAGGCTCCACTGCCATTGGGCCTATAATTCAGATACCCTTCTTGCTGAAGTGATGGCTAAAAGGGAAGCTGTTTTCCAAGAAAGGAATTTTAAATCTGCAGTAGCAGCTGGCTCGAAAGGAGGAAGGGTGAGTTTCTCCAATACAAAGTTAAGGTCCCAGGCTGGAGTTGGAGCTGTCCTGGGTGGTCTTAAATTTTTGGCCCATCTGAGGAACTGCTTGAGCTGTGGATGAGAGAAGAGGGGAGGTTCTGTGTTATAATGAGCTGAAATGGCTGAGGCGTGAATTTTTATTGAGGAAAAAGACAGGCCCTTGTGAAGCATCTCAGTTAAGTATTGTAAAATCTGAGGTAAATTGGGCACTGCTGTGCTCATCCCTTGAGATTGATTCGAGGCACAGAATCTTTTCCATTTTCAGCATAAGATTTTCTAGTACTAGGCCGCCTTGTCTCTAAAATGACATCCATCACTGGTTTACTGAGGGATGGTAAAGGAGAGCTTAGGTAATTAGCCAGGCTGCTAGGTTCAGTGTTTTAAGCTGAGGGTGCATAATCTGGTGGTTCTGCTGAGACAGCAGGGTAGGAGTCTGAGGCAGGTGCCATGGGGCCAACAGTGACACTGCGCAGGAAGGGGTATCAGTGTTGGCGTGGCCATGCTGGTGCAATCAAAATCATCCTTGGTTTGTCTTTAGTAGTACTTTGGAGAGCAGATGCAGAGGAGGAAAGCATAAACATCCACTGCTGAAGGACAGAGCATCCACTTTCCAAGCTTGCCTGTGGGGAGTCCTTGCACAAACTTTTTCCAATTGATATTTCTGGGGAAGGCAAACAGGTCTATATCTGGCCTCCCCCATTTGCTTGTCAACATGTTGAAAATCCTTAGTTCCAGTTTCCACTTGTGTGGGTCCATGAGAGTTCTGCATAGTCCATCTGTCAGTGTATTTAGTTTTCCTGGCAGGAATTGAGCTTGTAGATGTACTTGGTAGCACAAGGCTGTGTTCCACAATCCCATGGCTAGTCTGCAGAGGGGGTACGAAGGTGTACCCCCCCTGCTTGTTTATGTACCACATAACAGTGGTGTTGTCCGTCTTTACCATTAATTGCCCTGGAAGAATGTAGTCCTTGAAGGCTGACAGAGCATTCTGTACAGCTAACATTTCTTTATGATTGATGTGAAGGTGCATTTGAATTGGGTTCCATTTGCCCTGCATGCACTTCCCTGCCAGGTGGCCCCCCCCCCAATTCATAGTCTGATGAGTCTGTTGTAAGTGTTTCGGCAGCAGGGGGTGGTGTGAATGGTAGTCCCTTGTTTTGGTGGCAGGCCTCTGCCCACCAAAGGAACTCTACGTGTAGACAAGGAATGATAGGAATCATTGCTTCTAGATCCTGAAAATGTTGACACCATAGGCTTTTTAGATACCATTGTAGTTTCCTCATATGCAGTCTTGCATATGGAATTAGAAGAATGCAGGAGGCCATGAACACCAAGGCTTGTAGTATTTGCCTTGCAGATAGCAGGGTTTCTGTGACCACTTGTTTGAAGTGGGTTGTCAAGTGAATTTGTTTCTCTGGCGTGAGGAAAGCCATCTGGGAAGCTGTATTCAAGCTTGCTCCCAGGAATATAATTTGTTGACAGGGTACCAGGTGTGATTTCTTTTCGTTTATGGTGTACCTCAGACAAGTTAGCACCCTCTGTACAAAAGCCAGATGATTCAAAAGTATGTCCTGGTTTTCTGCCTGAATTAGACACTCATCTAGGTATTGGTATATTTGAATAATGCTTTTGCCTGCAAAATGCAATGACTGGAGCTTGTTACTTTGTGAATACCCTGGGCACAGTAGATAAGCCAAAGGGCAGTGCAGAGAACTGATAGTGCGAGTAGCCTGCTTTGAAGCGTAGGTATCTTCTGCAAGATTCCCTGATTGGGATGTGCAGGTATGCTTCCTTTAAATTTAGTGTTGCCAACCAGGCATCATTGCTTAGCACAGGAAGCAACTGGTGAAGAGTCAGCATCTAGAATTTTGGAATCATCAAAAAGGTGTTTAGAGTAGGCAGGTCCAGGATAGGATGCCATGAATTGTCTTTTCTGGGTACCAGGAAAAATCTCGAGTAGAAACCTTGTCCCTTTTTCTCTTCTGGTACTGATTGAATAGCCCCTATGCTTAAGAGAGAGAGTACTTGCTTTTGGGCCTCTGCCCACTGCTTTGGAGGTAGATCCGGCCAACCGCTTGGAGTTGGTGACGTGCGGAATTGAAATCTGTATCCTTGGGATACTATATTTAAAACCCATTTGTCCTGGGTAATAAGTCCCCAGTTTTTTGCATGAAGTGCAGTCTTTCCCCCCAAAGGGTCAGGCAGTTGAGAAGTGCTTGGAAGTTTTAAAAAGAAGTCACTGAGACAGTTTACCATAGGGGGAAGTTTTATTACTCAAAAATTTGAAAGTGGAGGCCCCCCACTGCTTAGTCCTGTGTGTCCCCTGGGACTGAAGCCTGGGTGCTCTGCTGGATCTGGGTTTGGACTGAGAAGGTCTGGAAGAGGCAGGAAAGGACCAATTCTTAGAAGGCCAATGCCTACTGAATCTTGGAGGTTGTACTTGTAAAAAGTCTTTAACAGTTTGCATAGATTTAGCTTTTTCCTCCATCTTTTTAAGAACTTCTTCTGCCTTGTTGCCAAACAGGTGGTCCTGATTTAAGGGAGCATCCAGTAATTTTGCTTTAACATGATCTGGCAAGGATTGCTCCTTAAGCCAAGCATGCCTTCTAAGTACAGACCCAGTTACCACAGCCCTGCAAGATGCCTCTAGTGAATCAAAACCAGATTGCAATGTATGTTTACCAACTTGTTCAGCAGAATGCATAAAATCCTGTAAATCCCTATTTTCAACACAATCAGGAATCGACATCATTTTCTGTTTAAGCAATCCAATAATATGCAGCTGATACTTTAACATATGAAGCTGTGAAATGTGTTTCTGATGAAGTCTGAGGCTTAAGGCCAACAAAAGCGCTTAAAACAATAAACTAGTTACTGTGGATTTATGGTTGTGTTTCTTGCTTCCATTCATTTGGATAGTTTTTGTTTTCTTATGCTTATTGATTTTTTAAATACTTTAGTCCTGTGAAGATAAAAACATAGTTGTCTGTGCACGTCAAGTAAATGGACAGCATATTCCCTTGCTTGAAAAATTTGGGAAAAAGACTAATAAGGTGTAAAGTCTGATTAATATTAGTCTCAGATACAACCTTATGTAGAATGGAAGGATTAGTTCGAAACACAACTCTATCCTTATGAAAAAATTAAGTATGGAGGTTGGCATGATAGGGCCTGAAGTTCTGAGACTTTTCTGGAGGAAGTGATAGCCACCAAAAATAAGGTTTTCCAAGACAGATATTTTAAGTCACAAGTTGCCGATGGTTCAGCGGGGTTCTTAGTTAGGGCCTGAAGAACCACAGTTAAATCCCAAGGGGGAAGAGGTTCTTTAAATGGAGGTCTTAGCATTAGAAGATATTTTAGGAATGCTTTACACAGTTTGTGTGACATCAGAGGAGCATCCTCCAGTCCTATATGGAAGTTTGAAACTGCAGATAGGTGCATTTTAATTGGTGAAGCAGAGGAAGCAGACTGGTAAAGTGGATCCAGAAAATCCAATACTTTATGTATGGGGTTGGAATAAGGATCTATCTCATTATCCAGGGCCCATCTTGCAAATTTCTTCCATTTACTGTGGTATAATCTCCTAGTAGATTTGTGCTGAGCGATAACTTGTCAGATACGTGAGGAAAGAGAAGGATGCCTGGCAATCATGGGAATTGGAGAAGCCACATAGTGAGCTTGAGGTTTTGGAGGTTGGATGTACCATGTCCTCTGGGTGAGACATTAGATCTGGAAGTGGGTCCAGAATCCATGGTTTCCAAATTAAATGTGGTCATAGGAAGGAAACCAAACTTGAGGCCAGAAGGCAATGAGAACTATTGAATTTTCCGTCCTTT
The DNA here is from genome assembly GCF_019279795.1 of Protopterus annectens. NCBI lineage: Eukaryota > Metazoa > Chordata > Ceratodontiformes > Protopteridae > Protopterus > Protopterus annectens. The sequence goes on along the minus strand of NC_056748.1, from coordinate 642,782,417 downwards.
TCGCTTTCTACAGGAATTGTGAAATGAGAAGAATTGGGAGAAAGGCAAAACAGTCCGACGCCAATCGTGGAGAAGTGTGTCTCTGGGTGACTCCTCCTGAGGGGGGATTAGGGCAAGTAACTTTTGCACTTGTTGTTTAGTGGAGTGGCAAAAGGTTGCAGCAAGGTTGGCCCCAGGGTGAAAAAGAAGTTATGTACCTACCATAACGTTCCATGTTAGTTGTCCTTCATCTCGCCTTCCTTCTTGCTGGATGGGTTTGGAGCCGATCCTCGCCCCCCGACAGCCACTTTCTATAGCTCGAGAGCCTCATTGGCTCGAGGCTACCCCCCAGAATGCCCAGCCAGCTACCCAGATCTTGTCTGAGATAACTCACACTAGACATAATCATAAAAGATAATCCATTATTATTAAACCTAGATATACAGTAAATTGTCATGGTTTGCTTGGGAAGCAACTAAGAACAAAACAAGTTAGCCAGTGAAACCATTGAAAAAACTGTCTCATGAAGGACAACTAACATGGAGCTATGATAGGTACATAATTTCTTTATGTTAAGTTGTCCAGTCTCACCTTCCTTCTTCCTGGATGGGACAGCATCCTTAGCACCTCAATCCTGGGTGGCTCATTGGAACAGACTCTTCAGAACCGTGGAACCAAAGGAAGCCCTGCCCCGGGAGACCCCATCTACTTTGTAATGAGAAATAAATGTATAAGGATCTGCCCAAGTAGCTGCTGCACAAATTGAATCTATGGGCAATCTGGATTGAAAAGCTACAGAAGTAGCTACTGACCTGGTTGAATGACCTTTGGGTCTTGCTGGAAGATCTTTTTGTCACAAATGGTAAGTATAGGCAATGGTGTCTGATAACCATTTTGACAAGGTTACTTTAGAAATTGGAAGGCCTTGTTTGTTGGTAGCAAATGAAAGGAACAACTGATCTGATTTTCTCAGCTCTTTAGTTCTATGGAGATAGAAACGTAGTTGTCTATGTATATCCAATTGGTGCAATCTGTATTCTGCCTTGTTGGAATAGCTGGTTCCAAAGAAGGTCTCTTTAGTGATTCCAATACTAAATTTACATCTCAGTCAGATGTTCGAATGGAAGATACCCTTAAGATATAATTTACAGATCAGTGTGCAGCCAAGTGACTTGGAAAGCCTTCACAAAAAACTGATATAGCTGTCAATTAAACTTTAATTGTAACTAGCCTCTTTGTTGAATAACTCAGTCAGAAAGGTTAGGATATCCTGCAATGGTCCTGACATTAGGGAAATGCTTCTGCCCAGAGCAAAAAAGGAAAACGTTTCCATTTGCCCCTGTAAATCCACTTGGTTGAGTTCTTTTGTGAAGCCATAATAAGGTCTACAGCCTTGGGGGAGGGGGAACTGAGAGTTGCGGCACATTATGGAAACTGGAGAAACAAAGCAGTTAGGCTGAAGGATTGAATGTCCAATGAGGCATTCCAGCTGGGTTAGTTAATAGAACAGTGCTTTCTGGAAGAGGCAGGGGTCTCTTCCTGAGATGAGGCCACAGCAAGGAAAACAAAGTCTGGCAAGGCCAGAACAATGCTATGAGAATGAGCTTGACCTTGCATACCTTTGCTTTTGCAACAGTCTTGGAATCAAAGGAAGTAGTGGGTAGGTGTAAACGCAACCCGGAGACCATTCATGGGAAAGGGCATATCATGGTGATTGCCCTATTGGAGGAACTCTGCTGAAAAAGTAGGGCCACTTGGTGTTGAATGGAAAAGGCAAAAAGACTGCAATCAGGTTGTCCCATTTTCTTGAATATACTGTAGTTTGGTATTAAGAGACCAGCAGAATCTGTCTGTTAAGTTTGTTCACAATCACTTTGGACATCCTGGGTATGTACATTGCTATTAGAAAGTGCTGCAAATCCAACATCCATTCCCAAACTCTCATTGGTTCTCTGCTCATTGGAATAAGATTGGTTCCCCCTTACTTGTTGATATACCATGCCAGTGCTATTTTGCATGATTGTATGATAATTGCCCCTCAAGGAAGGTTATACTGAAATGCCTACAACACTAGGAGGACTGCCCTCATCTCTAGAATATTACTGTACAAAGAAACCTCTTCTGCAGTCCATGAACATTGTACCTTCTTGTTCAAGACATGCAGTCCACACCCAAGAGAAGACACATCCATGGTTGCCATTGCCTTGGGAATTGGTTTGGTGAATGCAGATCTAGTTGCCAAATTTTCTGAATGGGTCCACCATCATCGAATTTTACTGACAGCCCACAAGAATCTGATCGTGTAATACAATGGTTCATAGGACTGATTCCAATGGGGCCAAAGTGCTCATTGCGGTGATAAGCCTGGCATGAAATACCATTTGGATTGAGGCAGACATTAAGCCTAGGAACAGTCATGTGCTGAAGGACCAGAAGTGAAACCTCTTCTATTATAGGTGAGACTTTTTCTGAGGGAAGATTGCCAGGTGATTTCAGGTGTCAATCTGACAGACTATGAAAAAAAGAAGTTATGGCTTACCACAATGTTCCATCTGTGCTGTCAATCTTCACCAATCCTTGACAGTGGGTTCGGTTCTAAACCTTAGAACTGAGATGGTCGTTTACTTCAGCTCATGCTCTCCAAACTTTTGAGTCAGGCTCTACCCATAATGCTCTTCACAGAGATTACCTCAGACTGAGTTTGCCAAGGAGTGGCAGTCAGATATGAAAGGTCAAAAATACATGATAGTTAGATTAATTGAGGCTAAATACGAGTCATTAAGGGAAAGCTAGGCAAAGGCTAAATTCGGTCTACTAAGAGTCTCAGGATGGGGGAAAGGTGGTGGGGATGTCAAGGATTGGTGAAGATCGCCAACACAGATGGGATGTTATGGTAATATATAACTTCTTTATCTGATGTCAGTCTTCACTCAGTCCTTGACAGTGGGACAGAGTCCCCAGCTACTTTAGCCTTGGGAGGTCTCACGGAAGAATATTGCTAAGCACCATAGAGCCAAAGGATGCTCATCCCCTTGAGACCTGATCTAATTTGTAATGAGTGATAAAGGTATGATGAGGAAACCAAGTGGCTGCTGCACAAATGTCATCTAAAGAAGCTCTGGCATGAAAGACTGCAGAAGTAGCTACTGTTCTTCTAGAATGGGCTTGAATTGTTTTTGGGAACTGGAGTCCTTTAGAATGATAAATGAATGTGATGCAGTCTCTAAGCCACTTGGCCAAGGTAAACATTAGAAACTGGGTTACCTAGATGGAGAGAAGAAAACACCACAAAAAGTTGGCTTGATTTTCTAAATATCCAAATGAATGGAAGCGAGAAACACAACGATAAATCCACAGCAACTAGTTTATTGTTTTAAGTGCTTTCATCGGCCTAAAGCCTCAGACTTCATCAGAAACACATTTGAAAAGAAGTAATATACTTAAATAGATACAAAGTATCACATGGTCACAATACCACTCCCCCTAATTGATAAAAAAGTAATTAAGTGGAATTATTTAAAAATACTAGACCGGTATGCATTTATAATTTGTTTTATACCATCCATATATTTTATGTAATGTGAACATTACCAATAAATAAAACAATATTTTATCAAATTCAAATAAAATTAATTAATAAATTCAAGTGTGTCTATGCAAATAAATAAAAACATGTACACCCATTTAATTCAGCTTATGCATAATGCCATAATAAATGAATAAATAAATGTCTGTGCAGCCCCTATAAAAAAACAAAATAGACTATTGTACATTTTAACAGGTACAATTTGATGTGCATTATATAAAATAAAATATACACACCCTGACATAATCCCAAATGTATAAAACACACTATAAAGTGGTCACATGTAAAACTCAGATTTTAATTTCAATAGGCTGGATATAGATGTGATCTCATTAAGACTGGTGTTGATCGTGGCATTAACACAAAGTTGCCACACTAACGCCTGTACTCCAAAAACATATCTTTTGGCCAACCCCTCATGTCTTTATCCACAATTTGTTCCAAACCTGAAAATCTAAAAGATTGACCACTACATTCAAACACATGTCTAGCCAAAGCATTACTCAAATTTAACTTGCGTATATCGTACATGTGTTGATATATCCATTTATTGAGAGCAATTTTGGTTTTACCAATGTAAAACCTTGCACATACCCGACAAATGGCTATATAGACTAGACATTTGATCAAGCAGTTGAACTTTTGTCTTATCTTTACTTCACCATACCCCTCAATGTGAATAGAATCTGTTTCCATAATATAACAACATTGTGGACAATGCCCACATTTTTTCATGCTACCTCCCCTACCTCTGTAAATGTTTGCTTATAAAATATTTTTAATATTACTGTTTCTTTTATACACAACCAATGGCTTATGTCCCATTTTTTCTTTATGTTCCTCATCATCCAGTAGTATACACCAATTATTATTAATAACATCCTTAATGTCCTTAAATAAGAGACTAAATGTAATAATCATGGCCCGGTTGAAACCTCTTTCCACCTCTAACTCCTGATTGATACTAACACTTGTTGCATTACAGGGAACTGTGGCTTCCACATTAGCTCCTAAAAGAAGAAAGAAATACCCTTCCAGTCTTTTTCTAGTGACCTCCTATAATATGGGGTCAATGAATGGATTAGGGTAACCCCTCCTTAATAACATAGACTTCAATGTCCCAATTTCCTCTAAAAATTGTTCAAAAACACTCATCATCCTTTACATATTACATATTAACATCAAATTCAAATAAAATGAATTAATTATTTATTGGTGATGTTCACATCACAAATTATATGGATGGTATAAAACAAATTATAAATGCATACCGGTCTGGTATTTTTAAATAATTCCACTTAACTTAATTAATTTTTTATCAATTACGGGGAGTGGTATTGTGACCATGTGATATTGCGTATCTATTTAAGTATGTTACTTCTTTTCAAATGTGTTTCTGATGAAGTCGGAGGCTTAAGGCCAACAAAAGCGCTTAAAACAATAAACTAGTTACTGTGGATTTATGGTTGTGTTTCTTGCTTCCATTCATTTGGATAGTTTTTGTTTTCTTATGCTTATTGATTTTTTAAATACTTTAGTCCTGTGAAGATAAAAACATAGTTGTCTGTGCACGTCAAGTAAATGGACAGCATATTCTCCCTTGCTTGAAAAATTTGGGAAAAAGACTAATAAGGTGTAAAGTCTGATTAATATTAGTCTCAGATACAACCTTATGTAGAATGGAAGGATTAGTTCGAAACACAACTCTATCCTTATGAAAAAATTAAGTATGGAGGTTGGCATGATAGGGCCTGAAGTTCTGAGACTTTTCTGGAGGAAGTGATAGCCACCAAAAATAAGGTTTTCCAAGACAGATATTTTAAGTCACAAGTTGCCGATGGTTCAGCGGGGTTCTTAGTTAGGGCCTGAAGAACCACAGTTAAATCCCAAGGGGGAAGAGGTTCTTTAAATGGAGGTCTTAGCATTAGAAGATATTTTAGGAATGCTTTACACAGTTTGTGTGACATCAGAGGAGCATCCTCCAGTCCTATATGGAAGTTTGAAACTGCAGATAGGTGCATTTTAATTGGTGAAGCAGAGGAAGCCGACTGGTAAAGTGGATCCAGAAAATCCAATACTTTATGTATGGGGTTGGAATAAGGATCTATCTCATTATCCAGGGCCCATCTTGCAAATTTCTTCCATTTACTGTGGTATAATCTCCTAGTAGATTTGTGCTGAGCGATAACTTGTCAGATACGTGAGGAAAGAGAAGGATGCCTGGCAATCATGGGAATTGGAGAAGCCACATAGTGAGCTTGAGGTTTTGGAGGTTCGGATGTACCATGTCCTCTGGGTGAGACATTAGATCTGGAAGTGGGTCCAGAATCCATGGTTTCCAAATTAAATGTGGTCATAGGAAGGGAAACCAAACTTGAGGCCAGAAGGGGGCAATGAGAACTATTGAATTTTCCGTCCTTTTCGCTTTCTACAGGAATTGTGAAATGAGAAGAATTGGGAGAAAGGCAAAAACAGTCCGGGACGTCAATCGTGGAGAAGTGTGTCTCTGGGTGACTCCTCCTGAGGGGGGATTAGGGCAAGTAACTTCTGCACTTGTTGTTTAGTGGAGAGGCAAAAAGGTTGCAGCAAGGTTGGCCCCAGGGGTGAAAAAAAGAAGTTATGTACCTACCATAACGTTCCATGTTAGTTGTCCTTCATCTCGCCTTCCTTCTTGCTGGATGGGTTTGGAGCTGATCCTCGGCTCCGACTTGGCCACTTTCTATAGCTCGAGAGCTCCTTACTGGCTCGAGGCTACCCCCCCCCCCCAGAATGCCCAGCGTCAGCTACCCAGATCTTGTCTGAGATAACTCACACTAGACATAATCATAAAAGATAATCCATTATTATTAAACCTAGATATACAGTAAATTGTCATGGTTTGCTTGGGAAGCAACTAAGAACAAAACAAGTTAGCCAGTGAAACCATTGAAAAAACTCGTCTCAATCCTCGAGGAAGGGGGAAGGAGGGAGGGACGCAAGAAGGAAGGCGAGATGAAGGACAACTAACATGGAACGTTATGATAGGTACATAATTTCTTTATGTTAAGTTGTCCAGTCTCACCTTCCTTCTTCCTGGATGGGACAGCATCCTTAGCACCTCAATCCTGGGTGGCTCATTGGAACAGCACTCTTCAGAACCGTGGAACCAAAGGAAGCCCTGCCCCGGGAGACCCCATCTACTTTGTAATGAGAAATAAATGTATAAGGATCTGCCCAAGTAGCTGCTGCACAAATTGAATCTATGGGCAATCTGGATTGAAAAGCTACAGAAGTAGCTACTGACCTGGTTGAATGACCTTTGGGTCTTGCTGGAAGATCTTTTTGTCACAAATGGTAAGTATAGGCAATGGTGTCTGATAACCATTTTGATAAGGTTACTTTAGAAATTGGAAGGCCTTGTTTGTTGGTAGCAAATGAAAGGAACAACTGATCTGATTTTCTCAGCTCTTTAGTTCTATGGAGATAGAAACGTAGTTGTCTATGTACATCCAATTGGTGCAATCTGTATTCTGCCTTGTTGGAATGATTAGGGAAAAATACAGGAAGTTCAATGGATCGATTCAAATTGTGTTCTAAACAAACTTTAGGTAGAAAGATGGGTTGGTTCTCAGAGAAACTCTGTCCTTGTGAAAAAACAGGTATGGAGGGCAAATACATAGGGCATGGAGTTCTGAAACATGTCTGGCAAAAGTAATAGCAACTAGGAAGAGTTTTCTCCAAGACAGAAATTTCAAAGAACATGATGCTGCTGGTTCAAAGAGTGGCAGTATCAAGGAGGCCAGAACCAAATTGAGATCCCAAGGTGGAAGGGGCTATTTTACTGGGGGTCTAAGTAGAGATGTACCTCTCATAAAGGCCTTACAGAGTTTGTGAGACATTATGCTTGAGTTAAAATCTCCGATGTGAAAACTTGAAATGGCAGCTAGTTGTGCTCTGATGGTAGCAGCAGCTGCACCAGATTGAAACAGTTCTGCTAAGAAATCCAAAATCTCGTGTACAGGAGCTTTAAAAGGATCTAAATTCCTGGATTCTGCCCAGTAAGAGAATCTTTTCCATTTGCTAGCATAAACTTTCCTTGTAGTTGTCTTATGGGAGGAAACAATAATATCACGCACTGCTGGGGAAATACTGGGGAGGCTGGCTAAGACTGGAAATGGAGAACCAACCTGTGAGCTTGAGAGATTGGAGGGATTGGTGTAACCCGCCTGACGGATGAATCAAGAGGTCCGTCACTGGGTCCAGAACACAAGGCTGGGTTAGAAGGTGGGGATGAAGGAATGAAAACCAAATCTGTTGAGGCCAATAGGGGGCAATGAGGATCATCTTGCAACCCAACGATTTTGCTTTCTGAATGACTTTTGGAATTAGGGGGAAGGGGGAAATGCATAAAGGAGTCCCTGAGGCCAATCATGGACTAGACCATCCCTGGATGTCTGACCTGGAGGAGGAACAAGGGAGAAGTAGCTGTTGCATTTGTTGTTGAGGGGAGAGGCAAAGCAATCGCAGCAAGGCTGGCCTCATTTGCGGAAAATAAGATCTACAATTTCCTGTTTCAGAGACCACTCGTGCAGCATGAGGATAACCCTGCTGAGCCTGTCCACTATTACGTTGGATTTCCCAGGGATATACGTTGCTGTCAGAAAATATTGGGAGGAAATCGCCCACTGCCACAGTCTGAGGGCCTCTCAGCACAAGGGGTAAGACCTGGTTCCTCCCTGTTTGTTGATGTACCAAACCACTGACATGTTGTCCGTCTGTATTGCAATAGTCCCGGCAGGGAGAGAGTCTTGAAGAGCTTGCAGCGCTAGGAGCACCGCGCTCATCTCCAGGATGTTGACGTGCAAGTGGTACTTGTGAGGTTGGCAAGTGCCTTGGACTGTCTTCCCTAGATAATACCCCCCTCACCCTATAAGGGAAGCGTCCGTGGTCACTGTGGCAACCGGATGGGATTCAATGAAAGGTCTGCCCTGAGTCACTAGTGGGGAAACCATCCACCAGGAAAGGTGTCTTTTGCAAGATTCCATAATTAGCATCGTGTGAGACATGGGTAATTCCTGTAAGGACCATTGTGTGAAAAGAAGCCACTGAAGGATTCTCATGTAAAAGCATTCTAAGGGAACTAGAAGAATGGCTGCTGCCATGGACCCTAGAGCTTGAAGGACATATTTGACTTGAATTCTTTTGCTCCTCAGGAGAAGTGACACCTGTTGTCGAATAATGGAAACTCTTTCCTGAGGCAATTTTACAATCATTCTTCTTGTGTCTAGCTCTGCTCCTATCTATGTAATAGATTGACAGGGCAACAAGGCAAATTTTTCGAAGTCTATTGTGATGCCTAGTTGAGCACAGGATGTGATGGTGTAATCTCGTGGCTCTATAAGTTGTTACCTGGTGGTAGCAGTGAGGAGCCAGTCGTCTAGATAAGGAAACACCTGGAATCCTAGATGTCTCAGGTGAGCCGTAACTACTGCCATGCATTTGGTGAACACTCTGGTGGCTGTGGTGAGACCAAAGGGCAGAGCTCTGAACTGGTAATGACTGGCCCCTAGCCAGATGCGTAGAAATCTCTGGACTGTCTGTCCATTTTTATATAGTATGCGTCCTGAATATCTATGGAGCACATCCAATTGTCCTGACCCAGAAAGGAGAGAATGGACTGCAGTGTTACCATCCGGAACTTTTCTTTTTATACAGATTTGTTTAATCTGCTGAGATCCAGAACTGGTCTCCAGTCCCCTGTCTTTCTGGGCACTAAAAAGAAACGAGTAAGTTCCGGATCCTACTTGGTGTGTGGGGACTTCCTGGATGGCTCTTTTTTCCGGCAGTCTTGAAACTTCTGTGACAGCCTGATCCCTTAGACTGGGTAGAACATCTGGGATGGATTTTTTTGTAACAAGAGGGGGTTGATGGAAGGGAATCTTGAAACCTCCGGATATAATGGATAGTACCCATTTGTCTTTTGTAATATTTTGTCAGGTGATTGGGTACAATGAAAGCCTTCCCCCCCAACTGCCTCCAGAGTTGAGCAGTTGGGCATCCCTTCAGGGATGTTTTATAGGGTTTGGAAAATAATGTATCTCACCCTGATTTTGCGGACCCCCTCTGCCACAAGGGTGGTGTCTGCCATTGTTATTGTTTCCCCCTCTACCCCTGGGGGAAAAATCACCATGTGCATCAGGCAAGGCTCCCTGGGATTTTTGAAACCACATCTTTCCACCCTTCTGACCCTTTGGGTATGGTCTGGTAGGAGTGAGAGCATCTTGCCTTCCTGCTGGCACCTGGTAAGCATGTCTTTCACCTGAGGCCCGAAGAGCCATCAAGGGGGTATTGGTGAAGGACGCTCTGAAAGGTTCCACAAACTGACACAGCCGCAGCCAATAATGTCTCCTAACAGCCACTCCTATTCCTGCAGCTCTGCTCTCTCCATCGGCTGCGTATGAAATAAGCCTCATGGAGGAGTTGACTACTGAATTTACAGTCGCCAGCTGGGTAGCTACCTTGGCTGAAGCTCCCTCAGCTTTGGGATCTTGTAGGGTATCTCCAAGCTCTTTTAGGAGATCCCTCTGAAGTCTAGCAAAATGGGAAAGATGGTTCAGGGACCTAAGGGAGAAGGTCGCTGATGAAAACATTCGCTTCCCATATCTGTCCATCGTATGAGAGTCTTTATTTGGTGGATGGACAGATAAGGAGGTTTCAGCTAACTTTCTCTTTGTGGCTGCTGCTACCACCATGGCATCAACTGGGACACCTTTAGCCAGGAATTGTTTGTCTTGGGGAGCTGTGGTAAATTTATTAGGTCTCCTTGGGACAGGTTCCATGGAATCTGGAGCTGACCAAGCCTTTTGAGACACTACAGACATGAGTGGATCAAAAGGCAGAGACACCCGGGAGGTGGAAGGTCGGGAAACAAATGCGTCCAGGTATACAGACTCATCCTCAGAGGGGGCTAGGGAAGTCCAGCTATGGCTCTGCCTAAGAATCTTGAGGATGTCTGAAAAGGAAACCTCTTCAGAGGGGGACCTTGGGGACCCATCCGATTCATCCAGTTCTGTATCCGAGGTGACAGACTCGGGGGAGTCTTGGTGCTTCCTCTTGCACTTTTTCTTCCAGAAAGCCTGCCCAGAATGCTTTGGGGAGGTTTTGGAAGAAGAGTGTTCACCCAATGGGGTGTCCTGGGGCATAGATTCCCTACGATTTGGGGCTGGAGGAGCAGAGATTGGTACAGGCACCGAAGGGGACGGAGCCGATGGGACCGATAGTGGGGCTGTCTGTGGGGACAGCACTCTCCTCATGACTTCGAAAGCATCACGGTCTCGACACAAAGAGGGCTCCAGCTCTGAAGAGACAGGAATCCCACTCAGCGCAGAGGGCGACAGCTCCGAGGCCGATGTGGGAGCCGAGCTCAACTGAGCCGACACTCCAAGAGGGAGAGTGGGGTCAGACAGGGGTCTGATGCCACTTCTCCCCTTGGAGCCACTTTGGTGCCCAGATACCTCAATGGAAGGAAGAACCGAGGTAATTGGAACCAACATCGGAGCCGAAGGAACCACTATCGGAACGTCCATGGTCTCCGGCTCCGAACTAAGCATAGTTGGAGGAGGAATTGAAAGCGAAGTGGATGGAGCCGAGGCCTGTTGAGGCGGGCTCGAGAGCATTTTTGCAAGGGCCTGTGACTTCAGCAAGCTACTGACCACTCTCTCCACGTCCTGGTCTGATAACCTCGAGGATCAAGAGGAGTGGGAAGATGAGCGATGACTGGCTTTGCTCTGAAGTAAGGGTGATTGTGGCACCAAGCAAATTGGCTCCAATGAAGGAGACCTAGCTTGTCTGTGGCTGTGAGATGGCTCCAAGGTAACAGTTGGAGCCGACGGAGGAGTAGTCTTGTCTGTGCTAGAGGGCACCGACACACTTGGTTTGTCAAGCTCACAGGTTGGTTCCGAACATGGAGCTGACAGCTTGACTGTCTTTGAAGATTTCACTGGATGAGATGCTTTAGCCAGAGAATCCTGTTTCAAAAGTCCACAGAGGATTAGCTTGTTTTTCCACTCCTGCAGGACCCTTGGACTAAAGGCATGACAACTAGAGCAAGAGTCCTGCAGGTGCAGAGCCCCCAAGCAGTACACACAACTAGTGTGCCCATCTGTCAGAGACATCTTCTGACAGCATGAGTCACACTTTTTAAACCCTGAGGTTTTAATTTCCTTGGACATTTTAAAGTACCACAAAGACACACTACAATAATAAAAAAAATATTAATAAAGACCTTAAAAAAGAGCCTCTAACTTAAATGGCTGTCCTTAAGGGGGGGGGGGGGGAGAACTCTAACTTAAATGAGTTCAGGGAACAACAGAAGGCCTAGCGACTAAAGGGCGATGGCCAACACAGCACAAAAACACAACAAAGGACGAGATAAGGGGTTTACGACTAAACTTACAAACTACTATAACAGAGAAAAAATATACAAATTTTTCAAGTAAATTATTTGACTTTAAATAGAGAAAAAAAAGTTATACTAAGCCTGAGCCAGTATTGACACAACCTCACAGCTAAGGCAGCAAAAAAGATCTGGATAGCTGATGCTGGGCATTCTGGGATAAGGGGTAGCCTCGAGCCAGTAAAGAGCTCTCGAGCTATAGAAAGTGGCCGAGTCAGAGCAGAGGATCGGCTCCGAATCCATCCAGCAAAAAGGAAGGCGAGATGAAGGACAACTAACCTAGAACGTTATGGTAGGTACATAACTTCTTTTTTTCACCACTGGGGCCAACCTTGCTGCGACCTTTTTGAGGATCGGCTCCGAACCCATCCAGCAAGAACGAAGGCGAGATTGGACAACTTAACATATGTTGTTTACCACTGTTGGATTGAGAGACCACTCATGGGGCAAGAGAATAGTTCTGCTCAGTTTGTCCGCTATCGCATTGGAGTTCCCCGGAATGTGAATTACTGTGAAAAAGCAGTTGGAAGAAATCGCCCATTGCCAAACTCTGAGTACTTTTCAACACAACGGGTAAGATTTGATTCCCACTTGTTTATGTACCGGACTACTAACATGTTGTCCGTCTGAACTGCTACTGTTCCTAGAGGGAGGACGTCTTGGAATGCTTGCAATGCTAACAGCACTGCCCTCATCTCTAGTACACTGATGGGCAAGTTGGCCTCCAATTGGGGCCACGTGCCTTGGACTGTCCTTCGCAGATAATGTCCCCCCACCCTGTCTGGGAAGCATCTGTGGTCACTGTGGCTTGTGGCTGGGGAAGAATGAAAGGACAACCCATGAGAACCTGGCTAGAGTGTAGCCACCACAACAGGTCTTGCTTGCAATGATTCATAATCAGAATTAGCTGAGACATTGGTTGGTGTATGAGCGACCACTGTGAAGCTAGTAGCCACTGCAGTATCTGCATGTGATACCTTGCCAAATGATTGTTGCTGCCATGGAGCCTAATGTTTGAAAAGCTAATTTTTCTGGGCCCTTGCTGCGTAGTACTTGACCGACCTGGGATCTTATACATTGTAGCCTTTCTAGAGGGAGAGATGCAATTTCCGAGACAGTGTCTAAGTAAGCTCCAATGAAATCCAGTTTTTTAGTGGGTTGAAGTATGGACTTTTTGAAGTTTATAGTTACTCCTAGAGATGTACAGAGATGCATTGTGTAATCTCTTGCCCGTTCTGTCACATGGAGGCAGGAGTAAGGAGCCAGTCATCGAGATATGGAAATACTCGAAACCCTTACAGTCTTAGATGAGCTGCTACTACTGCCATGCATTTGGTAAACTTTCTGGGGGCTGTGACGAGTCCAAAAGGGCACTGCTCTGAATTGGAAATGACTGGCTGCTAGCCAGAAGCACAAAAACCTTCTGGTGCTCTCTTCCATTTTTATATAGTAATAAGCGTCTTGTAGGTCAATAGAGCACATCCACTCATCTTTTTCCAGGAATGGAAGTATCGACTGAATCGTGACCATCCGGAATTTGGTTTATTGAACTGCCCGAGATCCAAGATGGGACTCCAGTCCCCTGTTTTCTTGCCCACTAAAAAGAATCTTGAGAAAAATCCGGATCCTTTCTGGTCTGGTGGGAGTTTTTGGATGACTCTTTTGCTTAGCAGTTTTTGAATTTCTAGAACTGCTGCTTCCCTGAGACTGGGTGGTACATCTGGGAGTATTTCTGAGGTTTTGGAGGTTGTGAAAGAGGAATTTGGTAACCTCTGGATGTAATTCCCTGCACCCATCTGTCTGTTAACATTTGCCAAGCAGACTGGTGCAGAGAAAGCCGTCCCCTGATTGCCTCAAAAGGCAGGCAATCAGGCACCCATTCAGCGGTGCTGGTAGGAAGCTCCAGAGAAGGTCTCTCTGTATCCCTGGTTTTGCAGACAATTTCTGCTTCTAGGGTGGTATCTTCCATTGCTTCACCTCTGCCTTGGGAGAAGTCTTTGCCTCGTGAATCCTGGAAAGACCCTTTGGATTTTTTCAATCATAGTCTCACACTCCCCTGGTTCCTAGAGTACAGTCTCTGAGGAGTGGAGAAATGTATGCCAATGGCAGAAAGGGTCTTACCGTTCTCTTCACATCTGGCTAGGGTATCTTTTACCTTGGGACCAAATAGGAAAGCTCCATCAAACGGAGAGTTGACGAATGATGCTTTAAATGGCTCTGCAAATTCGCACAAGTGCATCCAGGAATGCCTTCTAATGCCTATGTCTGAACCTGCTGCCCTAGTTGTCCCTTCAGCTGCATGGGCAACAAGCCTCATGGATGAGTTAGAAATTGCTTCTAGGGTTACAAGCTGAGAAGCAACTTATCTCATACCCCTTCAGCCACTGCTCCTTCAAGGGTATCTGAAAGCTCCTTGATCAGATCCCTCTGTAGTCTTGTAAAGTGCACCATATAATTCAAGGACCTTAGAGCAAAGGTCGATGAAGCATAAACGTGCTTCCCAAATCCAAGACTCCTTGTTAGGAGGATGGGTAGTAGGACTTTCCTCAGAAAGTTCCTTTCTGGTGGCTGCTGCTGCTACCACCATGGCATCAACAGGAATTCCTTTGGCCCAATGTGGTTCCTCTTTAGGGGCTGATAATACTTGATCAGGTCTCTTAGGGATTGGCTCTATGGCATCGGGCATGTTCCATGCCCACTAAGCAATCAATTTAATGAGATTGTCAGTGGGCGGAGAGATCCAAGTAGTAGAGGGTTGAGCACAAAAAGCCTCCAGGTATACTGATTCTCTGAGGAAGGTTGGAGGAGGACCAGCCACCCCTCTGTTCCAGGATTTCTAGAATGTCCCCAAAGGGATCATCATCAGGGGATGACCTTGGGGAACCTTCCCCTTCATCAAAATCAGTATCTTCAGTGAAAGACTCTTCCAGGAAGTCCAAGTGCTTCCTCTTGCACTTTCTTTTTGCAGGGACATTCCCGGGGGGAGGGGGATGATCCGAGGAAGTATCCGAAGAAGAGACTACCAATGTAGGAGTTACCTGACACTTTCGTGCTCTCTGTCCTGGGGATGAGACGGATGGTAGCTCAGGTCAAGGGGATACTGAAATCTGACCCAAAAGGGAAGTCATGAACTGTGAGTCTCCAATAGACAATGCCCTTTCCATAATACAGACTGCTGCCCCCCCATAGAGGAGTGGTAAGCTCAGAACCAAAATAGACTCCTTTGGAACCGGGGCCACACCCTGCACCGAGGAGACTGCCCCTGGAACAGAAACCTGGGTCGATGCTGCAAACGCCAAGGCAGCAAAATTCATAGACAGTTCCAAAGGAACCAAAAAGGTACCATGCATCTCAGACCTGACCAGGGAGTCTCAACCCCAGGAGGTCTCTGGTGTCGAAAGTTCGGAGCTACTAAACGTGGTACTCGGAACTGGAAACAAAGATCTTACTGGAACCTAGGCAGTTGGAGCTGGGAGAGTGGGGATCGGGGGCTCCAAAGGCTCAGCAAGAGTTGCAGGAGAAGGGTATGGGGGTGTCATAGGATGAACGGTTCCAACAATGGTGTGGCTCAAATCTGAGGGCAATCCCCTCGCCATCAGTAGCTGATCCACTAGTCTCATGATGTCCATCTCTAAGAGACTCTTAGTAGATCGAAGAGATGAAGTGGAATGAGATTTAGGGGGTCTCACTTCCACAAAAGGAGCGTCTTTAAATGGGTCCACAGATAGGAAATAGGATGTTCTTGGGAGTGGAGGCAGTCCCAATTGCTTTGGTACCGATATATCAGTAGGTACTGAAGAAGCTGTCCATTCCGAAGCCAATTTAGTGGTAGCAGTAATAGTCGATACAGACAAATTCTCTGGTGCTGATGAACTCTTTGGCACCGTGGAAGGTTTAGCTATTTTCCTTGAAGGTTCCGAAGACTTTGGAACAAAGGAAGGCCTTTTCTTTGTGGCAGGTGAAGATGATGAAGTACCAGCTTTCTCTCTGGACTCAGAAATGGCCTTGGCAAATCCAGTTTTAAGTGGTCCTTTCAAGATTAGTTTGTTTTTCCTTTCTGTTAAAGTACGGCTTAAAAACCCATGACAAATCACGCAGATCTCCTGTAAATGTAATAGAGACACAGGGAATGCCTGTCTGAATTGGGCAACTTGCCCTCATTTCTTACACCTTTTGAATCCAAAGCTGCCCTTAGAAAGTTCAGAAGGAAAAAGTTTCTTTCTTTTTTTTTTTTTTTTTTTAAAATGGAAAATAGAAAATGGAAAAATACCAGTGATGGTATGAAATACTACCTTTAAAGGTATTTAAAGGGAGTAAAAAGGAGTACCAACAATGGTACTGGACAGTCTACCAATGGTAAAAGGAAAACAGATGGAAACCAGCTATGATAAGACAGGGGGAGAAGTGGGTAGAAATACAAGGAATTATGAAGAGATATAAACAGGAAAATTTAGAAAGAAAGTGTCAACAAATTAGAAAATACTCACAAAAACTAAGCCAAGGCTCACGAGAATGAACAAATGCTTCTGGTCTGCGAAGCGGGAAATTAGATTTGAGGTAATCTCTGTGAGGAGCATTATGGGTAGAGCCTGGCTTGAGAGTTTGGAGAACGCAAGCTGAAGTAAACGGCTGTCTCAGTTCCAAGGCTCGGAACCAAACCCACTGTCAAGGATTGAGTGAAGATTGACAACATCAGATCAGATCTTGTGAATGTTGCATATTGGATTTGGTTATAATGATGGTGATGCAAAAACACAGATAGATGTGGAGCAAGTGCCGTCTTACCTCGACAACCTGCTCCATAGATGGGGTTGCCAGAAGCCAATTATCCAGATATAGGAAAAAATGTATCCCTAGGAGTCACATGTGGGCTGTGACCAGTGTCATGCATTTGGTGAACACCTGAGGGGACTGTGGTGAGACCAAATGGAACAGCCCAAAACTGAAAATAATTGGCTTCAACCTGGAAGTGAAAACACATTCTGGATGCCTGGCCAATCTTTATGTGAAGATAGGTATCCTGAAAGTCTTCCAAATCCCCTGCTTACAAGTACAGGAGTACTGACTGCACCATGACCATCCAAGAAAGACTCATTCACATGCTTTAGTCAAATGACAGTGAGATTTGGTCTAAGGTCCTTGCCTTTTTTAGGCACTAAAAAGAACCTGCAGTAAAATCTGGATCATCTTTGGTCTGGTGGGACTTCCTGGATTGCTTCTTCCCTTTGTCTGGGTGAACTGAAGGGGAGAGGGGAGTCTGAAGAGGTTGAGATGTGGAAAAAAGAATAAAGTAGCCTCTGGATATGATTCTCCTTACCCACAAGTCCAGCATGACAACCATCCACAATGGAATGTGCAAGGACAGATGTATCCAACTGCCTCCAGAAGGGAACAGTTCAGAGATCATAGGAGCAGAATCCTTAAAAAGATTCCCTGCCTCTCTGGATGCTTGGACCACCCCTACCTCTGGAGCAATAATCAGAATGAAATTTCTCTCTGACCCGAGAACCACTGACCAGCTGCTGTCTTTGCTGGGGCTGCTGAGACTTCCAAAATCACAAGTTCTTGGCCCCTTTGTGGTTATACTGAAAAGTCCTTCCAAGTGCAACAAACAATCCCAACAGCAGTGAGTATTTTGCATCACGCTCACATATAGAGAGTCTATTATTGACTTGTTGCCTGACTATCATAGAGTCATCAAAAGGGACATTAATAAAAGCTGCCTTGAAGTGGCCTGGAAAACCTGTCAGCCACAACCAGGCCTGTCTTCTCATGGCTAGGCCCGATCTTGCTACCTTATCTGTCTCATTGTGTACAAGACAAATGGTCATAGATGAAATCATGCTCCTAGTCACCACTTGGGTTTCTAGGTGAGACTGTAGAAGAAATCATGCTTGTAGTCACCACTTGGGTTTCTAGATGAGACCGTAGATCACCCACTTGCAAATGTTTTAAGTATTGGCTGCTTTCTACTTGAAATCTAACCATATTGTGCCATGATGTTTAAAACTCACATTGACACGGTACTGGACACAAACAAGCTCCCTTAGTCTGTCCATCATTATAGAGTCTCTGCTAGGGGGATAAATGTATTTGACCATCTTCTGGGACATCCTTTTTGGCGTCTTCAGCCACAACTATGGAGTCAACAAGAGGTATTTTAATCCAATAAGGATTGGAGGGGCAAAATATCCTGTCTGGCTTTCTAGTAACTGGCTCGGCTACATCTGGCTCTTTCTAGACCTTGAAAGAGCCCATGTTAACTTGCTTATCTTGGGGAGGGGGCACTACCATGTAACTGGGGAAGAGGAATTGTAGTCCTCCTGTAAGATATGTTCTTCCAAGGAGGTGGAGTCTACTGGCCTTGAGACCCTCTGCCTCATCATCTCTAATATTTCACTAAAGGAAAGCTCTTCTGAAAAGGATTTGGTAGAAACCTCCCCTTCATCCAAATCTGTATTCAGGGTAGGAGAATCCGAAGAGAATTCTGTGCTACTTCCTTTTCTTAGGGAGCTAAGATAGTTGCCCTCATCAGAACTTCCTAGAGAAGAGGAATCCCATATCTCACCAAGCTAGCCTATGCATCCTCCAGTCTTATGACAGCATCTGTGATATCCTACCAAAGTGTCCAGAATTTATGTCCTGAGGAGAAATCAGTGCTGCTGTAGCAATCATTTCAAAGGAACTAGGAGTAGTTCTTTTCTGCACTGTACAATCCACTAAAATACCCAGGGCCATTAGAATTAGCACCAATGGCAACAAGACCAGTGCTGAAGGTTGCATCTTTGGGCCCATCAATGCTACCAAAACCTCCAGGGCCAACACCAAGTCAAGGATCTTCACTTCTGAGGCACAAAATGCCGAGCTGACACCAAAAATGGCCCAGACAGGATTGGTGCTGACAATCTTTGTCGAAGGCTTGACACTGACCACTAAGGACTTAGTAAACATCAGTGCTGAAGGGAACTGTGTCAAAGTTACCAGTACCGAAGAAGATGGTGTTGGAAAGGTCAATCAATCCCCACAATGGAACCCAGCACTACATTTGATGCAGATCCAGAAACTACCTGCACTTACACCAGGCCTGGAGGAGGAAAGGCAGCTTCTGGAACCTAGGTTGGAACTCGGCTCATGGTAAGAACTGTTGGGGCCAAATGATGCCATATTAAATCTGGGCCTTGACAAAGGCAGACATCATATACTACCAATCAGATTGAGTGGGACTCCTTGGAGACGTGCATGTTCTTACTAAAACAGTGGAAGGGGTCTGGAATAAATCAATCTTAATAATCCTCTGCCTTCCTCTTCTCTTTTTCTCAGAAGTGTACATCAACTTGTTCTTCAGCACGATCTCAGCAGAGATAATACCCTTTACCATCAACTTGTTATGGAGGTCAGCCAATGTGCTAGCACTGAAATCCTTGCAAATGAGCAATCACTGTTAAAATGCAGTACTCTTACACAAATTAAGCATAGGTTGTGAGGACCCTGAGGGGCAGCTTATGCACAATGCTTGCATTTCCTGAAATCCTGCTTAAATTTTATTTGCATAGCTACTAAAAAACTATAATTTGTAGGAATCATTAATGTGGTAGCACCTATAAGTCTGTAAATAGGCAGAAAGAATGGCCTTAAGCCCAAAGAAATGAATGGGGAGAAAGGGGGAAATAAGGCAAGATAGGAAGGGTTAAGCTAGATGGAAAATCGGAAGGAAAAGGAAATACCAAAATTAAATACTAACAGATGAAATAACAGATAAGTTTCACTAATTTAATCAGAAGAAAGCTTTTAGAACAACTTAACTTATTTTCAACTTGCTCAAGCTCAAAGAAGAAATTGTCTTAATAGTGGCATTGAGATCTGAAGGATACACCAATAGAGAGAGATTATGGGTAGGAAAGAACATGAGCTTGTGAGAAGTTTATTGCCATCACTAGATGGTGCCAAAGGCACCAACCCTGCTGTTTCATTGTCTGGACAGGACCAGAAAGTTCTGGAGTACACATTTTTTTGTGTCAAAAGTCTGAAATACAGTGGGCAGTAGGATACAGGAGTCAGAGGACAAATTCTTAAAGCAAGCAAATGTATGTTTTTACCATACTACATGAGTGACAGATGTCCCTGGTGGGGCTATGATTGGTTTAATCATCTTTGCTATGTCAGTTCAATAGGTCTTTGTTATAGTCACACATGCAATATGCTAATAAGAAGTTATGTACCTACCATAACGTTCCATGTTAGTTGTCTTCTTCTCGCCTTCTTTCTTGCTGGATGGGTTCGGAGCCGATCCTCGGCTCCGACTCGGCCAATACTAAAGCTCGAGAGCTAATTCCACCAGCTCGAGGCTCCCCTATATCCCACAATGCTAGGCGGTAACTACTCAGATCTCGTTTGAAAGCTATACCAAGCAATCCTAGTCTCCATAGAATGGAGTAGGGAAACCCACCTCAAACAATCTGCGTAAAGGAAAGGCAGACCTCAGTAAAGATAGAAGAGGTGGGAGAATGTGTGGGAGTAACAACTTTCGGAAGAAAAACACAAAAGAATTCCGGTCGGTCTGTCCAGGCTTGGGGGAAGGAGGGTGGGACGCAAGAAAGAAGGCGAGAAGAAGACAACTAACATGGAACGTTATGGTAGGTACATAACTTCTTAATGTTAAGTTGTCAATCTCGCCTTCATTCTTGCTGGATGGGACCGCGTCCCTAGCACCTTATCCCGGGTGGCCTATCGGAACAGACTCTTGAGAACAGTGGAACCAAAACTGGCCCGGCTTCTGGAAACCATGTCCAATTTGTAATGTGAAATGAATGTATGAGGAGAAGCCCAGGTGGCTGCTGCACAAATCGAATCTATTGGCAACCTGTCCTGAAAGGCTACAGATGTGGCTAATGCCCTAGTTGAATGAGCTCTAGGTCTTGAGGGTAGTTTTTGATGTCTGATCTCATAGATGAAGGTAATTGTAGAAGTGAGCCATCTAGAAAGGGATACTTTAGTGACTGGAAGGCCCAATTTACCTTCTGCATATGACAGAAACAATTGATCAGATTTCCTGAATTGTTTAGTCCTGTCTAAGTAATATCTCAGTTGGCGATGAACATCCAAAAAATGCAGCTTTTGTTCTGACCTGTTTGAAAAAAACGGGGAGATCAATAACTTGGTTTAGGTTAATTTGAGAAGAAATTTTAGGTAAAAAGGATGGGTTAGTACGGAGGGATAGCCTGTCTTTGTGAAAAACTAAATAAGGAGGACGACTGCACAGAGCATGGAGTTCGGATACTCTTCTTGCTGAAGTTATAGCTACCAGAAAAAGTGTCTTCCAAGAAAGCAACTTCAGAGAACATGAAGCCGCCGGTTCGAAGGGGGGAAGAATTAAAGATGCCAGAACCAAGTTCAAGTCCCATTGAGGCGGGGGGTCTTTGATTGGAGGTTTGAGAAGAAATACACCCCTTAAGAATGCTTTACAGAGTTTGTGAGCCATGATGCTGGATTCTGAGACACCAACATGAAAATTTGATATGGCAGCCAATTGAACTCTAATGGTTGATGCAGAAGACCCTAAATGAAAGAGTTCTGCTAGAAAGTCTAAAATAGACTGGATAGGTGCAGTAAAGGGATCTATGTTTTTCGATGATGCCCAAAGGGAAAAACGTTTCCATTTGCTAGTATAAATCTTCCGGGTAGAAGATTTATGAGGGGCGATCAAAATATCTCGGACCGATCGAGATATTGAGGGAAGCCTGGCTAAGGTTGGAATCGGAGAAACCACGCTGTGAGGTTTAGAGAAGACAGAGATTGCTGCAGCTGACCCGATTGATGGGTAATCAGATCTGGTACTGGGTCCAGGTGCCAAGGCTGCTCCAAAAGGTAACGATGAAGAAAGGGAAACCATATCTGTCAAGACCAGTAAGGGGCAATGAGGATCATTGTCACTCTCAAGGCGATGGCTTTCTGAATTAGTTGAGGTATCAGTGGAAAGGGGGGAAAGGCATACAGAAGTCCCCGGGGCCAATCGTGGACTAGAGCGTCTCTGGTGGGATGGCCTGGTAACGGGAAGAGAGTGAAGAAGTCGTGACACTTGCTGTTTTGGGGAGTAGCAAAAAGATCGCAGCAAGGCTGGCCCCATCTTAGGAATACTTCTTCTAGAACGGACTTCTTTAGAGACCACTCGTGTGGCATGAGAATTGCTCTGCTCAATTTGTCTGCAATAACGTTGGATTTCCTGGGAATATGCGTTGCTATCAGAAAACGCTGAGAAGAGATCGCCCATTGCCAAAGTCTGAGTGCTTCTCGACATAAAGGGTATGATCTGGTTCCGCCTTGTTTGTTGATGTACCACACTACGGACATGTTGTCCGTTTGAATTGCAATAGTCCCCTTGGGAAGAGAGTCGTGAAGGGCTTGCAACGCTAAAAGCACTGCTCTCATCTCTAAGACATTTATGTGCAAGTGGCACTCGAAAGGTTGCCACGTGCCCTGGACTGTCCTACCCTGATAATGCCCCCCCACCCGATCAGGGAGGCATCTGTTATCAACATGGCAACTGGGGGGGGGAGAGTGAAGGGTCTTCCTCGGAGAAGTTGAGGTGATGTGATCCACCAAGACAGTTGATTCTTGCATGCTTGAGTTATCAATATGGTATGGGACATCGGGAGTTGTTGAAAGGACCATTGAGTGAAAAGCATCCATTGGAGGATCCTCATGTGAAAGCGAGCTAAGGGGAGAAGGGGAATAGCTGCTGCCATTAGTCCTAGTACCTTCAACACCAGTCTGGCTTTGACTTTGACACATTGTAAGAGAAGGGACACTTGGTTCCGAATGTCTAACACCCTCTGCTCTGTGAGTCTGGCTGAAAGGGTCTGTGTATCTAAGGTGGCGCCTATAAAAATAATAGACTGACAAGGCAACAAGGCAGATTTTTTGAAATTTATTGAAATGCCTAGAGCTTGACAAGATTGAATGGTGAAGTCACTGGATAGGAGGAGCTGATGTCTGGTGGTGGCAGTAAGGAGCCAGTCGTCCAGATATGGAAACAATTGGAATCCTTGACGTCTCAAGTGAGCCGTGACCACTGCCATGCATTTGGTGAACACCCGGGGGGCTGTAGTGAGACCAAAGGGCAGGGCCCTGAATTGGTAGTGACTGGCTCCCAGCCTGAAGCGGAGATATCTCCTGGAGCGTCTGTTCATTTTGATGTGGTAGTACGCGTCCTGAAGATCTATCGAGCACATCCAATTGTCCTGACCCAAGAAGGGTAGAATGGACTGTAGCGTGACCATCCAGAATTTTGTTTTTTTGACAAACTTGTTTAAGTAGCTGAGATCCAGTATGGGTCTCCAGTCCCCTGTTTTTTTTGGTACCAAAAAGAATTTGGAGTAGATTCCGGATCCTTGCTGGTCTGCCGGGACTGATTGGATGACTCTTTTTGATAGCAGCTTCGAAATTTCTAATGCTGCTTGTTCCCTTAGACCGGGTGGAACGTCTGGAAGGGATCTTTTTGGTTGGGTTGGAATGTGAATGAAGGGAATTTTGTAACCCTCGGATATGATCGACTGTACCCATTTGTCTTGAGTAAGGGAAAGCCAGACTTTTGGGTACAGTAATAACCTTCCCCCGACTGCCTCCGAAGGCGGACAGCCGGGCAGCCCCTCAGGGGTGCTGAAAGGGTTTGTCAGAGAACATTTCTCTGCTACCCTGGTTTTGCGGACCTCCTCTGCCTCTAGGGCGTCTATTATTATTCCCCTCTGCCTCTAGAGGGAATCGGCCTTGTGCGTCAGATGAGACTCCTGGGATTGTTTGGAACCACATCTTTCCTCCCCTTTGACCTTTGGGATAGGGTCTAGAAGGGGTAGAAAAACGGACTCCTACGGCAGAGAGAGTCTTACCTTCTACCTCGCACCTGGTCAATGTATCCTTCACCTGTGGACCAAACAATGATGATCCATCAAAGGGAGAGTTGGTGAAGGACGCCTTGAAAGGGTCCGCAAAGTTGCATAGCCGCATCCAGGCATGCCTTCGTAAGGCAACACCTGTGCCTGCGGCTCTACTCGCCCCATCTGCTGCGTATGATACCAGCCGCATGGAGGAGTTAACAATGGAATTTAGGGTTGCCAACTGGGAGTTCATTGTGTCTTTGAACCCCTCAGCTGTAGGATCCTTCATCAGTTCACTCATATCCTTGAGTAAATCTCTTTGGAGACGAGTGAAGTGGCATAAGTAGTTCAGCGACCGCATTGAAAAGGTTGCTGATGAGAACATCTGCTTGCCGTACCTGTCCATGGTCCTAGATTCCTTATTAGGAGGATGGACAGGAACCGAAGGATCAGCTAACTCCTTCTTTGTGGCCGCAGCCACCACCATGGCATCAACAGGGACACCTTTGGATAAAACTCTTTGTCTTTGGGGCAGTAATAAATTTGGATGGTCTCCTCGGGTGGGTTCCACTGAGTCAGGAGCCGCCCAAGCCTTCCTTGCCACCACTTCCATAAGGGGTCAAAGGGAGGGACACCCAGGAGGTAGAAGGGCGAGAACCAACGCCTCAAGATACACTGACTCATCCTCCGAAGGATTAAGGGCTGGCCAGTTCCCCCTCTGTTTGAGGATTTCAAGGATGTCAGCAAAGGAGACATCCTCAGAGGGGGATCAAGGGGACCCTTCGGATTCCTCTAAGTCAGTGTCAGAGGTGATAGACTCAGGGGAGTCAATGTGCTTCCTCTTGCACTGCCTCTTCCTTGGGGGATCTCCTGCAGGGTCAGGAGAGACCTCGGAAGAGGAGGAAATTCCCAATGGGAAATCTTGAGGAGTTGGCTCTCTGCGGTGTGGGACAAGGGGGTGAGTAGAAATCACCGCAGGCACTGTAGATTGAGGGGCTGAAGGAGCTGACTGTGGGGCAGAACCTGGTTCTAGCACGCTCCGCATGACCTTGAAGGCACCTCTGTCAGGCAAGGCCAGAGGCCCTCGCTCCGAAGAGACAAGGACCTCCCCCGGTACCGACAGAGACGGCTCCGAAGCCGATGTCGGAGCCAAACTCACCAGCGCCGAAGCTCCGAGAGGGAGAGCGGGGTCGGACAAGGGTCCGATGCCACTCGCCTCGAGCCGATTTAGGAAGCTCGGCGCCGAGATCCCTCCACAGAGGAGATCGGAGCAGACGACGGAACTGAAATGGAAGGTATCGGATCCGACGCACCGACAGTCATGGCTCCGACAAGCCTTGGCTCCGAACTCGGAGTCGGAGGAGGAATGTATTGGGGAACGGGAATAGCCACTGACTGGTGAGTCGGGCTATGCAGCATTTGGGCCAGTGCCTCGGACTTAAGAAGTCTACTCACCACCCTCTGCAAATCATGGTCTGATAATCTGGAAGACAGAGAGGAATGAGTTTTGTGACTTCGCTCCGAAAGGAGAGGGGATCCTGGCGCCGAGTGCACGGATCCGATAGAGGGGGACCTGGACCTCTTTCTCGAATGTGGCTCCGATAAGGGTATCGGAGCCGACAAAGTCTTATCAGCCTCGGCTCCAGCCAGAGCCGAGGTAACAGTATGAGGCTTAGAAACATCGGCTCCGGCTGGAGCCGATGTCGAAGCCTGCTTAGACTTCTCAGCAATCGACGCAGGAGCCGACTGCTTGGAAGTTTTTGAAGGCTTCCCTGACACAGACTGAGTCGGGGGGCCTTCAGGCTTTAATAAGCCCTGCAAGATGAGCTTATTCTTGCGTTCCTGCAGGACTCTAGGGCTAAAACCATGACAAAAAGCACAAGAGTCCTGCAGGTGCAAAGGCCCCAGGCAATACACACAAGAAGTGTGACCGTCTGTCAGAGACATTTTCTGACAGCACGAGTCACACTTCTTGAAGCCTGAGACCTTGTCTTTAGACATTGTAAAAGTAAGGGAGGCTAACACACACACACAATCCAGACACTCTCTACAGAAAAATTATTAAAATAAAATATTACTGCTAACACAGAAACACACACACACAAGCCCCTACAACACTAATCTAATAAGGGACTAGGGTGAGGGAAGGGCCGAAGGCCTAGAGCAAGGGTAAAAGGGGAAGGGTTCGACAGATAGGGGTCGATATAACTAAAAATTAGAATTAAACTATAGAATAAGTATTAGAACTAAAAAGGGGGGTTATTAGCAGTACCTAAAGGTAAAAATTGACTAACCTGCCTGAGCCGGTAGAAAAGCGCACCTAGTCAGCTGTAGCGGCAAACGAGATCTGGGTAGTTACCGCCTAGCATTGTGGGATATACGGGAGCCTCGAGCTGGTGGAATTAGCTCTCGAGCTTTAGTATTGGCCGAGTCGGAGCCGAGGATCAGCTCCGAACCCATCCAGCAAGAATGAAGGCGAGATTGACAACTTAACATCATATGTCATGTCACATGCTGCTTTGTATTGTATACCTGTCCCCCTGAGCATGTACCCTACAAAGAAAAAAAAAAAACAATGGATGACTTGACCCTTACACTGTTTACAATTAATTTTCAAGTACATACTTGTCCGCCTTAATGGAACGTACAGCTGCCAAAGTTGGATGGAGGAACCGTTGAAACAGAGATGATGGAAGGACATTAGAGACTCCTCAAAAATTGTCACCTTATAGAGCAATTAATATGGTAAGTGCACATCTGTTAATGTTAAACATCAGAGACCATACCCAGTGGTTGTGCAACTGGACTGAATACCAAATAGTAACTAACTGGATAGCCAAAAGTTGCCCAGGTACCAAAGAAGGTCCAGCTCCTTGAGTTATGGCTGAGATGGTATTTCATGACCATGTGAACCACTACCAACTGGCCATATCACAGATGTCAGGTTTCTGAAACAAGCACTGGATGCAACTATTCTTATTGCAGCAGTTTCCTATAGATGATGAACCAACAGATAAAAGATAATGGGAGAAACTTGGAAAAATATCATTTAGTTACTGATAGTTTAGCTAACATTTTCTCAAGTCTTAATAAATGTAGAGAACATACTGCAGGTGAAACTTGAGCTGGTAGTTAACATTCAGGGTTTGAAGTGCTCTTTCTAATTTGATTCCTGGACTGGTACATGGACAGTTCAAAATCTACTTTTTAGGATCAAACATGGACCACTCAAAGGACATGTAACCCTTGCCAAAGATGATATATGATACCCCACACATAATGGCTTACAGTTTCAAAGCCCTGTAAACACAGGCAATAGTAGCCACCACAAAAGTCACTTTTCAAGGTACAAAATGTAAACATATCATCAATGGATGAAGAGGCGAAGGAGAAGCCAGAGTAAATTTTAGGTCTCATACTTGGAATGTGCTCTTAAAGTGGGAGAAGAGGTACACTGCTGCTCACATATTCAAGATGTGTAGAAATACCTCACATGTACCCTAACCATAGAATTGGGTCCAAATCATACAAGAGACACAAACTGTAAACTGACCACTGTGTATTAAAAAAAGGGAACCTCTTTCACATGGGTAGAGTAGTCTGTCTAGTGGAAGTACTCCGGGCACAAACAGTCACATCTGTCACCACTACCTGAAGGTTAGACATCAGACATAATAAGGTAGCGGTTTCCCCAGTCATTGATTCCCCGCTATCCCAAGACTACAAGAGAAACTATTTTTTCTCGACTATCAGAGGACTGATAGCTGAAAAAAAACACACCCTTTGTGGTCATCACAGGAAAACAAGAAACAGTTTTAGCCTTTTTTCCATGAACTTTTTGGTGACATGTGGATCAGTGGAATTCTTGGGAGTACAAGAATCTTTCTTGTCAGGGGATGAAGAATGCATCCACAATACATTCCTCCTTGCCTTACTGCTCCAAGCAGAACAGAATCATCATATTCTCATGACAGGAGAGTAGGCTGATCTCTACAATGCCTCCCTTACAGCAAATTCAAACTAGACATAATCTGAATTTGTAACTCCTGTTAAGGTTGGACGAGCAGCTGAATATGTACTTTAGTATGATCAATTCCCTACTGAACTGCTGAGAAAATAATGTCTCAGTCTACAGCCCACTGCCAGAAACTCATCTCTTTTATGTGCAGGCTGTATGAACCACATGCCTCCCTTTTTTGTTGAAATACCACACAGTAGACTGGTTGGTAGAAGAATTAGAACAGATCAGAGGAGGAGCAGCCTTCCTCCAGTTGGTTGATGTGGAGCTACCTTTTATGATGGGGAACCATTTTCTTCTACAGTGGAGGAGCCAAGTTGAGCTCCCAACCTTGACAGCAAAGCATCCACAGCCAAAATCTGAGAGAGTTGACTGCAGAAAGATGAGACTGACAAACAGTGGGTATTCTCAACAATTTCATGTCCTTGTGACAGAGCTCTGACACCAAGAGATCTGTAAGCATGTTCTGGCACTGCAACCAGTGACACCTTATGATATATTACAAAAAAAATATCCTCCAGTGTGCAAATGGTATTATGAGAACTTGTGGTAGCCATCAAGCCTAGAAGCACTAAGGTGAAAGACTGGGCCCTTTGCTGAATCCTCACCTTGGCTGCTGAGTTTAAGTTCAAGTTTATTATAATAAAGCACTTAGGAAATAAGCATAACTAACAATGCAATGCATTTATAATATCCAATTTTAACCAGGTAGGACCACTGGAGAAAAAGTCCCTTTGCAAGAGTAACTCAACAGTAATATCTGGTTAAGTGACTTGCTCAAAGTCACAGAGTAGGCAATCAATGACAACCATGACATTATATAATATGAAATGTTATAAACCTACACAGCCGATTCAAATATATAAAATTAAAAATGATAAACGTTACAATAAGTGCTATAACATAACCCAAAAAGCACTGTCTCATAATACCACACAATTAAGAATGCCTATAATACAAAAATAAAACAAATGTGGTCGAGTAGTAGGGCTTAATTGGGACACCAAAAATCTCAGGTCCTGATAAATCCTTCCAGGCATCCGAAGACACCAAGAAGAAAAATCATCAAAACAGTCACTGTAACCTAAATTAAGTTGACCTACTAATTTTTGATGCACACTATTTCAACTCACCATATTTCCAAAAGATAAATATTGAAAATAGTGAGCCAAACCCCAAGATAACACATCTACGGGGGAGCATCATCATGTGGGGAATCTGCCCCTAATTCCTAA
Source organism: Protopterus annectens (assembly GCF_019279795.1). Classification (NCBI taxonomy): domain Eukaryota; kingdom Metazoa; phylum Chordata; order Ceratodontiformes; family Protopteridae; genus Protopterus; species Protopterus annectens. Next base: position 642,753,295 of record NC_056748.1, on the reverse strand, counting down.
ATTATATATACTAACTCCACAATTTCCAACAACAGAGTAAAGGGCAAACACCCTTGAAAATAGTGCTATGAGCTTGCACTTCAACGCACTGTGTTAAAACTCCGTACAACATTAAAGTTTTGTACTAAAGCAAACTACCACAAAAGTCAGCAGACTGTATGTAAGCCCCAAAATTCAAAACAATCTGCAACAAGTACATGGATTCAAGGAGCACTAATGGAGTACCAGATGGCACACAGCATCCTCAGAAGACAAAAATATGGTTTCTTCTCTCTGCACCCAGAATATCGAGTCTCTTCACTTCTTGTGAAAACCAACACTTTAGCAGATCCAACAATGCCTCCAATGTCGGTCACAAAACATCAGTACCATATTTCTGACAAAGATGAAAGAGGCACAAGCTAGGAGCCAGGAAGCCAGATCATTCCATTCACTCCATACACAAAAAAATGCCATATAGTAAATAAAGTTACTCCACTAGCAAAGAACAAAGTGTCAAGCAGTTCTAAGGGCGCAACCAAAAATTGTGATAGTGCCAATGGCGGCTAGCTTGTTAGGACAAGGTTTATGTTTACTGGATGAATGAAGCAAACATCGAACATCTGACCAGCGAACATAATCCAGTGAACATACATTCACTTCAGCGTATATGTGAGATGGGGAAAGTAACTAGTTGGCCAAAATTTCTCCATCTCACACGGTTCAGTATTTCAACCTCCTCCACCCTACCTAACTATATATACCAACTCTGAGACCGCACTACATTGGGGAAATGGGAATGGAAGTAGTTGGCCAACATCAGGAAATTTCCCCTTTCCCCACTATAGTGCGATCTCTCAGTTGGTATATATAATAAGAAGGGGTGGAGGTGAACCCCCCCACCTGGGTGGGCTTGAAATACTGTGGTATGTGAGATGGGGAAATGCTGGCCAAATAAATACTTTCCCTGTCTCACACATTCACTGAATTAAATGTTTGGTGAATGAACGTTCGCTAGATTATGTTCGCTGTTCGTATGTCTGATGATTGTTTCATTTGACCAGTAAACATAGACCCATTAGGATAAGCATCAGCAGCAGAACAACCATGCACAGGTAACAGAGAACTTGTCTGCTGACAGCCACTTGCTGCCATACTAGAAGACTTCAACATGTATAAGAACTAGCTTGGGGCAATACATATTCTATACAGATAAAAATATTCTTCCAGTTTATGGTCAACCCCAGCAGTGATTACAGGCACTATCGGGAAAACCCTTGATAATACGAGCTTATTCTGTGTTATCAATAGTTAATGCACAAATCAAGAGATTACAAGCCAGATAGAGAGGTGTGTGAATCTGTCAGTATGTACCTTGTGTGTGTGTGTGTGTGTGGGAGAAGAAAGGGGTAAAGAGGATTGAAGGGGAATCGTAAACATAAAGGCTTGCTTTATGTTTAAGAGATCATCCAACCAGCATGAAAAACTTGGCAAATTTGAGTTCTTCCTTAAGGGATGCTAGTTTCAGCCATGGTATCCTATGGAGGCACATGCTTGAGCCTGCAGCCCTAAGCAAACTCACATCACTATCCAAGTTACAGCAGGCTAAATTGCAAGCAACAGACAAATATATGAACAACTTCCTACTTTAACCTAAACACACAGAGGAAAGAAAACTTTTTCTGTACCTGATTCTACTAGGAGGGCTCGGAATTTGAACACACAAGAAAGTTAAGTCTGATTATATAGAGAATGGTAGAAGAATAAACACCCTTACAAATTCTGTCAAAGGCTTTAGATTCTGTTAGACAGAACATTGGCAAAATGCTATGGTTTCTAGTCCCAGAGCTTTTCTAATGGGATTATGAAGGAGTTGGCCATAAGATAAATATTTAAGGTCTCGTTCCACTTATCTTGAGCTTATGACAAGTGCCTGCCTACTTGGCAGCAGCATGAGCAGAATCTGGATATTTTCAGGCTACATTTGTTAAAGCCTTTATACTGGTCACCATATGGAAATGGCCTAATGGTCAAACTCCTTCAAATACTTAAGACTTTTCTAAAGAGAAATAAAGTGGGCCATAGGTCACTCCATACACATCTCAGGAAGAAGCTGCAGGGTACAGAGTGAGGAGTAGTCAAAGCCCTTATCTGTTTCAGAAATAATGGCCTCCAACTCCTTGGGTTCCTTGAAGGATCTTGCATGGAAATGATTCCTCCACACCCCACCTTTAGAGAGGATAAGCGCATACACAGTCTCACACAGGGATGAATGAATGTGAAACAGACTACAGGTATACAGTGTTTGGCAGTACTAATGGTGTCAAAGGGACATAACAGGCTTGCAACATGCATGATGCTGCCATTGGGCTATGCTCCCTAAAGATGCATTCATACACCCATAACTGTAGGTCCCACTAGGGGTATAACATCTGTCTAATGCTTAGACCCATAACTGTGAAAAATTGTATTTAAAGAGTTGATAGACTCACCTTTCAGCCTGAACCACTGGACCTTAGGAGTATGGTCTTCACCTTGAAAAGTACTAACAAGCAACAGTAAACTGCCTCTAAAGTCTGTTCCTTGGGATCACGTAGACATTGGCATGGTCCTGCTGGCCAACCAGGAACTAGACAGGAGCACAAAACCACAAAGAACTAGACAAGAGCTACACCTCAATATATATCCTTCAGAGTGGGAGCTGAACTGTGTATTCTATTGTGCCTATGAAATATGGGTGTGAGCTCAAGTCTCCAAGTTCAGGGTACAGTAACACATGCAGGACCAGACATTATAAGTTATGTACTTGCCATAATTAACCATCTATGTTGTCTTCTTTCATTCCTCCTCATGGCTGGGTCACGGATCTGACCATTGGATCCGACTTGGCTGCATTCTTACAGACTAGGATCCAAGTCTCAAGCTCCTCCCTTTTCCCGTAATGCTCTGTCTTCTGCCTAACCTCCTCAGATCGAGTTTGCTGCCTAAATAACTGGTACTGCAGTGAGAGACAGAAAGAATTAAAAAAGCAGAGGCTCAAACCAGGAACACCAGTTTCCTGAACAGTTCTCTCATAGGTCTTTTGGAGCACTGGTAGGGGGATGCATGAATAAGGTATGAGATTTTGACCAAGTGGCTGCAGCACAAATATCATCTATTGATGCCCTAGAAGGAAAGGCAGATGATGCGGACATAGACCTAGTTGAATGGGCCTTAGAAGGATGAGGCAAGTGCAGTCTGTTTTTGACTTAAATCAAAGAAATGCACTCTGTCATCCATTTAGCAAGAGTAATTTTTTAAACCGCCTGACCTAGGCGGCTCTGTGAAGAGAGACAAATAGTTGGTCTGATTTTCCACAATGTTTTGTCCTATGAAAATAATGTAACTGTCTATGAACATCAAGCAAATCCTGTTGTCACTGATTGATCCATTCGACATAAACACCCCTTCCTTGAACAACTCTTGGAACTCTTCAAAAAGATAATTAGCCAATTCATGTTACTGAGCAATGACTGAAAGTCCAATCAGATACAACTGCCGCAGAGATATGAATACTCAACTCCATCTCCCACTAGTGGTGTCCATTGAAGTACCTGCATCTACATCTAGTAACAATGTGACTAACAATGTCTTTCCCACATCTGTGAATCCAACTACGCATACAGTTCAACCAGTGATATCCAATACGCCTTTTCCTCTCAGCCCCTTTACCTATAGACAAGGGGTATTCAAGAGAACATTCCAAGATTTGTTCAAGGAAGGGGCACTTGCATCAAATGATCAATCAGTGACAACAGGAAGGATGTCGACTTGGAACAAAACACACTAGTAAGTCAACTGGTATTCAATATTTCATCTATTGCTCTCACTGAAGCACAACTTTGTTGAAAAGGGGGCTGAAATTTGTCCCCAGTAGATTTTCTGACATTTCAAATGTACTCTCAGACTTAAGATTGTTTACAAGAAATATATCATTGTCTATGTTATCCTGAGCTCAGGATAGAGAAAAATATTTTTAAGAAACCAAGTATGTTTACTCCAAACATACATCCATTCTTGGAGGCATATGTTAGCACTTGTGAAACTGAGATTTTTGAATCTCTGAACAAAAAAACATACATTTTATAACCTATCTCACGACGAACAGATTGCACTAAGAGAAGTATGTGAAGCATCACATATCGAGATATGCCCCTCTGACAAAGGAAGAGGCATAGTGGTTAAAAAACAGACAATTATATTTACAGAGTATGCCTGATTTGCTATCTGATAATACTTATATTCAGATTAATAGATCTACAGTAGATGGGTTGATTGATGGAATATAATTTTTTGTACATGATCTATTGATGACGGGTCTTGTCACAATAGACTTTTTTGAATAGGTTTGTGCAGAACATCCAATAATACCAATAATTTATGGTCTCCCCAAGATCCACAAGATCAGAACAAACCCCCAATGCATCCAACTGTATCTTCTAAAGGTTGGGCTACAGAGCCATTCTCCACTATGTTGAAAAGACACCAAGACCTGTCTTGGATGTGACACCAACTGCATTGTGAGATACAAAAGAATTTCTCAAAGATTTATACCAATGGTCAAATGTTAATAGGGATGTCAGTAATATTTATTTAGTGACCCTTGATGTGAATTCTCTTTTTACAGTAATACCAAATGATATTGGTATTGAGAATAACAGACTCTACCTTACATAATATACTGACTTAACCACCAGTAAGACAGATCTTACTAGCACCTTGTTAAAACTAAATCTTGAGAACAATGTATTTATCTTTGGAAGTCAATATTATCTGCAAAAGGTTGGCGTGGCCATGGAAATGGTGTCTGTCAACCCTTGTTTTAGCTTAATGTGAATGTAAACAAGTACTGAATGCCAATCAGTTTTCCAAATTTATGAGCTTGTATAGGCATTTTGTAGAGGACATTTTTATTTTGTGGACGGGTCCTCTGCATAGTTTGAATGCTCTTATAGAGTACTTGCATAGTACCACCACATTCTTGAAGCTCACTCATTGTGCAGCATATAACAGTATTGATTTTTTAGATGTTTTGGTTAAGACAGATGACCTATTAGCTTTAACACAACTATGTATAGGAAACCCTGCAGGAAGAATGTGATTTTACATAAGTCTAGTATGCATCCTGGACATCTGATGAGGAATATTTTGAAAAGGCAGTTTATGAGAGCCAGTAGGCTTTGCAATGTTAATACTGAATATGAAGCCCTGGTAAATGGTATAAGTACAGAGTTTGTAGCATGTGGTTATCCTAATAAGACTATCCAAATGAGTTTGAATTAAGTAAATTATGTGTGTGATACCACATCCAAACCATACTTTTCAGAGGACCTCAGTAAAACAAGTATGATTAAGACTAATAGGCATAAGTCTAATAGGATCAATAGAGTAGTTATAACCTAAGGATAGGATCCTGGAGCATGTAGGGGACATTAGGAATAAGAAAAAGATCTAGTATATTAGCACATGTATAGACGTATGGTGAGGACCACAAATTTAAGTTTGTGCTGGAAATGTTGGTAGATAAAAGAGATGGTGATGTGAGCAGTAAGATGGAAGAAAAGGAAATGCGATAGATCCTGACATTACAGGCACATATATATCTAGACCTGAATGATAAAATATCACTAAGGCCAGTTTTGAAACTACATACATTAAAACATTGAAAGTAGTAAGAGGTTTGTTTGAATATGGTTTATATGTGCCATAATTTTACACTTCAGTGTTATGTACTATTTATATAGGTTTAACAGTTTTAAGGCAATCAACATGGTTTATTTAGTCTATTTTTAACATCAACATTTAATAGAGAATTCCTACTTTTTTATTAATAGGGGTTAGTGTTACTCTATTGAAGAATTTCTAGTTTTGTTTAGTTGTTTTACGTAGTTAGAGTTTTAACTAATGCTAAACCAACAGAAATAGTTACTTTCTGCAGGTGTTGAACCCTGCACCTTGTGTCTGTGGGGCCAAAGCAGTAACCATTGTGCCAATTCTAAATATGATCTTGTGACCTGATTTTAGTAAATCACATAGAAGGGTATATATTTAAATGCACTGTCAATAGCTGCCCTGATATTGAACTTTGAAGAGAACAATTGTTTAGCGTTTGTTAGTTCCTAGCTTAGACACATATTGTTAATACATATTTATGACAATGGTGAATTTTACTAGTGTATGAATGGATTTCTATTGGTTGTTAATCTAATTCTAGAACTCATACAATGTGTAAAAGATGCTATTTTTTACTCAGATAATTTTTTTTATTTTGAATATAAAATAAACAATAAATGAATACTTATGACAATATACTATCATATTACTTAATAAATTAACTATATACACATTTACATTCAGCCTGGCATATGAAAAATGAATAAGTTATACAAAAGTAGTTAAATTAAACTTACGAAGTGATTATTTCAAGAGGAGGTTAGCTCCATTTGTAAAGTGTCAATCAATGTTAAAACTTTTTTCCAAGGATTAGTTAATGGCATAGGAAACAGTCTTAATTCCTTGGTTTTTAACTTCCATTAAGGGCGTCTTCTTCAACAAACACAGAAATTCTTCTCTGCTAAGTACTATGGTAGAACTCCATCTCTTTGTTACGCATTTCCTAGCTATAGCTAGTATTGTCCAAAGTACATAGAGGTTAGTTCTATTTAAATAAAAACCTCAGTAATATTAAAGCTTTGGTCATGATAAAATTATCTGTATAAATCACCTGCATAAAGTTAACATTTTTCCAAAATGGTTTGATTTTTGTACATTCATAGAAAATGTGAGACCAATCAGCTTTATCAATCTGCTGACATCTCCAACAAACCCCCATTACTAGAAAGATTGATCTTTGAAACTTTACCTGGAGTTAAGAAGGAATTTCCAGGTAAATGTTCTCCAATAATGAGAACAAGAGGTCAATTTTACTGAGCAATATGTCTGATTTATTTTGTGAGGTTTATTGAATCAAATATCCTTTAGTAATAAACTGCTAATATGGTGGTTTGAGTAATGTTTTGTAGTTTTTTATTAGGTTATATAAGTATGAAGCTCCATTTTCCATATTCTCATTATATATAATTCCAAACAATCTGATTATGAATTTAGGTGGAGTTGAGAAAGAAGAATTATTATCCTACATAGATCCTTGGAGTATGCCAATATATTCTGAAGTATTAACCATTCATAAGAATTCAGTTTATAAGTTGACATCATATATTGTATATCCAATAATTGTTGATTTTTTATACAATGCAACCAACAAATCAATTTTTTCTGCTCCCAAGAGATGAATATGTCCCTATGAATTATATCTGGAGATTTTAGCAATACTGAAGGGAATTAGTGTTGTGAACCAAAGCTTTAAATCCAGTCCATATTCATATTTATAAATTTCCTAAAGTGATCAAATAAATGATTTATTAAATTTGATCGTTAGTTTAGTTGTATTACATTGCAAATTTAAAGTCAATGAGTACCATAATGTATTATCCTTACCCATAGTAACAGTATTTTAAGCAAGTTGTTTTCATTTATTATAGTTGTATGTAGCAATTTCCAGTTGGATAAATAACTAGGATTAATCCATTCAATCACAGATTTAAGTAGAGTAGCTCTTATATATGATTCAATGTCCGGAAAATATATTCCTCCCTGATCCCATTGTCTAATATGATGAGTGTATGCAATTTTATTTCTTTTAGGATACCATAAGAACTTTAGGAGTATTGCTGTTATTTTCTTAAGATAGGTTTTCTCAGGAATTAACAAAGTAGCTTGTACCACATACAAAATTTTGGGAAAACGAACCATTTTGATCAGCTGTAGTCTATCTTCGAAAACTATGACTAGGTTATTATATTTGAGCACTAGAGAATCTATTGTATCCATGACCCTTTTATAGATAATATTCATTATATCTTGTATATTCTCACTCAGAACTATCCCCAGGTATTTTAATGTTGCTACTTGTTCACCTATGATATGATTGTCTATTTTTATATCGTTCTTTTTATTTAATAATAAATATTTAGATTTTTGGTTATTAAAACTAAGTCCTGAGATCTTATGAAATTTCTCTATCAAAATATCTAATTCATCTAAGACTTCTTTTGAATTCAATAGCGTAAATAGTATATTGTCAGTGAAGAGCAAGATCTTAAGAGTTATATTTGTCCAAATATATTTATTCCTTTTATCTTCGGGTTATTTTGTATTAATATAGCCAATTCAAATAAAATGGGTGACATAGGGCAACCTTGTTTGGTACCTCTTGCAGTTTGTATTGCCTCTGAAGTGAAGGGTCCTATTTTAATATAAGCAAAGTTGTTTTCATAAACTTTTTTAACGAATGTAATAAAGGAGGGAGGAAAAGAATATGCTTCAAGAATTGTAATTAAATAATTCCAATTTAGGGAATCAAATGCTTTTTTCAATATCCAGTCTGATTATCAATGCTTCTATATTTTCTTTATTTAAATAACCAATTAATGTCAATATTATTTTAATGTTGTCATGTGTATGTCTATTTTGAATAAACCCAGTTTGATCATTGTTGATTATTTTGTACATCTGGTTTTTCATTCTATTTACCAGGATAGACAACTATTTTATAGTCATTTTTAACAATGAAATTGGCCTATATGAACTATAATGACTAGCTTCTTTATTTTCTTTTAAAATTGGTATGATTAAGGAGTATCTCCATGAAGGGGGAATTATTGCATGGGTTTGAATTTTCAATTAGTGTTTTATGTAGCAATGAGGTTATATTTTTGGGAAATAATTTGCAAATTTCTGATATTAAACCATGCATTCCAGGAGATTTACCAGGTTTACTTATTTGATTTTATCAGCAACTTCTTTGTGTGTGATGGGTTTTTATAAATTTCTTTGTAAACTTTCAGGGATTGGTTTAATATTAGAAATCATATTTTCTAAGTTGAAATGATCTATTGTAGTATTCTTACTTTTATAATGATTTCTATAATGACACTTAAAAGCATCTAGCAAATCTCCTATTTCTGACACTTTCTTACCTTTTTCTTCATGTAAGATAATAATATAGTTAGCTTTAGATTGCATTTTAACTTTAACAGATAAATTATGTAAATGTTTTGGAGAAGTAGCATAAGAATTCCTCTTAAACCTTTCCATGGCTAAATTAGTTTGATTTAATATTTCATTATATTCTTTAAGTCTTCTATTTTCTTCTTGTTTTCAATCAAATTAAGGGATTTTTGGGATTTATATAGTGTGAGTTTTCTTTGTAATTCTTGTAGTTCTGATTCCCATTCCTTGATTCTATTTTTGTACCAACCAATCACTTTCCCATAAATGTAAGCTTTAAGTGAATCCCAAACCATTATGTTCACTTCTGAATTGTAGTTTATATATATAAAGAAATTAAGTTAATTCACTAACCACTGCTTAAATTCTTTTATTTTTTGTAATGTACACAGGAATTCTAGATATAAATGTTAGTGGTTTAAAATTTATTTGCATTTTTAGAACTAATGAATTGTGATCTGATAGAGGACATGAGATTATTGAGAAAGAGGTAATTTTTGTTTGAAGATCTTGAGAAATGTATATTTTATCTATTTTGGTTTGAGTGCCAAATCTATAATCTTGGTGAAAGAGTAATAATGAGTTATCTATAACATTAAAGGCATCTATCAATTTTAAAGACTCGGACCATCTTTTTAATAGTTTTCCAACAGCTGTTAAACGTGGAGATTTTTTATTAGTTTCAGAAGTATTGGTAATAAAATTAAAATCCCCTCCTATTATTAGATTACCTTTAGATATATTTATAATTTGGTCTAAATGTTTTTCAACTGTTCCCATCCCAATACCAGGAAACCAGTATAGGTTTACTAGTGTACACAACCTATTATTATACTTCAAGATGACTATAGCTATAAGACCATCATTATCTACATATGCATGCATTACTTCAGGGATTAAGGAATTATTTATCCATAAAATTGTTGCTCTCCTCTTCTTAGATTTAAATTTAGAGCATGCCAAGGTCAAATAATCACTTGGGTTCCATATGAAAATATCATTGTTTTTGAAGTGGGTTTCCTGTAGAAGAATTATTTGAGCTCTATTTAACTTTCGGTATTTTAATAAGTTAGATCTTTTACTTGGAATATTTAGGCCATTAATGTTTAAAGACAATAAAGAAAGGTCCATATCAGTTATTTTGAAGAAGCGTTTAAAGTGCCATTATATTTACCTTAACCATCCCCTCCTCTAATAATAAAATTGTTAATTTGTAAACATTCATCAATCTCAGTAAAGCCTATCACTAAAGTCGTCAACATGTACAAGTCAGGCTTGAAAAAAACTAATTAACGTCTTAAAAACTAAAGTAAACAGTAAAACTAAACTAGTTTGAACATTAAGTCCTACTCACTATAGAATGAAATACATTCCTAGTCCAACAGATAGATACATCTGAAGAACTATCACTCTAGCTTCCATTTTCCATTCACTAGAGCTCCATATGTACACTATTAAATATTAAAGTCTATTAAAATTACTATGACTGTGATTTAAAAACATTCAGTAGCAGAAAATTATTATATACATTATAATTACCATCTGTACATATGAACATATGTAATTCTATTACACAGATTATACTTAATCAATTTGTTTTAATCAACATATGTATCCATATTGGATATAGTAATCATTTGTTTGAAGCATATAAGTTATTTCAATTCTTAAACACAAAGACTTGCAACAAACAGCATAGATTTTAATAGTTATTACTTCCTGTAGCAGACAAGCATACATTTTCAGATACTGTTCATTAAAACTAAAAGGGACTTTATAAATTATTTCAAAACATAAATATAACCATTAATCTTATATGTAACAGTTAAGTTATGTTATGAAAGGCTTCCAAAGGAAGTGTATGTAATTATCTTTACAAAGTGATTTACAGCATGACAGTACCAGATGTTTACAATATTCTGGATGCTTAGTTCACATAAATGTTATATTTGTTAACTATGCTTCAAACATCAAACATTTTAAGCTTTTTATTCTCATTTATAGGATAAAACTAATTAAAGATTTCTAAACTGTTTCCATGAAGTATGTTCGTGCTTTGAAGCTAGGAGTGAGGCCATAGCCAATCAAATCCTTTCCTACTCATTGCTCTAACAATAATAAACTCAACAGCTTAAAGCAAGCTGTTAACAGTATATGTAGCTTGTGCGACCTGCAGTCTTAAACCTTCATTTTAAATTCTCGAGCTCATATTTTCCCTCTAAAATATTTCGCTGAGAGAAATAATCAGTTATACAATAATCCCTCTAGTGCTTCTTTCTCCCTGATGGCAAGCTCAAAACATTCTTTACTAAAGGGCCATTGGGTTAGACTTCACATACACCGCTGGACAAGGCAACATCCCCGCCCCTAACCAGAACACACACAGCCCTGTAACCCAAGCAAACAAGCCAGGACACAGTTTCCAGCCAAACAGCAATGCATCATCATTTTTATTTGCCTATTATACCTTATTTCTCATCCCGAAAGCGCAGAAACTCTGTCAGTTAACTTCATCGCTCCCACCCAAAGCATATTTCATCAACTACATATTAGCTGCATTTACACTCACCCATAGAATATCTCCTGAAGCCAAATCTAACCATTCCTTAGAAAGCAATTCATCATCATCATCGGCACATAAAAATGGCCATCCATGCAGCCATGGTCGGACAGTTCCTGACGATAACCAGAGCAAGCAACGGAACTATAATCCAATCAAACTTCACCTTGAAATGAATGGGACTCAAAACGAGCCCCTTGTCAAAACATCTTTATTTACTCCAGCTACTACTGAATCCACCCCACGTCGCTTCAATAATATCTAACACTCCCCAGTTACATTGCTTAACTAAATGTGGAAGTGATTTGTAGTTACCATAGACTTGTTAAAATGCATTCTAATAAATCATTGTGTCAGTAAACAGTTTCATCGGATTTAAAGGAATATATCAATTAGCGACTAGGGTTTATTTCATCCAAAGTATATTTCAATAAGAATTTAATAAAAGGAATAGTTAATAAAGAAATAAGGATGGGACCAGCAAACTAGCATTACAGTGCTACAAAGCAGATTTATTAACTTTGATAATATTGGGTTGTATTAGTAAATATGTCAAACTGTCAATCCTTAATATACATTTAGAAGCAAGAAAGAGAAAGAAAAAAGGCAGGAGAGGCACAGAAGAGATATGAGACAATGGGGATAGATAAGAAAAAATTCAGAAAAATTATTTATAACTAATATATGTCAAAATTTGTAACTCATTCATAAAAAGATATAGGAAACATACCTTTCCTGCATATATGTAGTCTAAATATGCATGAGCTTAGACGTTTTGCACATATTCAGTCCATTTAAAAGTTTTAATAGTTTGTAGTTGCTACTTTGAGAGATTTTACAGATGTAGGTACTTTAGATTCAGTTTTCTGCTTCTTTTTGATAGGAGTCCAACCATTTTTATCAGTGGTTCTCTTCAAGGACGGGGTTGCCCATTCCATATCTTCTGAGATGGTTATGATGTTATTCTTTTTGATGAATTGTAGGGCTTCTTCTAGACTGTTGAAGGTTCTCATCTCACTTAGGTGCAGTGTCTTTATTTTTGCAGGGAAGGCTATTTGAGCTTTAATATTATTCTGTTTTAGACTTATTAGTGGCCATACCTTTTTTCTCTGTTCCAGCACTTGTATTTTATAGGACTTTTCCTCCATGCTGTTTTTAACACCAGTTCTTTGTCCATGAAAGATAAACAAAATATTATAATTGATCTTGGTGGCACAGAGGATGATGATGAGGTTGATGCTGACGTTTTCTTTCCCAAAGCACGATGTGCCCTTTCTATGCCAAAGGAAAAGCCTTAAGATTTAGAACCTCTGGAATCCATGAGTTTAAGAAAGATATAATGTCCCCTCCTCCTGTTTTCTCAGGTAAACTGAAAATCCTGATGTTTGACCTTCTTTTACCTACTTTCTAGGTCATCTATTTTGTTGGAGAGCCAGGTATTTTGCTTCAGAAGAAACTCTGTTTTTCCTCTTCCTTAAGCCTTTCATCAATGTCTGTCAGATAAGTTTCAATGGTTATCTTTGACTGTTGTTGCTGAAGTATTCCTTTGAAGACTTCTGTTTGTTTCAGAGAGTTCTCTTTTAGATTCTGTAGATTAACCTTAAAATCATCCATTTTTGTTGATAATTCTTGTAATGTGGTAGCCACCAGTTGTAGTTCCTTTTTTAGTGTCAGGTCAGAATGAGAATTCTTCAGGTTACTCATCTCTCCTTGCTGTGTATAAACTTCTGAGTAATTTGACAGGAAATTTCTTGTAAAAATCTACCAAAACTTGTATTTAGTTAGTTTAGACTATTAACTGAACATTTGTAGTTTTGTTAGAAATAGATAATATAATTTCCTAAATTTAATACTAGTTTATGGAGCTCCAAAAAATGCTGCCTTCAGTTAGCCATTCAGGCTCTGCCCCTCCAAGATGCTGTTTTTTGATGGTATCCGATTGTATGTTCAATCAATGCTTAGCAACATGGACTGGTTAATTGTCTTTTTGAATTTCTGGACAAGAAGACAGTTTACTAGGTTCTGTAATGGTTTGAAGAAGCAGTGTTTCATTGTTGCGAAAGTGCTAACCTTTTAATTTTTCACATCAATAAATGTCTGTATAGCTCAGAAAGTTGCCAGGACAACAGTCTTGAGATCAACATGCATTTCACACAGGGCACAAAGTCCACGGTCAAAAGTCCATCACCATCCACATTCAGTCTCCAATGACCTACTCTGCACACCCTAGCAGAGACAACAGGCGCACACAGCCAGGCATCACCTTCAATCTATATCTCAAGAAATCCATGACAGAGAAGTTGAGGGGCACAAAGTATGCATAGAGACTGGGGAGAAGCTCCCAGTAATACGTCTGCTCCTGCCCAGCCAAGAACCAAACAGAATTGCTGTGAGTCATCAACAGCTGCCAGGAAACCAGCACTCCATTCAAACAGGGGAAGGCACAATGCACAGACCAACTGCATAAAAAAAAGGCAAGCAGCCAAGCACACCACTTGCAATCAGAGTCGAAAACAAGACACATGCTGCAAGATCTGTCAAAAGCACTTAAGAGTGCCAACCAGCAAGCTCTGAAGCAAGGAGATCCGTTAAGCAAGGATGACGCTGCAAACCTTAAGACGCTGCAAGTAATTCATCTTACCTCAGCAAACTACAAAGAGCGCATGAAAAATAACCAAACTCGCCACCCAAAACACACTGTCCCTACTGCCAAAAAACCAAGGGAACGGAAACAACCACATCAGGCATCAAAAGGTAGACAACTTCAAATATAGCTTTCAGTAACCTTGAAATATGCTAGAATAGGGACTGTGTCAACATACATCTTCTGAATGACGTGGAGTCAGAAAGTCAAAAGCAAATCATTATTTGGAGAGTTCAAGTGCCACACTAAAATCTGGTCAGTTGAAAAGAAAAAAATGTTATTCCTGAACAGAACTGAGGGAGGAAGGAAAGCAAAGAGGAACCGACAACAGAGATAAACCATAAAAGTAGATAAATTCTTTTGTCACTTGAGAATGTGGAACCCTCCGTCTTACCACAAAGGTGGCAAATGAGATCAGAGGAAGTTAGACAGAGGACAGAGCATTATGGGAATAGGGAGGAGCTTGAGACTTGGATCCTAGTCTGTAAGAATCCGGCAGGGTTGGATCCGTGACCCAACATCAGATGATATTTTATTAATGGTCTCATCTCTATGACTGCTTAACTGAGAACTACCTTCCATTTCTCTGGCCTGTTGACAGTGCTCCAATGTATAGTTCTGGTGCTGTAAATGGGACCTTACCACTGATCACCAAGGAACTTTTAACCAATGCCCTCCTCTGGGCAGTAAGGTATGCAAGCAGTTTTGCTGTTAGTCGTCTGTGGGTGGCTTTGGTGAATTTTTGGCAATTATGGCACGTCTTTACATCATTGTCTCACAAACAAAAATGAGTGCTGGCACAGATTTGGGCTCATTTTTGTCAGCCACATGGGCACATAGAAAATTTGCCATCAAATATGAGAAATTTTCACTGAAACAAGTTACGGACTGTGATCCAAATTGTGAGTGGCAGAAAAGAACTGATTGTCTCCCTGGCTAAAGATAAGTGTAAAGTGTGATACATGTTAACAGTGTACACACCTTTGACTGATAAAGAAAAAAAAAGGCAAACTAGAATGGAAGTCAGATAAACTCAAACGCTGGCCACCAAGGGGGACTGTCAATGTTAGGTCATGAAATTTCAAAAGAAGATGTACACTGGGTGGTATTAACACATGGCAAAACATGTTTATGCTTTATTATGGGGGACTGAACATTTGTAGTGAAACTGGAAATTATCTGAAAAGGCACTGCAAAATTTACATAATGATCCAACATGTCAAACTCTAGGGTTGCCACAACTGGGAGCGTTTATTTTTTTCTCAAGAGCTGCTGCTTCTCAGAACTGGTTGTAGGGGTTAGTAGGATGTTTGCACAAGATGCAACATCTACATAGTTCTGAAGTCTTACTTTCCACATGCATCTAAACATTTGAGTTTTTCCAGTTCACTTCCTCCTTTCAAGCATTCTGCATTTATTCTGCCCGCTGATGTCTTCAAATTTATGTTACGGCTACTGTGTCATTTAAGCATTTTGCTGCTTGCTACTTTGTTATTTTACCGTCAGCAAAAAACACTTAAGGAAAAACATCCATTTGATAACGTATATAACCACCAGGGTGTACAGTGAGAAGGCTGAGCAACAACGAAATGTTAAACACAGGAAGAAACAGCCAAGTCTTGATTTTGCTATAGAGCTTTGGGGGGGGGGGTCCTTGAAGGAGAGATCCTTAGTAAAAATAACTATGGAAAATTACTCATTATCCCCGGCAGATGTGGGGGAATCAGAGGGTTAATCCTATCACCTCCAACTAGTACCTTAAAACCCACTCATGTTTATCTTGTAAAGGGGTGGGAGTAGCAGAAAGTTGAACTTTCAGCACCAAATAAAGTGCACAATCAAAGTGTGATTGGAAGGTGGAACATGAAAACAGTTGTGGGGGGCACTGATAATTTGATGGAAATCCTGAAGTTATACAGCACTTAATGAAAAGTTATGTATTCACCATAACTAGGTATCTGTGTTGTCCATTTTTCATTCCTCCTCACAAATGGGTCTCAGATTCGATATAAGATCGGACTCAGCTGCTTTCCCAGACTTAAGATCAGAGTCTCGAGCTCCTCCCCTACCCACAGTGCTCCATATCTTCCTTAACTCCCCAGATAGAGTTTGCTGCCCTATAACTAAGAGAGGTTACCACAATTATAGAGAAAGAAGAATCTGAGGGTCAACCCTGGAATCTAAGGGTTCCAAAGTCTTCCAAGTACTTTCTCAAAGGCACCAGGCCAGGAGATGGATGGTAGGGATGCGAGGATGAGTGAAAAATGGACAACAAAGATATCTAGTTATGGTGAGTACATAACTTTTCAATCTGTTGTCCTTTTCATTCCTCCTCACAAATGAGTCAGAGCCCCCATCTACATAACTCCTGGGTGATCCTTAAGGAAGGATGTGCCGGTGCATGGTCGAGCCAAAGGATGCCTTGCTCTTGGAAATAATGCCCAGTATATGAGTAACAAAGGTACGAGTCTTAGACTAGGTTGCTGCAGCACAAACTCCACCAATAGAAGCTCTGAACGAGAAGGCAGATGAAGTAGCCATAGCCCTAGTGGAATGAGCCCTGGTGGAATGAGCCCTGGGAGGGCATGACAAGTTTATACCTCTCTCAGAGTAAATAAATGCAACGCAGTCTGTTATTCATTTCACTAAAGTGATTTTGGAAACTGTCTGTCTTGACCTGTTTGTAGAGAAGGAGACAAACAGCTGATCAGATTTTCTGTCTTTCTTTGTTCCAAATAGGTAGAAATGTAACTGTTTATGAACATTAAGGAGATGTAAGAGGTATTCACCTTTGTTTGAAAAACTGGGGAAGAAAACTGGCAATTGAACTGACTGATTAATGTTAGACTCAGTGGCCACCTTGGGCATAAAGGAAGGGTTTGTTCTCAAGGGAACTCTATCTTTGTGAATAGTGATTTAAGGAGGTTTGGCTGACAAGGCCTGAAGTTCTGAAATTCTCTTGGCAGAAGTGATAGCTACTAATAAGAGCCTTTTCTAAGAAAGATATGTCACAGGAACTTGCTGTTTCAATAGGCTTCTGGGTGAGGCCTTGCAGTACAATCGTGAGACCCCAAGGAGGATTTTTATTTAGAGGTCTAAGATGAAATGGTCCTTTCATGAAAGCCTTACATAGTTTGGAAGAAAAAAATAATGAATTTTTCTTCCCAGCATGGAAACTGGACATGGCAACCAGTTGGAGTTTGATGATGGAGAAGCTAGCGACCTCTTGAAAAAGACTGCTAAGGAAAAAGGAGAATATCCGATATGGATGCAGAGAAAGGGTCAATATTTTCTTTAGATGCCCAAGTAGTAAACCTCTTCCACTTAGTATTCTACACCTTTTTGGTGGAAGCACTCTTGACAGGCTGGAAACAATGTCATGTACGGAGGGGGCTAGCCTGAAATTTCTTAGAATTACTGAAATTGGAGAAACTATGCAGTTGTTTTGAGGGCGTGGAGATTGGGAATCTGAGTCTGACAGGTGAGATAAGAGATCCTGCATAGGATACAGAATCCAAGGTGGAAACTTGAGGTGAGACTAAAGAAAAGGGAACCACACCTGACAAGGCCAGAAAGGGGCAATAAAGATTAAGGAACTCTTCCGACCTGTTGGCTTTCTGTAGAATTTTTTGGGATCAATGGTCATGGGGATAAGTATAAAGGAGACCTGGGGGCCAATCATGGACTACAGCGTCCCTCGGTGACTCTCCCTCTCTGTGGGAATCAGAGCAAAATAGTTGTTGCTCTTGGCATTCAGGGGAGAAACAAAGAGGTCACAACAAGGTTGGCCCCAATGGCTGAAAATAATTTTTGCTACTGACTGTTTGAGGGACAAATTGTGAGGGGTCAAAATTGACCTGCTGATTCTATCTGCCAGAATGTTGGGTATCCCTGGAATATGTGTTGCAATTAAAAAATGGTCTGAAGATATCGCCCACTCCCAAACACTCATAGCCTCCCTGTACAACGGGTAGGAATGGGTGCCTCCTTGGTTGTTGATGTACCAGATTACTGACATGTCTGTGTGGATCACAATCATTCCCAGAGGGAGAACATCCTGGAAGGCTTGCAAAGAAACTAGGACTGCTCTCATCTCTAAGACACTAATATGCAATTTGGTCTCTGTGATTGACCACGTGCTTTGGACCATCTTCTCTAAGAAGTGCTCCTGCACCCAGACTGGGGAAGCATCCATAATCACTGTGGCCAAGGTTGGTGGAAGACAGACGGGTCTGCCCAGAAGAAGACTGCGTGATTCCAACCACCACTGGAGATGGTTCTTGCAGATCTGAGATAACTATGGGAGCAAACAGAGAATGGTAAAGGACAGACCATTGAACTGCTGTGGTCCAATGGAGAGCTCTCATGAAGAATCTCACCAAAGGAATTAGAACTATGGCTGCCATTGACCCTAGAACTCGTAAAATCAACGGCTGCCACTGACCCTAGAACTCGTAAAATCAACTTGGCCGGTGGCTGTGGTTGCTGCAACATATCTTGCAAGTATTTTCTGATTAGTAAAATGTGATGTGTTTGCAAGTGATCCATTTGCTTCCCTATGAACTCTAGGTTTTGCACAGGTGTTAGTTTTGATTTTGCTAGATTTATCGTGATGCTCAGGTGGTTGAAAATGCTCACTACATAGTCCCTTGATTGTAGTAGAAGATGTCTTGTCAGCGCAGTCAGGAGCCAATCGTCTAGGTATGGAAACACCTTGAATCATTTTAGTCTCAGGTGACCAGCTACTACTGCCAGACATTTGGTATACATCTGGTTGGCTGTAGAGAGTCCAAATGGCAGTGCCCTGAACTGGTAATGACTGGCTCCTAAAATGACTTCTGGAATGCTTGTCGATTTTGATATGACAGAATATTATAGTACAAGTCCTGAAGATCTATCGGAACATCCAATCATCCTTGCAAAACAGTGGCAAAATGGACTGCACTGTAACCATTTGGAACTTTGACTTCTTGACAAAATTATTCAGATGCTGAGATCCAGAATAGGTCTCAGGTCCCCTGTCTTTTTCTGGCAACAAACAGAAGTGAGAATAAGTTCCGAATCCCCTTTGTTCAGTAGGGACTTCTTGGCTGACTCTTTTGTAGAAGTTTTTGAACTTCTTCTAAGGAATACTCCCCCTCTGACTGGATGGCACGTTGGGGAGTCTCGTCCTTCAGCCTGGAGGAGTTAGGGAAAAGGGAATGTTAATAGCCTCTGGATATAATGTTCATCACCGAAGAATTGTTTGTTATACTTGTCCAGGCATCCAGAAGCAGGGATAGATGACCCCAGATTGCCTCCAGACATGGACAGTTGGGCAGCACTTCAGGTGCACTGGAATGGCCTGTCAGGAAAAGGTTCGCTGGTGTCCTGATTCTGTAGACCCCCTCTGCCTCTAGGGTGGCATCTACCATTGAAACCCTTCCATTCCTCTGGAGGAGGTATCCCTGCACAGGTCCTAAAAAGAGCCTTGAGACATCCTGAACCAAATTTTCTTCTCTCCTCACTGGTTCCTGGAGTAGGTCCTCTGAGGAGTAGAAAACGTAATCCCCATGGCAGACCAGGTTTTTCCTTCTTGCTCACTGCAGGTTAATGCATCATTCACAGCTAGTCCAAACAAGGAGGACCCATCAAAGGGGTCATTAATGAATGACACCTTGAAGGGTTCCACAGTCACAAAGCCTTATCCGGGCATGTCTCCTGATGGGTATGCTCATGAGGTGCCTTCTGCCGCATATGAAATCAACCTCATCAAGGAACTAGCGAGGGAAGAAAGCATAGCCTGTTGGGGAGAGACCTTTTTCAAGTCCTCTTCCGACATGGTCTTGGCAAGAGTTGGATAATTCCTTAACCAGGTCTCTGAAAACAGGTAAAGTGCACCAAATAGTTCACTGACCTCAGTGTACAGGTTGCTAAAGCATAAATGCACTTTCCATATCTCTCCAAAGCTCCAGACTCCTTGTTAGGTGGATGGACAGTGGTGCTTTGCTTTGCTAGCTCTTTCGTAGTGGCTGCTGCAACAACGGCATCTACAGGGACGCCCTTACTTCAATGTGTGCGATCTGATGGTGGACTCAGGAACTTATTGGGGAATATGCTCAACTGTGTGTGGCTCCTTCCAGGCCTGGTGGGAGACTAGTTCATTCAGCTCATCCACCAGAGGAGTCACCAAGGACATAGAAGGGCACATCCCGAAAGCCTCAAGGAACACCAATTCTTCAGAAGGAGGAGGTTGGGCAGACCATCTACCTTTCTGCTGTAGGAGCTTTAGGATGTCTCCAAAGGAGATGTCCTCAGATGGTAATCAGGGAGATCCTTCTCCCTCATCAAAATCGGTGTCCTCAGTGAGGGACTCCAAAGGGGAGTCTATGTGCCTTCCTTTTATACTTTTTCTTCTGCAGGACCTTCTCAGTGGGGAGTTCCAGAGAGGTGTCAGAAGAGGGGACTCCTTGGGGGGGAAGTAGTCTGGAGGCTCCTCGGGACAGGCTGACCTAGGACAGGAATGACAGGCTCAGTGCTCAGATCCAATGAAAGACAGGGAGAACCTGAGTGTGAGGAGATGAGAGACTAAAAATAGAGAAAACCCTTTCTACTATGAGGAAATCTGATGGGCCCGGGAAAGCCCCGTCTCTCTCCCTTGGAACTAGTTACTGGAGGGGAAAGAGGATAGCCACTCATGGATCCGAGGCATCCCGAAAGAACCAGACCCGATCTGTCAAGGGCTGAAGCTCCAAGTGGAAGCGATGGCTCCGACAAAGTTGGAGCTGAAGTCAAGCCCCTAGAATCATAGGCACCATCTTGGGTTTGGAGCTCACTCTGATCTGACAAAAATAGAGCAGTCCAAAACCACAAAAAGAGTTTTTCTTTGAAAA
This sequence comes from Protopterus annectens, assembly GCF_019279795.1. Lineage (NCBI taxonomy): Eukaryota > Metazoa > Chordata > Ceratodontiformes > Protopteridae > Protopterus > Protopterus annectens. The sequence goes on along the minus strand of NC_056748.1, from coordinate 642,732,132 downwards.
ATGGAGCAGTGCCAGTGAGAGAAACTGTCAGAGTCGAAGAAGGAAGTTTCCTTGCATCTGGTATCGACCCTCTTGGATACCTAAGCTCTTGGGGCTTTGAAACCAAGGGTTGGATCAGAAAAGGAGTCTGAATGGATGGGAGAAGGAGCACTCACGGATCCGAGATGGGTCAGAAATGTCAACACACCCATCTGGATCTGTGCTGTGATGGACTTCCTCATCATCCTGTCCATGTCAGCCTCGGTGAATCTTCAGGAAGACCTCGAAAACACTGAGGAAGCATGTCTCAAACTGGTAGGGATTTGAAGGATATTCACAGGAAGAATAGGGCACACCAGTTCGACCCGGAAGGTCAATATCAGGCTCCTAACCACTGGATCTGACATTCTTGGATCCGAGGTGGTGGTACCAGGCAGAGGGGATCCTGAAATAACAAAGGGATCCGAGGTCTTAGAGGTGCTCAGAGCCAAAGACAATAGATCAGACAACACTTTCAGATCAGAAGATGGCCTTGAGACCTTTGGAGTTGACATAGTCTTATCTGAAAAATTCTTTGGATCCAAGCATTTGCGGGAGAGTACTTGGATCAGCAGATGACTGATCCGAGACCTTAAGCCTTTTTTCTGGCTTGCTCCAACTCCCCCAAGGAAGCAGAGAGGAAGCGTTTGCAGCTACCATGTTTAAGGGAGGGTTTGAGCCCCAGAAGTGGTGGATGCAGGCAACATGCCCCTCAGAATGAGCTTGTTACAGTGATCAGCTAAAGCGCAAGGGTTGAATGCCGCACACACCTCAAATTCAATGTCTAAATGGTCTGATAGACACACTTCTTGTGGGCATCTGAGTTTAGGATCTTCTGCCCAGAAAAAGTGTCTCTGGAATCCAGTAAGCATCTCTGTCATAGTAGTGCACTATATAAACAGCACCACTAATACTAATAAACAGTAAGGCTAACTCTCAAACCTAAGGTTTAACATCTAACTTTTGAACTAGAATTTTTTTTTTCTTTTTTGTGAAAGTGCCAATGGCACAAGAAAAAAAGGAGAGGAAGAAGCAAAAGCAAGGAAACCTAAAGTCCCTGATGCCCATAACTAGAGGGAGGTAAAGGAAGAGATAACTAATTATAACAATAGTAAAGTTAACTTTATGGAAAAATAATTTTTTTTGAAAATCTCAAACTTATGAACCACTAGCCCGAGACAGGAACCACGTCTGGTCGCAAAGCACAGCAAACGAGAGCTGGTGAATTGAGGAAGGCATGGAGCATTGTGGGTAGGGGAGGAGTGTGAGACTCAGATCTGATATTGGATCCAAGACCCATTTTTGAGGAGGAATGAAAAGGACATCATCAGATCTACTGTAGCATTTCTTAGTCAACCATACTGTGCCATGTACTGAACTGGCTTGTTAGATCTTCTGCATAAGGAAAAAATGAATGGGTAAAGGGAGACCTATGAAGATGGTTTCAGCTCTTCCAATAAGAGGGCAACTCAGTGGAGTGGGGGAGGAAAGAAGTTTATTTCTCCAAATCTGAATTCAGATCCGGACCCAAGTATCTGAAATCTAAAGGAAATTGCTTTACTCGAGCAAAAAAAAAGGTCATGGACTCTTCTCTGATCCTTCTTCAAAGAATGGATGGGCAATGTGCTTTATTACACATCTCATTCATCTAGGGATGAGAAAATGAACAGAAATATTTAACGACAGGATAGACATGTCACTGGTGAAGTACATGATGGCACAATACGCACGGCAATCTTTGAAGAGAATCCAGGCCTGGGCTAAGATCTGGTTTTGGGCTGCTACCTGGATCCTTGGTTGATCGCTCTGCATGGGTCCTGTGCTAGACCTGCCACTATCTTTGGTAGCTTCTGTGCATTCATGAAGTATATTAGATTGTTTCAAAAATTACTAATGCTTGGCAAGATTGAAGCACTGGTAGTACTGATCGTTCTCGTAGTCATGGTCACTTTTTTGGATCATGTTCCTGGGAAAAAAGGCAGTGTCAAATGTCGTTCTGATTCATGGTCTGGCAATGGGTGGTGTATCCAGAAGATGCATTCTTTTAAGACATTGAAAAGTAGGGGCATGTTAGTAAGAGATCTGAAGTGTGGAACAGCCTGGGTAAATGTACCCCGTAATGCTTGCTCAGGGATAGTGGCTGCATTCCAAAGAAGTGCAAGTGTCTTGTGCGTGGTGCCGGGCAATTACAAAGCACAGCCGAAAGCAAGATATCAGAAGAAATTATTTAAATATTCCTCCACTGCAGAAGGCCCCTTAATGACCAACTTGACTTTAATTAATGTAGAATACTAACTGCAGCTTACTTTAATCTCTACATTACTGCTAGCTGGCTGTTGTACTGGTGTCCAGAAAAGCTAAAGACATAGGCCGCTGAAAGTGCAAAATATATAAAATAAACATTAATGCTGCAAGACAAACAATTTAAATTAAGAATAGACATTTTACTCAGGCACACAAATATACATAAATGGCAACTGTCAATTGAGAGATGAATACAGCTGATTTATATGATTACAGCTGCTCTCTTATTAGAACATAAAATCATCAGCAAAATATCTAAGTTCTGTCAATAGCATTTTATAGCATGTATAAAAATACTTCTGTGAATTACTTCTAAATCTACCAGGCTAAAGTTAACTTCCACGACTGTTTCTTTTGTAATTATTTCTACACATCATTGCATAAACATAACTCCAAAATACTTCTAAAAATGCTGCATGTTAAAACTGATTGTTGCTGCTACCTCTTCCATAATTAATATGGAGGCCTTTACACTAATGTAGTAAGTACCCCAACTTAAACTAGAGGATCTTCACAATACTCTCTCTTACAGATCCAGCTTCATGTTCTGCTTAGTATGCCCATCTCATGCATAAGGATGCTGTTTGGTTAATTTTCCAACCACCTCATACTCTTGTTTAGATAGTTAATACAATCTTTCCAGTGTGGTAACCCTGTAGCTGCAACTTAACAAGATTTACAACACAAAATTTATATTTTCAGCTTTTTATTTTGGGGGGGGGGGTGACACAGAAACCACTTATATATTTTAACACAAATACTAAAGGTATTTCAGCCATGAAATTTAATTTATATAAACGTGCAAAACTATCATATAGCTAAACTCTAGCAGTTTAAATAAGTTAAAGTACTAGCCATTATAAAATCCACAGCAGCAACCATTTATACAATACTTCTAAAACAGATGCAAATGCAGTCATCTAACTGGCTAAATGATGTTTTCTAGCAGTAGCAGTACCACCAAAAAGAAGATCATTAGGCAGCTGTGAATTCAATTTTCCATGATTACATGATCTATGGTAAAGTTTTAACTTCAGTTAAAATAGCACACATACATGCACCTATATTCCCATACTTTCGCCAAACTTAGTCTTCCTACTAAAATTAAAAAAAAATGTATAGGATAGAAAAATAATTGTTTTTAAACTACAGTCACAAGGGCAGAAAAAAAAAGGCATTTTCTCAGTTTGACACTTATGCAATGCATAAGCACTTTAAACAAAATATGCATTATGTTTAGATATGTTCTCTGAAATGCTGCAGCAAAAATAGCCAAGAGCCCTGATATACATATTTGAGTTACGTGTATATCTGTATGGATCTTTTCTGTCATTTATCAGTGATATCATTACCAGACCATTCACATGGGCTTCACTTTTGTGAGTAAAAAGAGATTGTAATGGATGAATCAGTTTATTACAGAGCAGTGATTTTTAGTACACAAAATCTACAGGGTAGTGATTGTTACCATAGTATCCTACCACAAAGACTGAACTACCTCTTCTGTTAAGTTTCCTTTAATACAGTTAGTAGTGACCTAACCAAGTTTAGAAGCAAATTCACAGCACAGATATCACCAATACATTTACCACTTACCTTAAAACATAAACATGACATAACAGAAAGAGTAGTGGACAGACTATAATAACTAGCAGTAGTATAAATATCACCTTGAGTCACCCCTGAAGAGAGGCTATTAGCCTAGTGAGATTAACCCAGTTAACAAAGGATGAATATTTAAAAAACAAACTTTCCAGATGATATCATACAATGGTCTTCATCCAGCTCAGAGAGATATTCAGAAATCTCTAAGGGACTCAAGTGTCATACTTACAACAAATAAAGCAATTTGCCATCATGGACATTATTCCAGGGCATGAGTGCACTGCAGTGACAAGATTGTGGAAATTACAAAGTGTGCAAGTATTCATCATCAACTGGTGCTCAAGAAGGCACTCTGCATTAGCAGTACACTTGGAACCATCCTTCCTGTGCTCTCCCGCTTTCTCACACATACGTTTTATTCTTTCTGTGGAAGCGCTGTCCCATGCCTGTATTCTTATATTTGGGTTAGTCATGTATATACTCCAGTGTTCTCCAGTTCCATGACTAAGTACCAGGTGCTGAGTGCAACACAAAACACAATACAAATTGCAAAGCTGCACAGTTACAAAATATGTGTATCCTTTTACAAAGGAATTTCCTAGATTCATCAAAGACTTTCAGACTCAAGATGACGACAGGGAAAGAAAGGTGAAATAAAAAAAGAAAATGCAAAGGCACACAAAGATGATTAACACTCACATACACAAATCACATACATACATATCTTATTTCTGCAGCCTGTTAGTGGAGAATGAGCTATTGGGAAGAACTCAAATCGGTGACAATGTTATGCAGGATGCAGGGGGAAAGAATAAACAAGCCCAAATATGAGATTAAGAATTAGCAACAAGTGGAAGGCAAAACAAAAATAAATATTTAAAACAACCTCAGTGACATCTTTCAGGAGAAAATACATTCTGGTCTTGAGAAAAAAAGTGTCTTTTTTTTCCAGATTCAGTACTCATCAAAGTCTACACCTCTAAGCTGTAACAAGAAGGAATGGCCACTATAAACTGCGTATTCCAAGACAGGGATGCAGCAGTTAGCAATGCTGCCTAACCACTTTTAGCTCTCCGTCTCTCTCTCTCTTTTTTTTAAATTTTAGTGATGTGCTTCTTATGTAGGGGCATCGGTGCATACCATCTCTGTATCTATGAGAGACTGCTCCCATTCCCAAAAGATATGCTATTATATGAACTGGCAATTCACTAAACTTTCCATAAGTATGGATATGATGCTTGAGATGGTACGTGTGTCCTGTGAATGAGTCTCATCTTAAAGTTTTGCCTGATGATTGCTGCGATATGTTTTGCTCCGGAAACAGAAGAAAGCAGGTATAGGAGACTGAAAGAATGAATCAGCCATTTAAAAACAGAGGATGTGAAGAGTCATGTCCCAAGACATTGATGTAATTTTAACAGTAGTCATAGAAACTTCTTCAGTAACTGAATAAATAGCCAGTTGTTGGGACTGATTTCTACGTTTTGTCAAGTCATGTAAAGCCAAAAGGTCCAAAACCTTAATTATAACAGGACAAAACTCAAGCATCACATTAAAATAACTCTGTAATAAAATGCGACCGCAGATTAATCAACTGTGGGAAGGGGTGAAATTTTAGTAACACAGAACTACAAACTTCCACTTAACCTTGTGTGTAGACATAGTAGAGACTTTCTGGTGGCATCAAGAACTTCAACACAAATGTTAGAGCATACAGCAGAAAAATCACTGTCACTGAAGGAACCAGGCTCTAAGAGAATGTGTGCGCACTCTAGGAAAGAGAAGCCTTTTAACAGGAATCAGATCTTGAATAGGCAGAAGCAAGAAGTTATCTGATGCCACTGTGGGGATAGTAGGATAAGTTAGGGCATACATACCAGAAACTTTGTCTAAAGTAACAATGGTAAAACTGCATAGGAAAACATCAATGTCCAGTTTAGATAAACTGTACACAGGGGTCCTTCCCCTCTGCCTCCTTAAGAAAGCAAAACTTTCCAAGCACTGTGTTTTTGCTTTTGTATAAACAGTCAGTTTTCATTATAATGGAGATCTTGAAAGTTTCCTACACGTTGATGCTGTTCCTCGATATGTGGTCCAGTAAAGGGCTAGCAGTACAAATGAATGCAGCCAGTATGACATTCAGCTCCCACAAAATGCCATAAGAATGCAGAGGTTTTGCATAGCCCAATTTCAAACTCAAATCTCTACCCTGCAGAAAAAGAAAAAAACAAGACTCCCTTAACTTATTTAGTTACCAAAATATTGTCAAGCTGTACATTATTAAAACAGGTTTCAGATGTAATCTTTTGACCTGGTGGGTAAAGGACAATATTGTTCATTCTATCAAGCTGATATAACTTCAAAGCCCTTTTGCCTACTTTAGAAATCAGGTTAATTTCCTAGTTAGGCAATAAAACACCCACTATATGGAACAGTTTCTGGTTTGGAAGAAAGATCTGAGCTCATATTTATGGGGAGAACTCCATCAATTTAAGGTATGGATTTCTAGGCTAATACGGTACAAGAGTGATGGAGTCTTGACAGCTACCCAAAATAGACAAGTGGCTCAGCTGCTGGAAGGGCCAGGTAGAGTTAGAAGGTGCAACATTTTGCCAGATCTTCAGTTACAGGAGAGATTTCTGTCTGTCCCAGAGCAGAGATGGGTGCATGTCTGCTGTAATTGCAAGGGAAATTGCCATTAAGAATTTAGCATTAGAGGGAATAGCTGGGGCCGACTAATATTGCATGCTGAGATGAGCATGATGTAAGCAACTCTGGAAAGTTAGGCTATTCTAAGAAATCCATGTACACATCTTCATGTTGGAGACTCCACTCCACGCTCACCCATGCCCTTCCTTACCTGTCTGAGTCCAAACTGTTCTAGTCGCATGGGATAGTACCAAGAACACTATGGATAAGAGTAACAAAGGCAAAAACAGCAGATGTCAGCTACAAGACAAACAATATAGGGAGCGGACTATGCAGTAAAATTAACGGGCAGTCCAAGATCAATAACAGAGCCAGAACAGAAAGTCAGGAATGCAGACAATGGCAGGAGAGGGACCAATGCAGCAGACTAAACAATCTATAAAGATGGACATCAGTTAAAAACACACATACACGTAATATATATGACAGAACAAAGCTTGATGCTATTAGATTTAAGAAAGCAGCTACCTATGCTCCTAACTTCTCTGCAATAAGAAGATTGATGCCAAAAGAATACAGGACTGACAAGATAAAAATAATAGTTAAAAGTAGACGCAGGTGACAGGATTTAACCAAATGAGCTGGCAGGGCAGTGCCCAGAAAAGCTCTAAAACCAAAGAACTTGGGGAACAAACCACCAAAAACTAATCATCCAGATATGGAAAGATTCTAGGTGTGCAATCCCACAAAAAACAAAGCCAAACCTTTGGTAAAGTTCTTGTTACTGACGGGAAGGAGAAGTAGCAGCTCAGTAGTACCATGTACTGAAATTACTTATTCCCAAGAGTAAAATGGATAATACTGACACCTATATGCAAAAATCATCCAGCATACCTACTGTCAGAAGACAATCTAATAACAAGCAACCATAAAAAAACTCCATATGTCTGCTATGCTTAGCTGAAATCACCAAGGCCAAGAGTAGGATGGCTACAATTTAACTTCTTGGGAACCACAGAAGAAACTGAAGTAAAAAATGTCTAATTTTCCCTGGGTTCCTATTATGTGATCGCAGATACATTCTGTCGAATGTGTCTTGATCGAACATAAAAGAAAAAAAAAGGTAAAATAGTGAAGCGGCTTTTAAGCAAATTCTTTCCTAAAGAATTTGCTTGGCTGCTTCCATTACTTGCAGTTTTCGGCACTGTAGTGCGATCTCGGAGATGGTATATTTAAGTAGGGGGGTGTGCGGGGGCACAGCTCCCCACGTCAAGGGGTGTGGGGGCAAATCCCCCAATTTTATGTAATGTTTTAAAGTTTTTATTTTTTGGAACAGCGATTTTTTTTCCCTTGGAAAAAAAAATTGCTCTTCTGAGGTTTCGACATTGTAAGCTTTCACTTACATGGGGTCGATTAATCATCATTCACTTTTTTAAGCGTTCAATGGTGTAATATAGACCCTTTTTTCTGTTGCACCAGGGGTTATGTTACGCTGAAGAAAAAAAATCTTAGTTCATACTGGTAATTCAGATGATTAACAAAATGCACAAGACCTTGAGCCCTTTCTTCTGTAGATGTGAAAAAGGAGACGATAATAAGGGAAATGTGAAAGGATACAGACATTAATATGCAAATACGAGATGTAAGATCTTGATTAACAGGTTGAGGTAATGAAGCCCTATTCCTGAGAAACTTTTTTATAAACATAGAAAAACTGGTTTAGTCACTGCTAATGGTAAGAAAGCAATTGACTAATATAAGCTTGTGTAATGCTTTCTGTGGAAGGAAAATGCTGTAAATCGATTATCCCTGGCTTTTTGAACAGAAGGGATGGGATTAAATATATAAAAATATTTGGGACTGAGCTTAGTTCTTTCATTTAGACTGCTTAGAAGACCTTGGTGAACACCTATACAAAAAGAAGTTATGTTCTTGCCATAGCATTCCATCTGGGTTGTCTATCTTCATTAACCTACTGGTCTCCGTTCCGACTCGTGGAACCAATTCAGCCGCCTCATAAGCTTGAGATTCGAAGCTCGAGCTCTTTCTCCCCACCCATATTACCCCGCCACTAGTCTTGTGTAATCAAATAAGATGATGAGGCTTGGTTGTTCAATTTGTTTATTATATATTACATAAACTTTTATATACACTATTCATGATTACTAGTAATTTATATTTAACTCCAGTTCACTTAAATAAATTTAATCAGACTGTTTCCACCTCATGCTCCTGTTGCTCTTGTCCCCATGCTGATATTATTCATATTCTGTGGTTCTGTGGGTACTCTCACAGTATCTGGTGTTCTCTTAAGGTAAGATTAGACAAAATGGGGCATCATAAATCTACCTTATCCTGGGAAATGGCCTTGCTACATATTACTAGGCTTAACATGTCAAATCTTAAATTAAGAGCACTCATCACACTCTGTCTTCTAATAACATTTTATATTACCAAGCACTGGACTGATCAGTCCAAGTTGTCCTGGAGGGAATTTAAAAATCTAGCAATTAAATACATTACTTCCCAAAAACTGATAACTAATCCTCGTAAGAGAGCTGCTTACCAAGAATTATGGGAGTTTATTTTCCTCCTTCTGACTGAGAAGCATCTCCTACATGCCACTACAAGCCCCTTGATTATCATAAACTTGTTTAACAAAGTCCCCCTGCAGCTGAAGTAAATCCCTCCATGTTGATATTGGCCTGGGTTGTTTTTGTTCTTCAGTTCCCCTCTCTTCTCCTCATTACTTTATGAGTTGTATGGGGATTTGTTGTAGGGTAGATGTGGTATCTACACTAATTCTTTAAATATTATTTGGAGTCGTTATTTAGTGCAGCAGTTTTCATTTCTTCCTTGTATATATTCCTTGTATATATTGGCACTTATGTATATAGGTTATCATTTTGGATCTCTTATGTAGTAATGCTTACGTACAACTCTTTATTGTTCTCAGTTGTGTTTTGTTGTTTCTTTTTATGCTTGTTACAATTATAAAAGCAAATAAAAAGTGTTTTGAAAAAAAAAAAAAGTTGTTTATTACATATAAACACATCAGGGTGGATGACTGGAACATAAAACCTAAACTGACTGACTATCTGCTACACACATACATGCTTTCACTCCAGCTGCTCAGTCAAAATGGCACTCTTGCTAGCCTGTACTCAGTACTTATATGCACATGCCCATAGACTGGAATGGCTCTTAAAGGCCCAACACACACACACTGATCTACACCCCCTTCCCCCCAGAATGCCTCAGATCGAGTTTGCTATAAGTACATATACCCAAGTCTGCTACAAATAAGCTATCAAAGGCAAAAACAGAAAAGATCAGCATGAACTCAAACAGCAACAATGGTTCCATGAACATAACCATCACGTCACTTGAAACAGGACTGGGAGAAGGAGGGGGGGGGGTTAATGAAAAATAAAGACAGACAACACAGATAGAACGTTGTGGTAAGAACATAACTTCTTTATTTGATGATGTCACCTTCATTCATTCATTAATCTATGGGACAGGGTCCCCAGTTATAGGAACCCCGGGTTGCCCTCATGAAAGGTTATTCTGGAGCACAACAGAGCCTAAAGAAGACCTACTCTTGGAATGACATCCAATTTATAATGAGTAAGACGACCTACTCTTGGAAATGACATCTAATTTATGAGTAATGAATGTATGAAGGTTAGACCTTGTAGCTGCTGCTGCATAGATGTCATTAATAGAGATGCATGACCAAAAAGCATGAGAGATTGCCACAGACCTTGTAGAGTGAGCCTTAATCTGGCCAGGTACAGGGATGTTCTTAGAGGAATAAACAAAGGCAATACAGTCTTAACCATCTAGCCAATGAGGTCTTGGTAATTGCTTTACCTCATTCAGTGTCTGAAAAGGATATGAATAATTGCTCAGATTTCCTGAAATTTTTAGTTCTGTTCGAGTGGTCTATGCACATCAACTAAATTAAGAGTGCACTCCCCTTTATTCTGGCAATTTGGAAAGAAAACAATAAAGTTAATGGAATGATTGATACTGGCTTCTGTAGCAACTTTAGGCAAGAAAGATGGATTGGTGCCATGTCTTTGTGAAAAATTAGATACAGAAACTTGGAGGAAAGAGCTTGTATCTCAGAGATTCTAACTGTTGAAGTAATGGTCACCAGAAAGTGTCTTTCAAGAGAGAAACTAAGTCTGCTGTTGCTGCTGGTTTGAAATGAGAGCGAACCAGGGCCTGAAACATGACAGTCAAATCCAAAGGTGGAGTAGGATCCTTAATGGGAGGACAAAATATAAAGGTATCCCTAAGGAGATATTTACAAAGTTTTGATGAAGCTAATGAAGAAGAGTCCTCTCCTAAGTGAAAATTGGAAATAGCAGCCAACTGAACCTTAACCGTAGAAAATCTAGCCCCACTGTTAAAAGGGAAGCCAAGAAATCCAACACTACAGGTTTATCTGTTTCTGTTGAGTCCATGAGGAAAACCTTTTCCACTTACTCTTATAAATCTTCCTGGTGGAAGGTTTGTGGGCAGAAATCAGATATCTTCTGGACAGGGGAGGAAAGCCTGGGATGTCTGGCCATCAGAATTGGAGAAACCATAGGGTCAGTTTCAGGCTTTGAAGGTCCAGGTGAGGGTGCCCCAAGGGGTGAGATAAAAGATCCAGAGTCAACAGAGCGCAGATCAGATGAGAAAAAAGACAGATTAACTAGATTTGCTGAGGTCAAAAAGGGGCAATGAGGATGATTTTCCTATTTAACCTGCATGCCCTCTGTAAAAGCTTGGGAATTAGGGGCAACGGGGGAAACACAAAGTAGACTGGGAGGCCAAGCATGGACTACAGCATCCATTGGGGACTGTCCCTGCAGAGTGATTAAGACAACGTACCTGCTGCATTTGTTGTTGATAGAGGTGGCAAGGTGGTCATAGCAGGGTTGGCCTCATTTCTGGAAGACCATGTTTGCAATTGATTGGTTCAGAGACTACTCATGAGGCATCAGTAGGACTTGGCTGAGCCTGTCTGCCAGGATGCTGGACTCTCCCAGAATATGCACTGCCACTAGAAAGCGGTTGGTAGAGATCACCCACTGCCATACTATCACAGCTTCTTGACGTAGGAGGTAAGACCTGGTTCCTCCCTGTTTGTTGATGTACCAGACTACTAAGATGTCTGTCTGTATTGCAATAGTCCCTAGAGGGAGAAAGCTGTGTAGCTTTTGCAATGCCAAAAGAACTGCTCATCTCTAGGACACATGATATGCAAATTGGTCTCCAGGGGTCCACGTGCCTTAAACCATCTGATTCAGATAATGCCCTCCCACCCCATCTGGGAGGCATCCATGGTCACTGTGGCATTTGGGGAAGGAAGAATGAAGGGTTGTCCTTCAGTAACATCTGCAGAGTGAAGCCACCATAACAGGGATTCCTGGGAAAGTTTGAAGGGAAGGCTTAAAGGATTCCTGCGTAAAGACCATTGTACTGTTAATGACCATTGTAAGATTCTCATGTAAAGACATGCAGTGGGCAAAAATGGCATTGTGGCGGCTACCATTGAGCAAAGAGTTGTGAGGTCCAAGCTCTCGGGGGTTTGGTATGGCTAGAATATATTTGACATGAAGACGCAGGCTCAATACTTGATCCAGTGTCAGATAGGCCGGAGAAACTGTGGTGTCAAGTTGTGCTCCTATGAATTTTATCACTTGAACTGGTTCCAACTGGGATTTCTCTAAATTGAGGGTTATGCCAAGGTGAGGGACCAAATAAAGATAATCCTTGGCCTAAATAAGGCGATGCCTGGTTGGAATGGTAGAGTCAGTCGTCCAAATAGGCAAATGTCTGGAATATCTGCAGTCTGAGAGGAGCTGCAACCACCGCCAAGCATTTGGTGAACATGCTGTGAGCTGTGGCGAGACCAAATGGAAGTGATCTAAAATTTAAAATGGCTGGCTCCCAGCCTGAAACAAAGAAACCTTCTGGAGTGCCTGTCCATCTTGATGTGGTAGTATGCATCCTTCAGGTCTATTGAGCCCATCTAGTCATTCAGCCTCAGTAGAGGAAGGATGGACTGAACCGTAATTATCCTGAACTTCATGTTCTTTACTGATTTGTTCAGGGATGTCAGTTCCAGAATGGGTCATAGGTCCCCTGTCTTTTTGGGAACCAAAAAAAAACCTCAAGTAAACACCTGATCTAACTTGATCAGGAGATACCTCTTGGATGACTCCTTTTTGCGGCAATTTTGCAATTTCCACAGCTGCCTCCTCCCTCTGACTGGTGGTACATCAGGAAGGACAGATTTTTATCTTGATGTCCCTAAAAAGGGAATGGAGTACCCTCTAGACATAATCCTTAGCACCCATCGATCATTTGTGATGGCCTCCCAAGCTTTGTGGTGCAAGAAAAAGTGTCCCAGACTGCCCTCAGAGAAAGGCAGTCTGGGAACCATTCAGGAGCAATTAATGGGTTTGTCTGAAAAAGACTTTTGAGACCCTTGGTTCTGCAGACCACCTCACCCGCTTTGGCAGCCACTACCATTTTCGTTATAACCCCTCTGCTGCTGGGGGAAAGTTCTCCCTGAGAATCCAGGAAAGGACCCTGAGTTTTCTTGAACCACATCTTTTTTACTTCCATGCTGGTTCCTGGAGAAGAAACTTTGTGGGAAAGAAAAATGGATTCTAATAACAGACAAAATTTTATCCATGCCCTTGGGGTTGGGTTTTTACAGTGTCCGGTTCCAACTAGCATGCCCTAGAAGACACCATCTACACCCAGGATGTAGATGGGCTGGACCCGAAAGCCTCCAACAGAACTGATTCCTTCAGGGAGGGGATTTGGGAAAACCATCCACTTCTTTGGTGGAGGATTTCTCCAAAGGACACATCATCCGGTGGAGATCTTTGGGATTTTTCCCCCTCCTCGAAATCAGCATCAGTGGTGATAGATCCCTCTGGGGAATCTATATGCCTCCTCTTGTACGGCCTCTTCCATAGAACCTCCTCTGTGGGGAAGTGTCGGAAGATATATGGGGTTCCATACATGGGACAGTCTGGAGGCTTCCTGGGGTTGTCTGTCCATGTGCTAGGCGAGAGGCCCCGCATGGTCTAGTATCCGATTGTCCCTAGCCAGATCTAGGGCTGTGGTAGAAGTAATGTGCCAGGAAGAAAGCTGTGGGAAATTGTATAATTCTACCAGCCTTCCCAGAAAACTGTGTGTGTATGTTAAAAACATTTTGTTGGAATGAAAAACATTAAAAACTTCACTTTTATCTAACAATTAAGTCTCCGTCACCTCAGCTCTGTAGCCTTCTAGTAGATCATCATAACATAACTCCAAGTTCAAAAACATATTCTATATTAATTATCCTAATTATAGTCACAGACAATTTAGTAAAATATATGCCATTCAATATCTACATTCATTCCCCACGGATAAGTTCCATATCAAAGTCTGAAATAACTTTCTTTATAAAGAAACTACGGTTTAATACCCTCTCTTAGATGTAATGGATGCTGTAATAAAATCATAAAAGAATCAGACTTAGAGCATGCATCATGCAAATAATATATCACATCACTTAGAAGCCTACAAGATTTTCAGCCATTCAAATAGAAAACGGGACTAAGTCTGAGTATATTTATACTTGAAAAACAGCATCCATTACAACTGTGGCCAAATCCTGATCACCACCCTGCTCCAAATGAGCTCTGTTTTCTTGGGGACTGCATAAGAATGGAAAGGTAACTACAAGATGTAACTTATAAAGAAAAAGGCATTATTCATAGAAATAAATACTAAAGAAGTTAAAACTGTCTGTTTTAGAGTATTTTTCAAAATCTTCTTGTTGGACAGTAAGGATGCATTCTAGCATATAAGTAGAATATACATCCTTCCCTCCTCTTTAATGTTTTACTTGAAGTTCTGTACTATTTAACAGAAACAGAAGCATGACGTATAAAGTACTCTGATTGGTGGAAGGTCAAAAGGTCATAAAATGCAAGAATGCAAGAATCATCCAATTTAACAGTAGACTCTTTACAAATATATTTGTCATACAATCTTTTTGAGAATGTTTCCACCATAGTACAGTTTACTTTTAAAAATATTTTAAAAGGTCAACTTACTGGAATTTTTTGACTGATCCATCCTCAACCCCCTTCCCATTTTGCTCATGGGGTTGGGGTGTCACTTCAGCAGTGACAATCAACTCAAGCCGAGGTTTACACTGCTGTGTGGCTAGCCCTGCCATGGTAGTTTATTCGTACCACTCACTCATATACACACACACACACACACACCTACAGCCGAGTGTCCAATCCACCTACTGCATGTATTTGGAATGTGGGAGAAAACCGGAGCACCGGAAGGAAACCCACATTGACTGCAGGCAAGACATGCTTTGAGGGAATGTAAACTGCCTGAAGAGTCACTTGATATTAGACAGCTAGATCCCAGACAGCTATTCTACAAAGAAGATAGCACCTTTAACCCCTTGCTTTTTGACACATCACAGTGGCAGTGTTTGTGAAAATTTTGAGGGGTCCAAGATGAAAGAGGGAATGAAAAGCCAACTAGAAGCAGAGCCCTCATCTCCTTTATATGGATGTGGTCCAACCTCTGATGAAGAGACCAGAGACCCTGAACCTTGAGAGAGTTGAAAGAGGCCCATCATCTCCTGTCTGAGGCATCTGTAAAGAGCTCTTGAGTTGGGACTGGAGCTTGGAAAGGAAGCTCCAGGTTGAGAGAAAGTTGATGTATCTACCAATGAAGCTTGAGAAAGGGAAGGAAGGGTACCAGGGAGTCCAGGGGCTGGCTGTGTTGGAGCAACACTGACTTTGGGCACTGCTGAAGCTGTCTCATGTGGAATCTGGTCAATGAGAGCATGGGAATGATGGAAGCCATGCCCATGAGTACCCTAAGAAATTCTTTGGCCATGACTGAAGCCAGAAGAGGAGGAAACCAGAAAAAGGCAGAGAGAGACAGGCCCTTGGGGACAGGCAGAAATGTTAACATGTGGATGGTCTGAATCCTAAAACAGAGGAAAATATGATCCTGAGAAGGCATCAGAACTGATTTCTGGAAGTTTATGGTGAACCCTAGACCCTGAAACAGTGAAATTGTAAACTTCAGATTCTGAAGCACAGCAATGGGGGAAGAAGCTTGAATATGGTTGTTTTCCAGGTTGGGAAAGATCTGAACTCCTCTCATCCTGCAAAAGGCAATGACAGGAGCAAACCATCTGGTAAATACCCTTAGAGTAGTAAAGAAGCCAAAAAGGCAAAGCAGAACCAAAAATGCAAAGAAAAAACAGAGGAACATAAAAAGTTCCTGTAAAGGTGACGGATGAAGATGTGAAGGTAGGCATCTTTAAGATCCAGAGAGACCAGAAACGCTTGGTAAAGAAGAAAGGGGAATCTGAAGAGAACATCTGAAAGTAAGGGAATTTTGAGAAAGGTGTTGAGCTGGTAAAGATCCAGAATTAGTCTCAAAGTGCCCTTTTTTCTGGGAACCAAAGACATTCTGGAATAAAAACCACTTCCTACCTTGACAGGAGGCACAGTTTGAATGGTGCCCTGGATCAGGAGACAGTGGAGCTCCTCTGGGAAAAGAGGAAGTTTTTCCGGAGGCATTGAGGGATGCCCAAAAAGGGAGGAATGGATTTCCAAAACATGAAATATCCCTGGTGGATAATGGACAAAACCCAAAAAACTGTTGTGATGTTTAACCTATTCGGAAAAGACAGGGAATGACAGAAGAAGAAGTGAACCTGGTCAAGGGAAAGGGGAAGTAAATTGTCAAATGGAATCTGGCTTTTCCTGAAACATACACCTAGAACCTTTTTTTCCTTAGGTGGAGGGAAAGACTGCCTTCGAATAAAGCCAGATTTGGAAGGCTAATTCCTCTAAAACTTAGGAATAGTTGAAACAAAAATGTTTCAAGTCCTGCAAGACTTCTCCCTTATCTTGGACAGAAAGTTCAGCAGCACCACTGAAATAGAAAGTTATGTCTTGACATAACTTGGCATCTGTGTTGTTCATTCCTTTTCACAAATGTGTGTGGTTTCCTTTTTGGCAGGCTTTGGCCAGGGTTGTTTCTGTGACAGTAATGTCTGACAAGCCATCACCTGGTTTCAAGAGATGTAATTCTTATGTGCACAAGATCCACAATCAAGATGCCCACAAAGACTGCATCTACTGTTTAAGCAGTGATCATATCAAAGCTTCTTGTGACATCTGTGCTTTCTTTAATCTGTGTGCGCTGGTGGATAGGCACAACAAGCTTATCTTGAGGGGTCTTCTTCCTTCTTCAGCTTCTGAGACTCAGACCCCCGCCGTGGCTTCATCTTCATCCTCCAAGGAGCCTAAGTAGTAGTCTCTCTCTGCCACCCCAAGAGACCCCTTGGAGCCCAAAACTAAATCTAAGAAAACTTTGGATCAGACTTCCTCAGATCCAAAGAAGTCTTCTGACTTTCTATTATCCAAAGGTGCATCCAATAGTTTGGACTTAATGTCATCAGGCAAAGCCTGAAGATAAAGCTAAGAGTAACACCTCATAACTGAACCAAAGGCAGCAGCCTTGGAGGAGCTATCAGCTGCATTTGGCAGAGTGGTAAGCAACTTGAGAGGTAGAGCCCAAAGCAGGGAGAGAGCAGAAGCCTTCCTCTGAGACACGAAAGTCAGAAACCACTTTGGAAATATGGGAAGGGAGGGCCCAAACATACCAGGTCATATCAGGCTGTTAGCTGATGGCCCAAAAGGATAAAGTGGTAAGTGAAAATCTTTTTGCCCAGTCTTTCGACAGCCCTACTATCCTTATCTGAAGGGAGCAACTTAATAGAGGGCAATAGGTTAGATGGCTTGTCAGAAGGGACAGACAGAAGGATCAGCAGAAGAACTTTTATAAAGAAATGTACATAAGTCAGGCACTTTGTAAAATCTATCAGGTTTCTTGGGTTTAGGTTACTGAGAATCAGGGGCCACAGAAGCAGCTGAAAATGTATCCAGGAGGGCAGTCAAAACAGGGGAAAATCCGATGGTTTAGGGGACTCCATCTGGAGAAGCTCATAATACATTTTATGAAATTAAGAGACTTGAAAACGATCTGACTTAAAGAACTCCATTCATGATTGCAACAATATCCCTAAAGGAGAGTTCCTTTAAAGGGGAATCTGGACCAATAACATCCTTTTCCTCTCAACCATAGTCCACGGAGGAATGAATTTAAGAAGAGTATGCCAAGGACTTCTCCCCAGATTCTCATCTGAAGAATCTAGTTCCCTGGGCCTTTCAAGAGGAATGGAAGACAAGGGAGGGGCAGGCAGAAACATCCCTTGAAGAGGCTTTAAAGCCATTAAAGCATTAAATAAACCCTGAATAAAATCCTGCCATTCACTTTGTAGACCCTCAACAACAGGGGAAATATGCTTGGTTTTCTATTTTTTTTCAGCAGGAGGTACACATGAAAACACCCTTTGATTGTCAGACCCCTGGTGACAGTCAATAAGTGTAGTAGGGATTTCCTCCCTTACTAAGATCTGTGGAATCCCCCTCAGTCCGTTAGATATAACCAGCCAAGGTCCCCCCCCTCAATGTCAGGAGCAGATGTTTGCACAGCCTCAGAGCACATGTGAGAAGTCAGATCTATGCTGGATTCTGATGGGGTCATGGCACAGGAATACAAGGGAATCACTGGATGATCCTCTTGTCTTTCAATAGCCTCAAGAAAGACATATGGGGAGGCCGGACAGCAGTCACATCAGACCTAAATTTTTTGGCCTTTTTCTTGGCAGATGACTGATCCTTGGAATGGGAAGATTCCACCATAGCACTTTACACAGACAGCTTAAGATGATAGTTTTCGAGATAAACAGATGAAGAGCAGACAAAACTATGTAGGGTCTTAGAGACAAAAGCCTAGCAGGTGCAACACAGCATTTTGTCGTGGGAAGAATACAAGCAGAAGAGACACTGTTTGTGATGGTCTTTATGGGGAATTTGCCTCCCACACTGACATTTTCCCTTTCTGGATGACATGAACCCAACAGCACTAAATGAAAAAGAAAGATAAGAAGAAACGCCAGTGGAGTATTTATCTGAAATGCGGCTTGGCAACCAGCACAGCAAAAGGGTATTCAGGCTAACATTTAACAATGATCTTCAGACTGGTGGCAAAAAAAGTTCCATGTGTGTGCACCCATATATCACCTTTATGCTACGTTTTGTGTGGGGAGTGTACGTGCGAAGTACGACCCCTATAAGTACTAAATGCTTTGGTGTTTTTGCAGGATGTTGGGCTATCCTTGGCAGAAGATCCCTTAACCTGCAACAGTGATATGGAAAGACATCAAAGGAAATATTCACAACTGCTGGCAGTACAGAATATCAAACTTCTGTCACATTACATGAAAGTGCTGGAGAGAGAGAGAGAGAGAGACTCTGACTGATAAGACAGTTGATGAGCAGTTGGGATTCTAATCGAGCTGTAGTACAGCTGACCTGAGGTTTGCAATGAGACAGATAACAGACAAGGAGATTGCAGAAACACTGGTAGAATTATTTTATTTTATTTATTTATTTTATTTTATTTTACATTTGTTAACCGGGAGAGTCCGACTGGATACATGTCCATTTTCAGCGGAGGCCCGGGGAGAAAAGCTCCAAGTACATAACAGACATATGAACATTGTTAATGCAAAAAAAAGGAAGATAGTTGAGTTCTAAATACAATATAAAGATACATCACATCTTGGGAAAAAAAAAAAAAAATTAGGACAGGCTATGCACAATAAGCCAAAAACAAAAGGATGAACAGTGTTCAGACTTTCAGAGGTGGTCCCAGTGGGACTGTGTGCATCACAGCTCAGCTCTGTACTCACTCCAGTTCAGAGTGGTGATGGACTACATCAGCAAACAGTATAGAGAAGACAGAGATCAACAAAGATACTGTATGCAAATGATATGGCACTACAAACTCTGAACCGTGACATCAGCAAATGATAGGCTACAGGAATACAAAACTGAAGGCATATAAGACGAAACTGGTACAAATAAGGCTGTTTTGTAGTAGCAAAAGGGGAATATCAGAAGCAGCTAAAAATTGAGATAGATGAGAGATATTTCAAACAGGTTAACAGCTACAACCAGCTGGGATGTGTGGCTGAAGAAAAGGGAAAGCTGAATGAGAAGATCAAAACTAGATTAAAAGGTGCTGCAGCCAACTGCCACAAAGTATTAGGGTTAGTGTGGGACATACAAATGCCAAAAGAAGCTGAACAGTAAAATACAGAAAACAGTGCTTCTCAATGGCATAAAACCTAGGCAGTGAAGGCAGAACACCTGATGAAACTTTAGCTGATTATGTGTTGAGATGGATATGGGAGGCACACTGTGGGACAGAAAGAAATGAGGGCATCATAGAAGAAGTCAATGTAGTCTCAATTGTAGACAAGGTCAAGGTTCATATATTACTGTGGGCTGCTCAAATATGCAGGAAAGCAAATGATTTACTAAAGCAGATTTGGGACAGGAAGAACGCAAGTTTGTCCAGATGGATGGATTGCAGGAGAGGATGTGACTGTTGTAGGAGAGTTTCTCTGAATTACGAGGTTCAACACCTGCAGAAATGGGAAAAAGTCTCAACCGTAGACAAGGTCAAGGTTCATATATTACTGTGGGTTGCTCCCATATGTAGGAAAGCAAATGATTTACTAAAGCATATTTGGAACAGGAAGAACGCAAGTATGTCCAGATGGATGGATTGCAGGAGAGGACATGACAGTTGGATGTGACTGTTGTAGGAGTGTGTCTCTGAATTACGAGGTTCAACACCACAACCCCTGCAGAAATGGGAAAAAAAGTGGTTGATGATGGTGTACTTGTTTTTCCACATTATGTAATGTTTGGGTGTTGAAAACAAGCATGTCCCAATACATTTAAGGATTACAAAATATAAAAATAAAACACTCTGGATGTCATGGACAGTTGATCCAAATCTTATACGTGATCTAATAATCTGTTACTGTGACCACACAAGGCTGTGACCTACTGCATAGTGAACTTCTGTGCTTTTTGAATATACCATCATGTTATTAACAGGTTTTAAAGTTCAGCCATAGCGAGGAGACCAATGAATCCTTAAATGTAGGTGTGCATAAGAAAACCTGACTGATGGTCTTAACCAAATGCAAAATAGTGCACCATTATTCTGGTGGATAGAAAGGAAGGAGGATGACCTTATAGGAATGAAGTCAGACCAAATGGTAAGCAATGGAGATCCAAAGCACAGATGTTAATTCATTAGCAATATCCAAACCATGCACACAAAGGACAAATGACATGACATACACCTTCATCTTACCAGTATGAGTGAGCTTCAAAGCAGATGCACTGGTAATCTGTTTCCCCTTTACCCAAAAATTCACATTTTGTTGACAATGTCTTGCTCAGAAAAGTGGAAGACTGATAAAGCAGAAGCCACTGCAACCACAGTGGACTTGGCAGAGGTGTCGGTCTAAGAAGCCTTTATTTATTTATTTTTTTGTGAAACAGAATCCTCCAGCTATATTTATAACAATTTATACAATGGAGATTTTGGCTTATAGTATTGGATTTATGTGGAGCTGTGCAAATTTTGTAATAAAGTGTAGTTCTGTAGCAGGACATGACATTTTCCTGATAAACAACCTAACTCTAAACTGTGACACTAAAACAGAGTCCTAGAAGCACATTAAAATAATTGTTCCCAAACCAGCATTTCACATGTACACCAACTTGTCATGGTTGCATATCACACTAAACATGAGGAAGTTTCTGTTGTGTGCAATAGTTGCTGTGTGATTCTATGAATGGCTGTAATTTTTTTCATGACCATCAGAAGACAGCATAGATTTGTTATGCTCATGAATGAGAACAATGAACAATTTTGAGATGTTTGTTCACCTAGAATTAATAAAATATCCCCACTCTGAAGACTATGTTGCCTACATCAGTAGATGAAATTTAGAAAGTGCTTCTTGCAACTACATATTCATAGCAGAAGCAGCACATAGAAAGTGGCCGTTGAGCTCTACTGCCATAATTGTAGCAGTATTCTCACTTGAATTTCTTCAAATCTTTTGGGTATCTAATACTATAATGGGACTGGACCCCATTCCCACATCAAAGTAGGATTAAAGTTCATGAAATTAGTATTGTTTCAGTGTATTGTTAGCCAGAAGTGCTCTTCGTAGCACCCACGATGTGCCCAGTAATGACTCCTACAATTCGTACAGAGTTGCATGTATTGGTAACATCCAAATATGATTGTAAATTTTTTTATAAGACTGGTTACTACTACTGGAACTGTCTGGGTATCTTTCTTCCTCATTGCCCTTATTTCTGCTTGAAAATCCTGGCATTTTGATTCTGTGTCTCTTTGTATGTAAGACGCTGTAATCACTAAATGTAGCAATTTCAATGATCAATGCTACTTTTTTCAGAGACTACTATATATCTGGTTTTCTCACATCTATTTTTTGAACTGTTGGTAGTGGGTGATCCCATGTGATATAGACTTTATTTTCTATGATGTTCTGTGGCTTATGTTTTCAGTGTTCAAGCTACTTCAGTATTACAGCAGTTTTGCCACATTATTATGCCATTCGGTATACAGTCCTTCTGCCATTAGTATATCACAACCAGCAAGAAGATGTGAGACCGTTTCCAGTTCTGTTTTACAAAACCTGTATTTGTCTGTTTCTCCCACATGTTCAATGGACTTTATAAACCAACATGTATGTACTCCACTATCTTAGGCCACCAATATTAACCTTTCATCTTTTGGTTTAAATTCACCTCTCCTTAACCATTCCAGTGTTTGATCCTGATCAATATGAGGTTGTTCCAAGAGTTTTCTATACTTGCAACTATATTTATGAATTTTCCACATTTCTTGCCTTCTCAGATGATCCCTTATATTCTTTATTTTTGGTGCCTCCAGTTGCTGCCTGATTTTTATATACTTTTGGTTTGATTTCCATGCCCAGTAAACAAACGAATACAACCAAAGGACTGCAAGCACAACTCCATGTAAAAACTCAGCCTTTAATCAAAATAAAGCTATTTTTTTAATTAAAGGACGAGTTTTACCTAGAGTTGTGCCTGTGGCCCTTATTTAGTGCTATTCATTTGGATATTGGTAAAGCTAGGCACCTTTCTCCTGTTTTTTTTTTTTTCATGGTTTTCCATTCCCACTTGATGCAGATATGCTTCTGCTAAACTAAGCAGGGAAGTCACCTTAGACTTATTCTCCTCATGTTTCAAAACTTTCACTATGATTTAGTCTTGTGAGGTAAGCAGATATGTATGAGGTCCCACAACTGCAGTTCTATACATGTAGTCAATTTCGAGGAGGCCCATACCTCCTTCAGAAAGTACAGTTTTGTACCCACCATAAATGTAGATGTTCGAGTGCTAATACAGCTGCAGTCATAACAGATGGGTTCTCCTGCCGTCAGGCGGGTCCTCGGTCAGCCGAATTCCAAAGTCTAGGTCCGGCGTCGGTTGTCGTCGCTTCTTCCCTGACGTCAGTGCGACAGGGGTATAAAAGAACCAGCCGACACCATTTTCTTCAGTTTTTCTTGCCCCAGATGTCAGGTGCCCCCAGAAGGAAGGCAATGCATAAATATGTGTGATAAAGCAATGCAATATAATTCAAATATAGTAGTGCAAGCAAATACATCCAGAATGAATACCCCAATCAGGTAGCATGAGTATAGTCCTGTCCCAAGAGGGGAAGGAGGGAGGGAAACCTGGACTGCAGCTGTATTAGCACTCCAACATCTACATTTATGGTAGGTACAAAACTGTACTATGTTCATCGTGCATACAGCTGGAGTCATAACAGATGGGTAGAATCCCAAAGCTAAGAAAGGGGTGGTAGGCACTAGGTGGAACTAGGAGGAGCCAGAATGCCCTGCAAGACTGCAGTGGCAAAGCCCGCTCTAGATTTGGAGTATAATGGAAGGTGGTAGTGCTTGGAGAAGGTATGCACAGAGCTCCAAGTGGCTGCTTCCAAAATATCTTTGGTAGGAACTCCTCTGAGAAAAGCTGCAGAGGTAGCTGTGGCCCTTGTGGAGTGAGATCTGATGCCTGTAGGTACAGTTTTGCCATGAAAACAATAGCAAAAGTGTATGCAGTGTGCTATCCATTTTGAGATAGTCTGTTTGGAAATTGGCTTTCCTTGTGCTCCTATAGCATAGGACACAAAGAGCTGATCTGATTTCCTGAAAGGCTTTGTTCTGTCCAAATAGTAACGCAGTTGTCTGTGGATGTCCAAGGAATGTAGTAATCCCTCCCCTTTGTTTTGAGGATTAGGATAAAAGGTAGGTAAGTGTATAGCCTGATTCAAAGCTACCCTGGATACCACTTTTGGCATAAAGGACGGGTTGGTTCGTAAGGAAACTCTGTCCTGATGGAAGATGATGAAAGGCTGCACAGCCATGAGAGCCTGTAGTTCCGATACCCTACGAGCTGAGGTAATAGCCAGAAGGAAAGCTGTTTTCCAGGACAAATATTGCAAATCTGATGAGGCAGCTGGCTCAAAAGGAGACAAAGTTAGTTTTTCTAGAATGAAATTGAGATCCCAAGCAGGTATTGGTTGTTTCCTTGGGGGTTTTAGATTCTTAGCCCCTCTGAGGAACTGTCTTAAGAGGGGGTGAGAGAATAAGGGTGGATCAGTGTTGTATTCTGCAGAAATGGCTGAGGCATGGATTTTGATGGAGGAGAAAGTCCACTGCTTAGCAGCTCAGCTAGATACTGTAATATTTGAGGTAAATTCAGGTTTCCAGGATCCTGGCCCTTTTTCTCATTCCAGATACAAAACCGCTTCCATTTTGCGGAGTAAGCTTTTCTGGTAGATGGCCTTCTGGCCTCCAAAATGACATCCTGCACCTCCTTGGAGAGTAGGGTCTGTTGTGATGCTAAGGAATCTTCCATGCGGCTAGACTGAGTGTTTTTAGCTGACTGTAAAGAGTTTTGAAGCTGTGCTGAGTCAGAATAAGAGGCATTAGAGGCAGGGTCCATGGTGGGGAATGTGTCAGGCTCCTCAGGAGTGGATACCAGTGTTGTCTTGGCCAGTCTGGAGCAATGAGAATCATCTTCGGTCCGTCTGCTCTGGTTTTTAATAGTACTTTGGGCAGCAGAGGAAGAGGTGGGGAGGCATAAACTGTCATTGATGTCCAACTGAAAGAGAGAGCGTCCACTCTCCAGGCCTTTGGGTGAAAAATCCTTGAGCAGAATTTTGTCAATTGGTGATTTTCGTGGGAAGCAGAGATATCTATGTCTGGCCTTCCCCATGCTTGAATCATCTCTGTAAAAACTTGATGCAACTTCCATTCGTGTGGACCTGTCATATTTCTGCTTAGGTTGTCTGCCAGTGTGTTTTCCTTGCCTGGCAAGTACTGTGCTTGTAGTTCGATTTGTAAGTCCATGACCATGTTCCAAAGTGACATGGCCAGTCTGCATAGGGGGTAAGAATGGGTTCCTCCCTGTTTATGTACCACATTACTGTGGTGTTGTCCGTCCTTATCAATAGTTGACTTGGTTGCAGGAGGTCTTTGAAAGCTATAATAGCATTTATTACTGCTAGCATCTCCTTTTGATTGATGTGTAGGTGCTTTTCTTTTTGGGATCATTTGCCCTGAATGTACCGATCGGTCATGTGCACCCCCCAGGCGTAGTCCGAGGCGTCTGTTGTGATGACTTGCTTTGCTTGAGGCTTGCTGAATGGGAGATTTGTGTTTGCTTGGCATGTTTGAGCCCACCACAGAAATTCCTTTTGAAGACATGGAATTAGTGGTATTATTGTTTCCAGGCTGTGGCTGTGTTGAGACCATAGGTTTTTCAGGTACCATTGAAGTTTCCTCATATGCAGCTTTGCACATGGGATTAGTAAGATGCAAGATGCCATGAATCCCAGAGCCTGCAGGATTTTCCTTGCAGTCAGCCTGGTACAATTTGCTAGTGTTCTGAAGTATTGAGTTAGTTGCCCCTGCTTCTCTGGCGTGAGGTAGGCCATCTGGGTGTTTGTGTCCAAGTTGGCACCCAGGAAAATTATTTTCCGAGAGGGTATTAATCTTGATTTCTTTTTGTTGACTGTGTATCCCAGAGAATTTAACATTATTACATAAGCCAGATGTTCCAGAAAAATGTGCTTGCTGTCCGCTTGGATCAGGCAGTCGTCCAAATAGGGGTATATTTGTATCCCTTGAAGTCTGCAGTAGGCAATTACTGATGCCAGGCATATCGTGAATACTCTGGGTGCAGTAGATAAGTCAAAGGGCAATGCAGAGAATTGATAATGGGTTGAACCTGCAAGAAATCTGAGGTATCTTCTGCAATTTTGTCTGATTGGGACATGCAGGTATGCCTCCTTGAGGTCCAATGTTACCAGCCAGGACTCCTTGCCCAGCATGGGAAGAAGCTGCTGTAGAGTGAGCATCTTGAATTTTGGTAAGAGTAGAAATATGTTTAGGATGGATAGGTCCAAAATAGGTCTCCAATCTTTTCCCTTCCTTGGTACCAGGAATAGTCTGGAATAAAAACCTTGACCTTGTTCGTGCGTAGGTACCTCTTGAATAGCTTTCATGTCTATGAGATCTGAAATTAGTCTTTGTGCCTTTGCCCTTTGATTGTGTGGTAGGTTTGGCATGCCTCTCATTTTTGGAAGGGTGTGAAAATGGAATCTGTAGCCTCTCTTTATAATGTCCAGGATCCATTTGTCTTTTGTGACAATATGCCAATTTTTTGAAAATAATGCCAGTTTTCCGCCTAATGGTGCTGCCATTTGAGTCATGCTTGGCATGCAAAGGGGAAAGTCATTGGGCTTGCTTTCTGAATGGTTACGAGTTATCCTCACCACGATCCTTGGGATTGCCTTCTGCCCTTCGGGCGCCTGTATCTACCTCTTTGGGGTCTGTCCATGGCTGGAAAGGACCAATTTTTGGAAGGCCAATTTCGACTGAAACGTGGGGGTTGTACCTGTAGAAAGTCTTTCACTGTTTGCATTGATTTAGCCTTTTCCTCCATTTTCCTTAATACCTCCTCAGCATTAGCACCAAATAATACATCCTTTTGTAGAGGGGCATCTAGTAATTTGGCTTTGACATGATCTGGAAAGGTTTGTTCCTTGAGCCAGGCATGCCTATGTATGACTGATCCTGTAACAGCAGCTCTACATGAGGCCTCTAGAGCATCAAAACCACATTGTAAGGTATGTTTACCCACTTGTTCTGCACTATGCATCAAATCCTGCAACTCCCTCAAGTCTGGTTGTTTAGGTTGTGACATTTTACTTTTCAATTGTGATAACAAAAACTGTTGGTACTTTAGCATATGGAACTGACAGTTTAATACCCTCATGGTTAAGGTGGCCGAGGTATATACCTTTTTTCCCCACCTTTCTAAGGATCTGGAATCTTTCTCGGAAGGCAATGGATTTTTAGCAGTGGAGGCCTTAATTCCCTTGGGGCCCTGTGAGATAGTTTCTGGGTCAGCAGCATGGCTTTTGTATAGAAATTGGTGTGAGTCAGGAACCCGGTAGTACCTGTCAGGCTTGACTGGAGCTGGAGGTAGAGAATCCGGGTTAAGGCAGGCCTCCGTGTACACATCATCTAGTATGTCCAAGACAGGAGGTATAGCTAGAGGCCTGTGCTGAGGTAGCAAGAGAAATTCCCTAAGCCTTTTCTTGGAATCTGAATAATCTTGGCCTTCCCAGTGGAAGTGTTCCCTTAAGGTATGCAAAGTTTCCCCAAATGAGTAATCCTCTGGGGGGGGAGACAGAGGGGATGGACTCATCAGCATCAGAATCTTCAAAAGGGGAGTAAGAATGTTCCTGTTCATCAGAATGCTCTGAAATAATGCAGCCCTGATCAGAGGAGGGGGATTCTTCCTCCACTCTGGGCCTTTTGTCCTGGGGGGGTTGTGAACCCCTGATAAGAGTAATCAAATCCTCAGCCATTTTAAGCATCTGTTTTTTAGGCATGGGGCCTGGAGATGGGCCTTGAGTAGCTGGTCTCTTAGAATGCATGGCTGCTTTAGACTTAGTGTAAGCCTTGATGGAAAAAGAAGAGGAAGGTCTGAAAACACCTTGAGAGGAGGTAGACCTGTCCACATTTTGAGATTCACCGCCAAGAGTGGCTTCGGTATCTGTAGTCGGGGTGTGGGCCGAGGAGCCTGTGACCTCGGGCACAGGAGACACCGCCAGTGTCGTTGGTAGTCAGGGGCTGTGTAGGCGCCTCGCTGAGAACCGGACCACGTGTAGTCGGCTTTGGCGTGGTGTCGGTAGAGGCCGCGGACCTCATGTGTCAGTCCTTGTCTTTGTGTTTTTTAGACAAAACTGGAGTCGGAGTATCCGACGACATAATATAGTTACATTTTTGGCCAAAATAATGCTGGGCGAACTCCGCCCGACGCTTAATGGTGCGTTTATTGAAAGTAGCACAAAAGCGACAAACCAAGACGTCGTGGTCTGGGCCTAAACAAGGAATACAGAGGGAATGGAAATCCTTATGCGGTATTTGCTTCCCACATGAAATACAAGTATTAACTTTGTCTGACATCGGTCTGAGGCAAGAAAAGTTTCCCCAACGGGGTACTTAGCTTTCAAGAAGACTTCGGTTGCAAACTTTTCATAATTTCAGGAGCTGGCCGACCGGCACTTGCGAACTGCTTCTGCTTCGGGCACCGCGCGGCAAGAAAGACTGAAGAAAATGGCATCGGCTGGTTCTTTCATACCCCTGTCGCACTGACGTCAGGGAAGAAGTGACGACAACCGACGCCGGACCTAGACTTTGGAATTCGGCCGACCGAGGACCCGCCTGATGGCAGGAGAACCCATCTGTTATGACTGCAGCTGTATGCACGATGAGCATCAGGAAGATGTAATCTTGGTATACACTGATTTTTATAAATCATTTGATGAGCATGAAGCATCCATCTTTTCCTGTCCAACCTATCCAAAACCTTTTGGGGCCAGTCAATCATTCTAAA
The DNA here is from genome assembly GCF_019279795.1 of Protopterus annectens. NCBI lineage: Eukaryota > Metazoa > Chordata > Ceratodontiformes > Protopteridae > Protopterus > Protopterus annectens. The sequence goes on along the minus strand of NC_056748.1, from coordinate 642,703,534 downwards.
ACTGTAAGTTAGGACAGGAAAAACTTACTGGTTTATAGCTTGGACGTTGCTCCTAGATGCCAAAGCTGTTTTCAGTATTAAAGTCTTCTAAAATACTCTTTACTAAGTTTTATTTGCATTTGTTCATGTTTTATTGTTGATCCTTCATCAATTCCCAAATATTTATACATTCCCTCTTGCTCAAATTCTTTTATATCACATTCCCGTCCCAGACTGATGTTTGCTTGGTGCTGCAGCTACCCTGCTTTAAAGGTTGCTTTTGTACATTTATCAAGGCCAAATTACATTTTTATATCATCTGAAAAAAATTTGACCACTTGCAGTTGTGCTTTCAGTTCCTCATGTGATGAACTATTACAGTTTTAAATCATCTACAAAAAGAAGATAAATATTTCCACTTTGTTGTTTTCTGGGAGCCAAACTGTAGCCATCACCTAATCTGTTAAGCAGATAATTTAGTGGATTGAAGCCAATACAAAATAGCACCGGTAACAGAGAGTCACCCTGGAATATTCCCCCCTTTGAATTTTATCTTTGGAATAATAATTTGTCCTTTATTATGGCTTAACTGCAAAGTGTTTCATGGCCACTGTGATGTAACCGATCAGTACAGGGTGCATCTTCTACATTTTTAAGCATTCTTTTATCCATGAATGTGGAATACTCCCAATTTTTTTTAGTCTTTCCATGCCATGCATAGATTCTTCCCCTTTTTCTGTTCTCCATTATGACTAACAGGAAATGATTCTTTATTCCATATGACTTGCTTTTATTACCTATTTGTTCTATTGCCAAGACTGAGTTTTCTTCTAAACGACTATAAACTTTGTTGGCATCATTTCCAATGTATGGTTTATACACTGTCAGAAGGCAAGTTACTGGTCTACAGTTTTTAGGATAGCTTGCAAGTTTGCTCTTAAGTAGGAGTATTGCTCTTCCTATTGTTAACCAGGCTGGGGTCTGGTCAGGGTGTGTATATAAATAGTTTTTGCTCATGGCTAAATCTTCATGTAAAGACGTTAATACTTTTAGCCAAAAGTTAGGTACTGCATCTGAACCTGGGGTTTTCCAATCAGAGGCATTTCTTAACTTTATGTCAATCTCTCTGGCTGTTACTTCATCCCATTTCATATCCTGTACCTTTGAACTTCTTATTCTTTTACTTCTTCTATGCATTTATCATCTTTGTTATGTTCCACAGGATCTTCATAAATACTTCTCCAAAATGTATCTATTTCTTCTTTTTCGGTAGTCAATTCCTTTTACATTGTTTCCCAATTTTCTATAAAGCTTTTTTGGGTCATCAATAAATTGTTTATTTTGTATTTTTCTTTTATATTTATCTTTTTATTTTTTTTGCCCATGTTATTTTTAGTTTATTTGCAACAGTACATGATAAATCCTGATCTGTTATAATACTATGCATTGCTTTTATCATGTCTATCTTTCTGAGTATTTTTGTTGATCTGTTCCCTCTTCTATACTCTTCTAACAGTGACACTTATTGTATTGTTTTATAGTTTTCTCTATTCAATACTTCCATGATGGTATTCAATTTCTCCCCCTCCTTCCTACCCTGTGTTCTTGTGGTAGAACTTTATCAGTTATTAATTTAGCTGCACAGTAATATATCCTGTTTACTTCTGTTATATCTCATGGATCTCTATGGACAATCTTAATTACTGTGTTTGTTTTATCAAACTTCTTTTTGTGTTTTATTGAACTTCTGCAGTTTCTTTCATTGATTGTAATGTGTCTATGTCTATTAAATCAAGCAACTCTTCTCTTAGCTCATTTTTTTCTAAACTGAGGGCACGTTTTTGTTCTCCATTTTCTGCAGGCAATGTATAGAAAGATCTATAGCATCTTCCTGTGGCATATTCTCTTCAATTTCATCCTGTGTCTTCCATTGCTCTGTCCTATGAGAGCTCGCTGGCCTATCACTCCTCACCATTGATTGTGTCAGAGTTGCCACAGTTTCCTGTTTTTTTCCTTGCTGTCTAGATTCAAGTGAACATTTATACTGGCTTCCGGTGGAAGGCTCCAAAGTATCTTCATATGGCAACTGACCAGTTACTTCTCGTTTCACTGATTTCTCCTTAATTTGGATATTTATTGCTCTATCTTGCTGTGCTTTCTGAGTTAGATTTTCTACAATGAATCCTTCACTTTGTAGGTACTTCATAACCTCAGTTTCTATTTCTTTAACTTCTCTATTTATAATCTTTTTTCTACTTTTACTGTTTGTCTTATTTTTTGTATTGTAAAGTTTTCCATGTCCTGACTCCTTTGTCTGTATTTCTCTTCAAATATCTTTGGTGCTGCTGTTTTTGTACTAATAATTTTGCTCTTTGCATAAATATTACATCATATTAACTCTTTCTTTCCCATGTCCATATTTCATCTTCAGATGTCTCCTGATCGATTTCTCCTTACTTTGGGGACTCATTCCATCATGCTGTGATGTAACCTGTGTTAGACCTTCTACGCAAATTCCTTCATTTCGCAGGTATTCCATAACTTCAACTTTTTTTTTTAACTTCTACTTTACTAATCTTTTCCACATTCACTCTGTGATATTTTTATTGTGCAATTTTCCAGATATGGATGCCTTTGCCTGCAGTCCTCTTTGAATAACTGAGTCTGCCTTTTTTGTATTAATTTGGCTTTCGACTTTGGAAAAATATTGCACTATATCAAATCTCTCTTCCTTTCTCATGCCCATATTTCTTTATACTTTTCAGAAATCTCTAGGTTTTGCTTATATTGTTGCACTTCTGCAGATGCTTCTTTTTCCAAACAGATCAAAGTTTCCTGGTATATATAATGTTTTTCACAAATCTGTTGTATTAATGAACACAGTTTTTTTTATTTGAAGCTTCTGACAGTTTTTCTTATGGAAGTAGTTTTCTTTTCTCTAATTTCTTTCAGTCTTTTTGTACATCTTGTGTCTGGAAATTCTAGGCTTTTTACACAATAGTAACAATACAGCATTTCTTTTTTATCCTCAGTAGTCTACGCTATTGTTTTTATGGCTCTTCTCTGGCCTATCAGCTTTTGTGATGTTTGCGGACGGTTACTTTTTGCTACAACAGGGGGGCCATCTTCCCCCTGCGCCTGGGCTGGCCCCATTGTAGGAATGTTTCCATATCTTGAGGATTCTACACTGTCATTTTTTCCAGTTCTGGCACCAGTGTGCCTACCAAGACTGGGCACTTTTTTTATCTTGGGTCTTGTGCATCCAGCTATCCTTTTTAATTTTTGGCCTACTTCAGTCCATGGTATAAGCTATATAAAATACAGTCTATATATCAGTGTCATCTTAGTGAGATTTTGTGAAAGAGTCCACCTCATGAAGATACTCACCAAGATTTGAAGATCAATTCAATTTCAGCAATATTACTCTCCTTTGCTTGCCATCTTATCTCTCCAGTTGGACCCCTCATCTCTCCATTTGGACCCCCCCCCCTTCATTCGAACCCTGTGTTATGTAACTGATGGAAAAAACATGGTCTGCAACAGATGAAATGTGGCATTCCATAAAAAACTTTTCTCCCAGCTACTCGTTTAACCATAGATTTCACCTTCTCTCAATGTCGAGTACAATACACCGGATTAGATACAAAATACCAGCAGCAATGGTTAAATATAAAAACAGGGTACCTGCAGTGGCAGAAATTGACAATGGTGGAAAGGTGTGGGTAACATTGCCACCAGTTCTTTGAATCTTAAGTGTATATTTGTCTGTGAAATCATCATATTGCTCTGAAAAAAAAATCAAGCAACAAACAATTTAAGTAGCGTAGTAGTAGCTGTGATCTACACCTATGAAGATAAGGAGATAATAGACCAACACCACATAAAGAATCAGACCCAGTGTTGGTTTGTAAAAGGGCAAAGAATATGGAACAGATAAAGAAGTGAATTAGGTGTGCAAGAACAGGATGTATGGGTATACCCACACTATTTATACTACATTAGAGAATAGCAAAAGTAAAAAAAGAACCATACTGAACTAGTCACTGATTTTCTCATTATACAGCACTGTAAATGAAACCACTGAGACACTTAATAGCAATCAGACATTACTGAGGAGAAATCAGTAAATCTTGTAAACATGGTCAGCCAGATTACACTACTTTTGTTGGTCAGCATGCTAGCTTTTAAAACGTTAGTTGTATTCTTTTTGCATTAATTTAATCTGCATCCACTTTTTATCCCAATCAAGTATGGGGGCAAACTGGAGTCTAACATGGCACATAATAGGTGTCATTCTGGATGGGACACCAGTCTATTGCAGGATGTGCACACACAGAAGTAGAGGCAATTTAGAGGACTGCAAATCAAACTAGTGCTTTTTCTTTGGGATGTGGGAGAAAAAACAGAGCTCACAGTATAAACTCCAAAGCTGAAAGATGCATCAATGTGCCACCAAATGTTAGCTGCACTGTTGCTTTAAATGACACTGAACAAGTGACCATACCTCAACCTGGAATCATCAAAAATCTGGACAAAGGCCCATGACAAATAGGTAAAACTGGCTAAAAATCTGTATGCTGATTAATATAAAATTTGCATACACAATTATGTAATCCCGCCTACTCCAATGGGATTGTGGGATACCAAATTTTAAACAAACTGAAGAACAGAAAATATGGCCATAAAACACAAAATAAGCAGAATAGTATTATCCACATGCAGATCTATAACATTTCTCAAAAACAGCTGACAGTTATAGTCTCTCGTCATCAATAATTAACCAACCAAGTCCAACTAAAGAAAAATGACAAGATGGAGAATAAAGACAGAAAGGAGCAAAAGAGAACATGGTTTAAAATACCTCCTCAGGAAAAATGTTTTCATAAACTAATATAGGCAGTCATCTTCACTCCGTAAAGAAGGAAACCTGCAGCACCACTGCTTAATATTTCTACTGGAAAACATACCAAGATGCTGTGTGTGTGCGTGCATCTTTGACTATCTTTAGTGTCAGTCTCAGGGAATGGGTTTTGCTAACTTGACAGGCTGGGATTAGTTACACATGAGTAAGGTAGATGGGGGGACAAACCTGCTATATATATATATATATATATATATATATATATATATATATATATATATGCACAGCTGCTATGACCACACTATGCAATGAACCATTATCGCAGTTCTAAATATGCACCTATATCTCTCAACGTCTTAGTGCAAGAAAGAAAATGGGGGGACGAAGGCCCAAAAATAAGGACAGATTTTAAATATTGCTCGGATAACTTTAGAAAGTCACAAAAGTAACAGGGTTTGTGTTAACATACATTTTCTGAGGGAGTTGAAACCTGAAACTCGAATGTATGCCATTATTCGGTGACTTCAATCAGATCATCCCACTCATTTGCCAGAAAACCACACATTTTATGAGGAACAGACCAAAAATATGAGGTAAAAATCTGGACAGTTGAGAGGTATGGTGGTGATTTCAGCTCCCCTATCTCTTTGTTTTCTCTTCAGTACAGCCCCAACATTTCCCCATCTGACATGGTCATCTCTGCCTCTTCTTTTCTAAAGGTTCTCGGTTTGCCTGATCTTTGGGCAGCTAAACATTTCTTTACTGCCTATGGTACAGCTGCACTTGGTTGATACCTTATTATTATGCAGCTATCCCAGCTGCTTTTTCTACTTCATTCATCTACTTGTATATCATCAAAATTAAAGGAAGTTCTACTCCTTTGCAACTTGACTGATAATTCTTTTGATATTAAGTTGTCAATCTCTCCTTCGTTCTTGCTGGTTGGGAACGGAGCCGACCCTCAGCTCCGACTCTTCCATCTTCTATAGCTCGAGAGCTATTTACTGGCTTGAGGCTACCCCTTATCCCATGATGCCTAGCGCTAGCTACCCAGATCTCGTTTGCCGCTTCAGCTGCGAGGTGTCGTTTTTCTGGCTCAGGCTTGTATAAAGTTTTTTTATAGAACTCTTTTACTAGAAATAGTCTTTTTCCTAGGGGTTTTTTGTTAGTTTTTAGTCTTATATTTGTAGTGTTAGCTAAGTGTGTATTTGTAGCTTCCTTCCCTCCCCTTTAGAACTCATTTAATTTAGAGAGTCCCCCCCCCCCCCATATTCCTGTCAGGTTAGCCGTTTAAGTTAGAGGCTTTCCTATTTAAAAAAAAAAAAAAAAAACTTTAGCTTTAGTCTGTAGTGTACTGTGCTTTTCTCTTTAGACTGTATTTTGATTGGTTAGCTATTGTTGTATTTTTTGTTGCAGGATGTCCAAAGAATCCAAGGTGTCTGTGTTCAAGATGTGTGAATCATGCTGTCAGAAAATGTCTCTGACAGATGGGCACACTTCTTGCATCTATTGTTTAGGCGCTGTGCACCTGCAGGACTCTTGTTCTATCTGCCATGCATTTAGTCCAAGAGTTCTGCAGGAGTGCAAGAATAAACTTATTCTCAGGGGCCTTTTAAAGCTCCAGGATTCACCGGCCAAGACTCAGCCTGTGAAATCCCCTAAATCTACCAAATCGTCGGCTCCAGGTTCGGAGCCGTCTTTGGTTCAGACTCTACCTGCTACTTCGGTTCCTGCTGGAACCAATAAGACTATCTCCCCGTCGGCTCCATCAGAAACTTCGGAGCCTTCGCGGAGCCACAAGAGGCTGAGGTCCCCTTCTCTGGAATCGATACATTCGGCTCCTCTGTCTCCCCTGCTGCAAAGCGAGCGCGGTCACAGATCTTCTCACTCCTCTCGATCCTCTAGGCTCTCAGATCACGACGTGGAGAGAGTGGTCAGTAAGTTGCTAACGTCGCAGGCACTTGCCAAGATGTCGTCCAGCCCTCCTCAACAGGTGTCGGCTCCATCCACTTCTATCGATGTTCCTCCTCCAACTCCATTGAGCTCAGAGCCGGAGTTTGTTGGGGTTCGAGTAGTGGAACCGTCGGCTCTGATAACTATCTCCTTCGGTTCAGTCGTCTGCTCAGATTCCCTTGATGTGCCGTCTGTCGAGGGATCTGGGCGCCAGGGCATTCTTGTCGGCTCCAAGGGGGCGAGTGGCATCGGACCCTTGTCCGACCCCGTTCTCCCTCTCGGAGCTTCGGCGCAGGTGAGCTCAGCTCCTACATCGGCCTCTGAGCAGTCTTCCTCGGTGCGGAGAAGGATTACGATTTTCTCGGAACCGGAGCCTTCTCTATATTGTGGCAGGGACGCCTTCGACGTCATGAGGAGTGTGCTGGCCCACTGAGTCAGCTCCACTATCTGCCCCATCGGCTCCGTCCCCTGTAGTGCCTGTGCCAACATCTGCTCCTCCTCCAGACCACAAGCGTGGGGAACTGGCGCTCCAGGGCACCCCATTGGGTGTTTCCTCTTCTTCCGAGGCCTCCCCTGAACACTCAGAGGAGCTCCCTCGTAAGAAAAAGTGCAAGAGGAAGCACATTGACTCCCCTGAGTCTGTCGCTTTGGATACAGACTTAGATGATTCGGAAGGGTCCCCGAGATCCCCCTCTGAAGATGTTTCTTTTTCGGACATCCTCGAAATGCTTAAAGCAGAGGGGGAACTGGAACCCCCTAGCCCCTACCGAGGATGAGTCTGTATTCCTGGATGCGTTTGGTTCCAGACGTTCCACCTCCTGGGCTTCTCCGCCTTTCGATCCACTTATGTCCGTGGTGGCTCGAAAGGCTTGCTCAGCCCCGGATACAGTGTAAACAACTCCGGGGAGACCTGGCAAGTTCATCACAGCACACCATGATAAGCAGTTCCTTACCAAAGGTGTTCCTGTTGATGCCATGGTGGTAGCAGCAGCCACCAAAAAAGAGTTAGCACAAACCTCATCGTCTGTCCATCCTCCTAACAAGGAGTCTAGGACCATGGACAGATATGGGAAGCGAATGTTTGCTTCAGCGACCTTTTCTACGAGGTCACTGAACTACTTATGCCATTTTACCCGGCTTTAGAGGGATCTCCTTAAACAGCTCGGAGATACCCTTCAAGATCCATCAGTTGAGGGGGCTCAAGCTAAAGTGACTTCCCAGCTGACGACCCTTAATTCTGTAGTCAACTCCTCCATGAGGCTCATTTCTTATGCAGCCGATGGTGCAAGTAGAGCCGCAGGTACGGGCGTGGCCCTTGGGAGACATGCATGGATGCGGCTGTGTAACTTTGCGGAACCCTTTAGAGCGTCATTCACCAGCACCCCCTTTGATGGTTCCTTTCTTTTTGGACCACAGGTGAAAGACACTTTGACTAGGTGTGAGCAAGAAGGCAAGACACTCTCTGCCGTGGCAGTCCATTTTTCCACTCCTTCAAGACCATACCCCAAAGGTCAGAAGAGTGGTAAAATGTGGTTCCGAAAATCCCAGGGAGCCTCGCCTGACACACGTAGCGATTTTTCCTCCAGGGGAAGAGGAGGAAATAACAACAGACGCTGCCTTCATGGCAGAGGGGGTCCGCAGGACCAGGGCAACAGAGAATCCTTCTCTGAGAAGCCCTTTCAGCATCCCTGAAGGGTTGTCCGGCTGCCCACCTCTGGAGGCAGTCGGGCGAAGACTTTCCCTGTACCCAAAAGCCTGGCAAAATTTAACGCAAGACAAATGGGTACGGTCAATTATATCCGGAGGTTACAAAATTCCCTTCTCTCAACCCCCCCGTACCATCGAGCAAATCCGTTCCAGATGTTCCACCCAATCTGAGGGACCAAGCAGTCATAGAAGTTTCAAGACTACTAGAAAAAGAGAGTCTTCCAGGAAGTCCCGGCAGATCAACGCGGATCCGGAACTTACTCAAGGTTCTTTTTGGTACCAAAAAAGACAGGGGACTGAAGGCAGATTCTGGATCTCAGCAGACTAAACAAGTCTGTTCAAAGAACAAAGTTTTGGATGGTCATGCTACAGTCCATTCTACCCTTTCTGAGTCAGGACAATTAGATGTGCTCCATAGATCTTCAGGATGCGTACTACCACATCAAAATGTACAGGTGCTCCAGGAGATTCCTTCGCTTCCGGATGGGAGCCAATCATTACCAGTTCAGAGCTCTGCCCTTTGGTCTCACCACAGCCCCCAGTGTGTTCACCGAATGTATGGCAGTGGTCACAGCTCACTTGAGACGTCGAGGATTCCTGGTGTTTCCATATCTAGATGACTGGCTCCTCCCTGCTACTACCAGGCATCAACTTCTGCAAGCCAGGGACTACACTATCACAATCTGCTCCCAGCTAAGCATTACAATAAACTTCAAAAAATCTGCCTTGTTGCCCTGTCAATCTCTTACCTATATAAGAGCAGACTTAGACACAAGAACATGTCCGCAAGGCTACCGCCAGAAAGGGTATCTACAATTCACCAGCAAGTACAAATTCTAATGCAGAGCAAAAGGATCCAAGTCAGGTTCATCCTTCAAACTCTGGGTTCCATGGCAGCGGCAATTCTTCTAATCCCACTGGCCCGCTTTCACATGAGGATCCTTCAGTGGCTTCTGTTCACACTGTGGTCTTTCCAACAGCTGCCCATGTCTCACATGATCATGATTACAGAAGCATGCAAAAGGCCCCTTTCCTCGTGGATGGTCTCCCCATTAATGACTCAGGGCAGACCCTTCATTCAGCCCCCTTCGGTTGCCACGGTGACCACAGACGCCTCCCTGATAGGATGGGAATTATCAGGGCAAGACAGTCCAAGGCACTTAGCAGCCTCATGAGTACCACCTGCATATAAACGTCCTAGAAATGAGAGCCGTGCTCCTAGCGTTGCAAGCTCTTCAAGACTCTCTCCCTTCTGGGACCACTGCAATTCAAACGGACATGTCAGTGGTCTGGTACATCAACAAGCAGGGCGGAACCAAGTCCTACCCCCTATGTCGAGAAGCACTCAGACTCTGGCAGTGGGCGATTTCTTCCCAACTATTTCTGAGTACGACGCACATCCCTGGGAGGTCCAACGTCATAGCGGACAGGCTCAGCAGAGCTATTCTCATGCCTCACGAGTGGTCTCTGAATCAGGTAGTTTCAAATATGATCTTCAGCAAATGGGGACAGCCTTGCTGCGATCTTTTTGCCACCCCCTTCAACAGCAAATGCAGCAACTACTTCTCCCTTCTTCTGCTTCCAGGTCACACACCCAGAGATGCTCTAGTCCACGATTGGCCTCAGGGACTTCTTTATTCCTTCCCTCCATTTCCCCTGATACCGAAACTCATACAGAAAGCAATACCGTTGGGTTGCAAAATGATCCTCATTGCCCCCTACTGGCCTCAACAGATATGGTTTCCGTTCCTGCACCCTTACCTTCTCGATCAGCCCTGGACTCTGGATCAGTTTCCAGACCTACTGATTCATCAATCAGGCGAGCTGCATCAATCCCTCCAAACACTCCAGCTCACAGCTTGGTTGTTCCACTTCCAACCTTAACCAGGCTTCCCAGCATTTCCCCGGCCGTGCGTGAGATTGTCTCCTCTCACAAGTCCACAACTAGAAAGACATGTAGCAAATGGAAACGTTTTTCTTGTTAGGCAGAAGCTAGGAACGTAGATCCTTTTTCAGCTCCAGTCCATGAAATTTTGGAGTTCCTAGCACAACTTTTTCATTCTGGGTCCGCTTCTGCTACAATCAGGGTTCAATTGGCGGCCATTTCTAACTTTCATGTTGGGTTGTCTAATTCAAACATTATGTCTCATAAGCTCTGCAAAGCCTTTTTAAGAGGGACTACTCTCCTTAGGCCTCCACTAAAAGATCCCCCTCCTCCTTGGGACCTTAACTTGGTACTAACCTCCTTAATTATGCCCCCCTTTGAACCTGCAGCATCCTGCTCCATTAAGTTTCTATCTTGGAAAACACTTTTTCTGGTAGCTATTACTTCAGCCAGATGAGTTTCTGAACTTCAGGCAGTATGTGTTCAGCCTCCATCCTTGTTTTTTCATAAGGACAGTGTTGCTCTGAGGACTAATCCCTCATTCCTTCCGAAAGTCTGCTCAGAAAACAATTTAAACCAATCTATAGACCTTCCTGTGTTTTTCCCTAACCACACCAACAAGGCAGAATATAAATTACACCAACTGGACGTTCATAGACAATTGCATTTTTACTTGCATAGGACTAAGGATATAAGGAAGTTGGACCAACTATTCCTTTCCTATGCTCTAGGCAAACAAGGTCTCCCAGTTTCCAAAGTGACCTTATCCAGGTGGTTGCTTCACATTATTACTTTCATTTATCAATTGAGAAACAAAGAGTTGCCTATCAAACCAAAAGGTCATTCTACTAGGGCTTTGGCCACCTCTGTAGCCTTTCAATCTAGGTTGCCCATGGATTCCATCTGTGCAGCTGCTACGTGGGAAAATCCTCATACCTTTATTTCTCATTACAAGCTAGATATGGTCTCCAGGAGCAGAGCTGACTTTGGTTCCACTGTTCTGTAGAGTCTGTTCCAATGAGCCACCCAGGATTGTAGGTGATAGGGACGCTGTCCCAACCAGCAAGAACGAAGAAGAGATAGACAACTTAACAAAGAAGTTATGTACCTACCATAACGTTCCATGTTAGTTGTCTTCATCTCGCCTTCTTTCTTGTGTCCCACCCTCTGTCCTATTGGATCGAAAGGGGTTTTGGTTTCACTGGCTGAGTGTTCTCTGGTTTGTTTCCTCTACTGACTTAGAGAGTATGACAGGTATGCTCAACCTGTTTGTTTGGACAGGTTGATTCTCTGGCTATGTCTGGGGGTAGCTATTACAAATGAGATCTGGGTAGCTAGCGCTAGGCATCATGGGATAAGGGGTAGCCCCGAGCCAGTAAACAGCTCTTGAGCTATAGAAGATGGCCAAGTCGGAGCCGAGGGATGGCTCCGATCCCAACCAGCAAGAAAGAAGGCGAGATGAAGACAACTAACATGGAACGTTATGGTAGGTACATAACTTCTTTTTCCTCCACATATGCCTCATTCCTCCTCAAAGGACAAAAAAAAAACTGTGTTGCAAAACTGCACTGTTGTGGATTAGTGCTTTTAATCACCTCAATCACTCCAATCTATTTCTTAAAAATACACATCTTTTAGCCTTAAACATTATTCAGACTATGTTCACATAACTTGTCCTAACCAAAATCCTTGATTACTTAGTCTACGTTTTGCAATTTAGTAATAAATATGAGATGCTTTCTACTCACAGCAGAAAGTCTGTGCATGGAGTAGGTCCATCTGCAATTTTGTTAAATGTTACATATACAGTGCACAACTATGTGGCACACGGCAATAGGCATCTTCACTGGATCACCAGTCTTGTACTCTTAAAAGGACCATAGCTAATCAAATTATTTCCTCCTAATCCAATAGCTGCAAATGCTATTTTTGTACTAGTTCATGAAACTTTCAAAAAAAAAACAGAATAATTTAGAATCTAAGATTCTCTCTCTTAAAATTCACATGTCTGCGGTACCCCAAGGCTCTGCTCTTGGATGCCCTGTTGTCTTTATTCATCACCAAATTTATACAAGTAGATTATCTTGTTCATACAAGACCTGGCAATTCCAACCTTTATCTTTGGTCTGAATCTCAAAATAGCCTCTACTCGTTTTATGTTTTCTGCTGAAATTCATTAAAGGATTCAACTTTTCCTGGTTCTGCGTTCCTTTCCTGGACTTTGTTTTTCTTGGTTTTGTTGGTTTAGGTTTATCATTTTTTTTTTGAGCCTCTACTCTTTGCAAATAGTGACACCACAACCACCCAACATTTTAGGTAATACTTATGTCTGTCAAACTAGCTTTTTTTCTTTTTTGCCCATGCCTCTTACCTCTTCCATGGCTATGCTACTGGGTATGTGCCACAGTTTCTAAGTTTTGCCTGCAAAATTTCATGACTTCTCTAACGCTAGACAATAGATGACTGCATATGAAAGATTGCTGCTATGGCTTTCTGTGCTCTAATAAATCACTGAAGATTGCAGTCAGTTAAGTCATAGTTTCATTCTTATTCTTCATACTTTTAGTTTTACCTAACTACAAAATAGGTATGGCATACGCTTTATAGACACTATGACATGAATTCAACAACAGCACAAACAAATCACATTAAGAGAGCATTTTTTTTATTTACAACCAAAGTTATTAATTGTGGCATTTTCAGCATTCTAAACAAACTCGAAGGTTTTAAACTCTGTGCAGAAATCTCCTGCACTTCTAGTAGACTTCCAAGGGATATATATGCCACTGGCAGTCTCCCGACCCCTACCCTTTCTCTCTATTATACACATGCAGGTTGCAGCCAGCGCCCGCCATGCAAGGCACAAACAAAGTGATCATCTCAACTAAACCAATTCATTTTCTTTTTATATTTATTTTACCTGGAGGTGGAGGAGCCGGGGGAAGAAGTAGAAACTGTAGAAATAATATATTTTTTCATGACCGCACTGTCCGCACCAAGTCTGATGAGATACAAACTGACTGCTGCTAGTGTTGCACACAACACTCACTGACTCATACAAGCAAACTGCTTGGGGTCTTAGGGACATGGTTGCCAGCCTTCTAAACTAAAGCCACTATAAAAACAAAAAACACACTTTTATTGTTGTCAGTTCAGCTGCTCTCTCGGTCATGTGAGTCCCTCACTAAATCTGTCTTCTGAAAGAGCTGCTGGCTGCAATGCGAGATGCAACACGTGCTGACTGAGTGACCATAAACAGTCAATCAGTCATACCCCTTGAATCTTCAGCCAAATTTCGACAGACTGACTGGAAGGCTGCTCATGAAGCTGATGTCATCACGCACACCTATGCACGTGATGACTTCAGCAAAAAAAATCCCTGAAAAAAATTAAAAAGGCTGGGAACTTCAGGAATTAAGGGGGCCACTACAGAATTCGTGGCACCCCATTATTTGGACCTCAAAACCGGTAAATATCAAGGAATTTGGTATGGTTGAGAGGTATGCAAGTGATACAAATTGCACTTTTTAAACAGCAGTCTCTCTACTTCAACCTGTTTCAAAAAAATGTTTAACAACTCATTGGTTTGATCAAATCCCTCTATCAACCAATCTTTTTAAGCAACGCAACAAATATTTAAGTTCAAAGTAGAATATTTTTGTAAAGTAGCTCTCTTGCAGTATAATACAAAAATAGGGGCTTGACCCCAACAAGTGACCTTCAATGACAGCAGATTTTCCAGTAGTTCTTCCCTCTGGTATACAATCTTCCCTTCACACTAAGAAGCTCTGAAATAAAACTTCTCTTCTTCCTTTACAAATAATGCCCAATTCAAAATGCTTGCAAAAAATTTTGTCACAAGCTCATGGTGCAGTACTGCAAATATCTTGCATGGAAGACAGAAGAAAGGAGAAGAAGCAACAGCCTTGTATGACTAAGCCTTTATCGTCTCAGACAGAATTTATCATGTTTGCAATGAACAAATGAAATACACACGTCTTCCTCCCGTTTGTTAGGTCTTGCCTAGGCATTTTCTGCTCTGCCTTTCTCTTTGTAAGATTCTTAGAGCGACGATGGCCTTTATAATTTAACTATGTGCATCTGCAGTTACCTCCTACTGACACCTCTAGGTGTCAAATATTGCTTGTTCATATTTGCATCAGTAATTCCAAAATCATGCTATATACAAGGCTTTAAAAGATTTCATCTTAAAGCTTACGCAATGGCAAACTGCATTAATATTTGACCTCGGTCTAGTGCAGGTAAATATATATTAACTGTTGCTTTTATTATATTAACTTATAAAGATATAATATTCACATTTTCTAAATATATCAACAATCAAGTAACAGAACTCTTCAGCCTCATATCAAAGCTCTCAGTTAGATGAATAAAATGCTGCTGACAGTATGTGTGTAACTTGAGTGGCTGCTGAGATATTGTAAGTTGTTTTCACAATATTATAAATGTAACAGTTACTGGGTTTACTGTTAACTATAAAATTTGGTTTAAGACCTAGAACCTAAAGAATACTAACGCTATAAAAATAGTTTATGCTGAATAGTTTATGCTGAAGAGTTTGCCATTTACACTTCTTTCATAAGCCTCATGTTTCCAGATATATGAGCATTTGTTTGAAATGTGAGGACATAATTTGATTCTGTCAAAAGGTTTAGGCTCCGCCCATTGGAAATTATAGTGCAAACTTCCTCCATTGGAGGGGAATGAGTTAAAGTAGTCTCTCGCTCTCATGATTCTCAGGTGCAGGACAAAGAACTGGCAAATGCATATAAAAGTTACGTGCTCACCATATCAGATGTCTGCAAGGAGACTTCTAGAGTTTGTTGTAAATGTTAAGCTTTCCTCTAATGACATCTATACTTCAGCACCATTCAGAAGCTTTTGCATTCAGATATTTAAAGGCATGAGCAGCTCCACCTGGCATACTACAAGATGTCATGTACCAGAATAGAAAAAGACAGTTGTGTAAGTAAACTTCCCATGACAGCAGATGTTCAAATGATCACTGCTGCAGCATCCTTTGCTATATGGGTTATATCCAGAGAAGGATATAACAGCTGTACAGCTTCCAAAGCTTTAGGGTAACTTCCATGCATCCGAACTGTCTGGCAGTTTAAGCTAAGCTGACTAAAAGGCAAGTTTGAGTGCCAAGCCCTTCAGAGCTTTTCTGACAACAGAGAGAGAGGAAGGCTGAGCCCTGAAAGGTCAATGGTAAAAAGAACAAAATAAACAACCATTCCCTGGCATAAACAGCACACCAAAAAACAAAATGGATGAAAGGAGGGAGTGCCTATTGCAGCAGTGATCATTCAAATATTTTCTGTTATGGTAAGTTTACTTCTACAACTGTACTACGTTCATCATACTGATCAGTGCTGGAGTAGCTTTAGCGATATGGGTAGATTACCTTAGCATACTACATTTGCGAGGTGGAAGGAAAATGGTCCTTGCAAAGTTTGATCTAGACCTACAGAAGGAATCAAGCTTATAATATTTTGTAAAAGTATGTATAGAGGACCAAGTTGCAGCTTCTAGAATACTTCTAGAATTCAACCCTTTCCAAAACACCATAGATGAAACCAAGGCCCTGAGAGAGTGGGTCTTTAACCTGCCTGGAATAGTTTTGTTGTGGTGAGTCTAACAAAAGGCAACAGCCTGATCAACAAAGGCAGGCTTAGCAGGGAGTTTCTCTGAAATTTAGGCACAGGAGAAATAAACATGTTTAAGCTCCCGTAAGACCTTACCTTTATCCTGAAGGGACTTAAACCAGCAGCAGCTTCCCCAAACAAAAGTTTAGAATCCAAAGGAGCATCCATCATCTTAGCTTTAATATCAGGTAGAGGTTAAAGCTTAAGCCAAGAATACCTCCTCATAACTGAGCCAAAGACAGTAGCCCTAGAAGAGGTATCCACCGCATCATAATAATTTGAGAGAATGACAAACGACTTGAGAGGAAGTCCCTAGCAAGGAAAGATCAGAAGTTTTACCTCAGAGCCTGGAAAATCAGAAATATGTTGACAGGTCTGAGAACGAACGGCCAGAAGTATAAACCTTTTTGCCCAGCCTGTCCATAGTTCTATTTTCGTTGTCAGAAGGCACTAATTTGGACGAGGGAAGCAATTGAGATGTCTTTATCAGAGGCTATGGACACTACCGAGGGGTCAGCAGCAGGATATTTATATAAAAACAAAACAATCCTCAGGAACACTATAAAACCTATCAGGCTTCCTGGGAGCAGCGGGGAGAGAATCAGGCACCTGACAGGCATTGGAGAAAGCATCTAGTAAAGCAGCCAAGACAGGAGAAATAGCCACAGGTTAGGAGAGTCCAACTGCAACAACTCATAGTACCTCTTATGGATATCAGAGACCTGAATACAATCTCACTTAAAATTTCATCATCCTATAGTGTGTGTTCCCAAAGGAAATTTCCTCCAAACGAATATCAGGGTTAATAGATTCTTCCACTTCTGACCCACAGTACAATGGAGAAGGAATTTGAGTGGAATAAGCGAGAGATTCATCAGCAGAATCTAACTCATCCTCAGAAGAAACTTGGTCCCTAGGCTTTTTAAGAGGAGGAGCAGAAATTGAAATCCTGTGAGGAGGCTTTAAGGCCATTAAGGCAGAAAATAAGCCCTGAATAAAAGCCTACAACTCACTTTGTGGATCCCTAGAAGTAGATAAAACATGTTTATTTTTTTGTTTCTTTTTTAAGTGAACATCCTGAGATTACTTACATCCAGGATGCCAATTGAGAACCATAGCAGGAAAGTACAATTGTGTATACTTACCATAAATGTAGATGTTAGAGTGTATTCACTGTTGCAAGTCCTAACATATGGGTTGTCTGGCTCCCGGTAGCCCTCAGTCGGCCCGAATACTAGAGTTCTCGGTATATGACGTCGGCTGCAGTTGGTTGTAAAATGGATGTCAGAACGTCAGGTATAAAGGGAGGCAGTCAACACCATTTCCTCAGTTTTTCTTGCCTTAACTGTCAGGTGCCCCCAAAATAAGGCTAACCCAGGAAGGAAACACCCTGGAAACATGTCATACAAAAAATAAAAATATATATAGTCTGTGCCTTAGGAAAAAAGGAGGAATGGAGGGTAGGAAACCAGGACTGCAACAGTGAATACACTCGAACATCTACATTTATGGTAAGTGTACACAACTGTACTATATTCTTCGTGTTTCACTGTTGCAGTCTTAACATATGGATTGATTCCCAAACTCCAGGAAAAAGACAAAGGTGGGAGGAAGGATCACAGTTTAAGGGTTGGTAAGAAGGCCCTGCAAAACTGCAGAGGCAAAACCAGCCCTGGATTTAGAAAACTAGGGTAGATTGTAATGCTTTGTGAAAGTATGGACAGAAGGTCAAGTAGCTGCTTCTAGAATGTCCTTAGTAGGCACACCTCTCAGAAAAGCTGCAGAGGTAGAGGCTGTTCTAGTAGAATGGGTCCTAATACCCTGAGGGGGAACATTCCCCTAAGTAACAAAAGTGAATACAATGAGCAATCCATTTGGAGATGGTTTGTTTCAAAATAGCTTTACCCTGAGCCCCAGGAGCAAAACTAACCAACAACTGTTCAGATTTTCGAAAGGATTTAGTCCTAAGTAAAATCTCAGCTGTCTATGCACATTGAGAGTGCAGAATCCTTTCCCCTTTATTCTGGGGATTGTTGAAAAAGGTAGGCGGGTGAATAGACTGGTTAAGGGTTAAACTGGCAACCACCTTAGGCATAAAGGTGGGATTAGTTCTCAGAGAAACCCGATCTAAATGAAAAATAATGAAAGGTTCTACTGCCATTAAGGCTTGCAGCTCCGAAACCCTTCTGGCTGAAGTAATAGCTAAAAGAAAAGCAGTCTTCCAGGAGAGAAACTTCAAATCTGCAGAGGCAGCTGGTTCAAAGAGAGGTAGAAGTAAGCTTTTCTAGGACAAAATTAAGATCCCAAGCAGGAGTATGAGCTCTTCTGGGAGGTCTAAGATTGCTAGCTCCAATCAGGAAATGCTTCATCAAGGGGTGCGAAAAAATGGGTGGCTCAAAAGAACAATGAGCAGAAATTGCTGAAGCATGAATTTTGATTGAAGAAAAGGAAAGTCCACCATTAAGCAAGCCTGCTAGGTAATCAAGAATGAGGGAAAGAGAAGGACGAGAAGGGTCTTCTTCTTTAGCCTGCATCCAAGAGCAAACTCTCTTCCATTTATCTGCATAGGATTTTCTGGTGCTAGTCCTCCTGGCCTCGAAGAACTTCAACCACCTGTTGGGAAAGATTTAAAGTATTAGCCAGGCAGTTAAATGCAGAGTTTGAAGATGAGGATGAAGAAACTTTCTTCCTTCCTGAACCAACAGATCTGGTACCAGGGGATGATGCCTGGCGCTATAAGAATAGCCTTTGGTTTTTCGTCCCTTATGTTTAACAGCACTCTGGGAAGAAGAGGCAGAGGAGGGAATGCATAAATTGAGAGTTGTGTCCATGGGAAGGACAAGGTGTCCACCCCTCCAAGCTTTGTTGTGAAACTCCCTGGTGCAGAAGGTTGGAAAGAGATGATTGGTGTGAGAGGAGAAAATATCCACTTGTGGAGTGGCCCAATGCTGAGTGATGCAATGGAAAATGACCTTGTTCAGCTGCCACTTGTGAGGATCCAGAACATGTCTGCTCAAATGATCTGCTAAGGAGTTTAGTCTCCCTGGAAGATACTGGGCTATTAGATGTATGCCCATGGAAGCTGCTATGGACCATAGTCTCATGCTTTGTCTGCACAAGGGGTAAGAATGAGTCCCTCCCTGCTTGTTGATGTACCACATGACTGTGGTATTGTCTGTCCTGATCAGCAGAGTCCCAGGGTAAAGTAGGTCCTTGAAAGCCAGCAAGGCCTGCTGCACCGCCATCAATTCTTTCAAGTTTATGTGCAGATGAATCTGCTGGGTGTTCCAAGTCCCCTGTATGCCCTTGCCTTCCAGATGAGCCCCCCCATGCAAAATTTGAGGCGTCTGTGGTGAGAGTCTGGCTGGCAGGTGGTGGGCGGAAAGGCAGACCCTTGTTCCGAGAACAGGCTGTCGCCCACCAGAGAAACTCCATTTGTAGACAGGGAATTAGGGGAAGAATCAAGTCTAAGTCCTGTGTGTGTTGACACCAAATATTCTTGAGGTACCATTGAGGTTTTCTAATATGCAGCCTTGCATATGGGATTATCAGAATACATGAAGCCATGAACCCCAGTGCTTGCAGGAATTGCCTTGCGGAGAGCTGGGTCATGCCTGTCAAGTTCATGAAGTAAGCCGAAAGATCTTCCTGCTTCTCTTGAGGGAGGAATACCATCTGGGTAGCTGTATTCAGACTCGCTCCCAGGAAAACAATCTCCCTTGTAGGAACCAACTTTGACTTCTTTTCGTTGGGAGTGTAACCCAAAGAGGTGAGGATGTTCTTCACGAAGTCCAAATCCTTTTCTAGTTGTTCTGGGGAGTTTGCTTGAATGAGACAGTCATCCAGGTAAGGATAAATTTGAATATTTCTCTGCCTGCAAAAAGCAATGGCTGGAGCCAGGCATTTCATAAAAACTCTGGGAGCAGTAGATAAGCCAAAGGGCAGTGCAAAGAATTGGAAGTGTTGCTCCTCAGCCCTGAAATGAAGGAACTGCCTGCAACTTTCCCTTACTGGGATGTGCAGAAAAGCCTCCTTGAGATCCAAAGTTACCAGCCATGAATCCTTGCCCAGCATGGGTAGTAACTGTTGAAGAGTGAGCATCTTGAATTTGGGAATCACCAGAAAAGTGTTTAGAATAGACAGATCCAGAATAGGGCACCAAGGTGCCCCTTTTTGGGTACCAGGAAAAGTCTTGAATAAAAACCTAGGCCTGCCTGATATGCAAGAACTGGCTCTATAGCCCCCATAGTCAGTAGAGAAGAAATCTGATTTTCTACCTCTGCCCAGAGAGTCCTGGGTATGTCTGGGTACCCTTGTAGAACAGGGAAGGTGTGAAAATAAAACTTGTAACCTTGGTTTACTATATTGAGCACCCATTTGTCGTCTGTGATGGTACACCATACCTCTTGCGAACCTGGCTAACCTTCGCCCCAAAGGAAACCCAGGGCCTGCAGAGGTAGGCACAAGAAGGCCGGAGTCACTGAGAATGCTTGCTTTGGGAAGCTGGCTTAGAACTCCCTGATTTAGCAGAAGAATGCCATTGTTTAGCCCTGTGAGGGGCAGAAGCCTGCCCCTCTGGAAGATCTGAAACCCCTAGACCTAGAGTGACCCTGCTCGCCAGGATCAGGGAAAGTCCTATTCTTGGAAGGATAATGCCTACTGAACCGTGGAGGCTGAACCTGAAGGAAGCCTTTTACAGCTTGCATGGATTTCGCCTTATCCTCCAACTTCTTCAGTACCTCCTCAGCCTTATTACCAAAAAGACTGTCTTTGTGCAAAGGAACATCCAGCAATTTAGATTTAACAGGTTCAGAAGGAGGCTGCTCCCTGAGCCAAGCATGCCTTCTAATAACGGAACCAGTGGCTGCTGATCTGCAGAAAACCTCCAAAGTGTCAAAACCACAATGAAGTGAATGCTTTAAAGTGGCAGAATTCAGAACGTCTTGTAAATCTTTGTTCTCCAACATGGAAGGAATATCCCCAAATTTAGCCTCAATAGTCTCCAAAGTATGCTGCTGATACTTAAGCATGTGAAAAAGGCAATTCATAGATCTAATGGCAAGAGTTGCAGAGGTACAGACTTTTTTTACCCCACCTATCCAAGGCCCTAGACTCTTATCAGAAGGCACAGGGTTTTTAGCAATAGTAGAATTAACACCCTTGGGGTCTTGAGAAATAATTTCAGGATCAGCGGTAGGGTTTTTAAAAAGGAATTGATGAGAATCAGGAACCCTGTAATACCTATCAGGTTTTCTGGGGGCAGGAGGAACAGAATTAGGAGTTAAAGAATTTTCCATGAAAACATCATCCACAACTTCCAAAACTGGACGTATAGCCAGAGGCTTATGCTGTGGCAAATCCAAAAATTCCCTGATTCTTTTCTTAGACTGAGGAAAATCCTAACATTCCCATTTAAAGTGCTCCCTAAGAGTATTCAAAGTATCCCCAAAGGAAAACTCTTCTGGAGGGGAGACAGAAGGGATAGAGTCCTCAGCATCAGAATCCTTAAAGCCAGAAAAAAGTTGAGAATTTCCTTCTTCAACAGCAGAAATACTGGAAACATCAGAATTTGAGACAGACAAAACATCAGGAGACAATTCCCTAGCCCTTTTGGAAGGGGGGTGGGATGAGAGTCCCTAATCAGGGAAAGGGCACCAGCCATCTTTACCAACTGGGACTGAGGCACAGGAGGGGAGGCAGACACCTTCTTGTGAGTAGGTTTACGGCTGGAAGGTTTGCTAGCAATCCGGAGGGACTCGGGAGGCCTAAGAAATGCAGAAGTCTGAACTAAGGTAGTCAGTCTGGTTCTTGTCTCATGTTAAAAAGAAGAGGCGTCAGGAGCCGGTGCCTGCATAGCAGCTCCAGATCCATCTGAGGCGGCGACAAGCAGAGGGGTCTTAAAAACTGTCTCAGGTTTCAACTTTCTGTTACCTAAGAAGTTCATTTGTGAGTGTTCTGCCATTTCACACTGAGCTTGATCGAAGGAAGGACACCGAGGAAACTCGGAGCTATAATATATAATATTAAGTATGCTGTTTTTTGTTTATTTTGTTCTTTATTTCTTTGTTATTTATAGCACTTTGTGTACTGTGTATTTTTCTAGCTAGTTTCACTGTGTGTGAGGTATTAACTGGAAATTGTCCACTTTTATTAAGCATCTGTTGGGTTGTTTGTAATAACTTGTTGCAGTTAAACTCTTTTTCTAGAGGCTCCTTTAGCTGTTTAAAACTTTCATTTAAAGGCTCACTGCTGCTTTTCAGGTGTGAGAAACATTTTTTGCAGTTTGTTCTAAGTAGTGGGGATATTTGTAGCATTTCCATATTCAGGCTTGTATTTGGGCCTAGTGTTTGTGGAGGCTGTGTGTCTGAGCACATATTCAGGGACATCTTGGTTTAGCCAAAGCCATCAGGCATTTCAGTGAGAGAGAATTGTTTGAGGTCATTGGCTGACTGAGGTCACCTGGACTACAGCTTAGACTAAGCACCTCATTGGTTCTTTTGAGATTTCTTTCTTAAAAAACTGTCTCAGGTTTCAACTTTCTGTTACCTAAGAAGTTCATTTGTGAGTGTTCTGCCATTTCACACTGAGCTTGATCGAAGGTAGGACACTGAGGAAACTCGGAGCTATAATGTAAAACATTAAGTATCCTGTTTTTTGTTTATTTTGTTCTTTATTTCTTTATTTATAGCACTTTGTGTACTGTGTATTTTTCTAGCTAGTTTCACTGTGTGTGAGGTATTAACTGGAAATTGTCCACTTTTATTAAGCACCTGTTGGGTTGTTTGTAATAACTTGTTGCAGTTAAACTCTTTTTTTCTAGAGGCTCCATTAGCTGTTTAAAACTTTCATTTAAAGGCTCACTGCTGCTTTTCAGGTGTGAGAAACATTTCTGCAGTTTGTTTCCCACCCTCCCTCCCTGTTGGTATTTTATAGTTGGTGGCTTTGCAGTTGCCCGCCCCTAGTGTAAATTTGATCTGGGACCCTCCTCCCAGTCTAGTGTCATTACCTCATTCTACCCAGTACAGGGAGAACATTTGAGAAGACCAATCAGCTTAGTTCCTGCTATTCCTTTCTCTCTTTCCTTTCTCTCTTTCCACTTAAAAAAAATTATCTGCTTTTACTGTATTTGTGTTTCTTTGTACTTTATTTTGCTTTTGTGTCATCTTAAAAGTACTCAATTGTATTTATTACTGCTTGGTGTAACTCATTCTAAGCCTTTTAGTTTAAGCACTTGGGCTTCAGACCAGTTGTTTTACATTAAGAAGGTTTGTGGCCTGCACTGTGGTGGCAGGACAGGTAGCTTACATCCTTCTAAGTTGGGAACTGCTGATTAAGGGCTCAGTGTCTGTTATTTTAAAAGTGTATTAGTTCTGGTTTAAGCACTTGGGCTTCAGGCCAGTTATTTTACATTAAGAAGGTTCGTGGTCTGCACTCTTGTGGGAGGAGAGGCTGGACTCTGCCCTTCTGAGCTGGGAATTTCTGGTTAAAGGCTTATAGTGCCTGCATATTTGAACTGTTTCTTACTGAAATTGGTACACATTGTTTGCTGTAGCATAGACTAGATCCAAGCCTGCTGAATCTAGCTTTGTTTGTATGCTTGTTTGTTTGCTTATTTCCCTGAAACGGTAATTTCACCTAAAACGCGGCTTTTCAGCGCTTCTGTGGATCCCTACTGATATCTGCATTGCTTACTGTACTTATTTCCTTGTTTCACTTGAAAGAAAGTTACTGTTTGTTGTTTTTGCATTTAAGTTACCTGGCACTTGCTCACTAAGTCAGCACTAAAAAATTAAAAGCACTACACCCTCACAAACTCCCCTCGAGTACCTTGTTCCCCATTGGCCCTTTTTTTCAATTATAAAGGAATTCCCAATACTATTCTAGCATGTCCAAAGGTCAGTTGTCAATCTCCTCTCCGGTCCAGCTGGTGAATCTGGGAATCTTGAGGCAATGTTATAACTGCCTCATGTACACAGACAACCCTCTCCTCCTCCCAACAAATTCCAACACATGTGAGAGATGCAACCATATAGCCAAACTGGAGGCTAAGCTCTCTCAACTCAGTACTGGCGTAACCAGTCAGGAGGAGAAGGAAACCACACTCACTACAATTCCAGTCTCACATAGACCTACCATGACAGCAAACCAAACACAAACACACAAAAACATACTCAGAGGCTCTAAATAATAATCTGCCTAAGCAGCAGAGACCTCCAAAGCAGACACCCAAGCAACCGCTACCCCAAAACAAAACACGTGCAACACAGCTCATAAAGCCAGTGTGCCGAACAGTCACAGCCCTTAAGCCTAAACAACACACCTGATACACTTGTAATAGGTGACTCTATCATCAGGTACACTGATGTCCTGCTCACCAGGCTGAACAAGGAGAAGGTCACGGTGAGCTGCCTGTCTGGCGCTAGGATCCGCCACATAACACAAGCACTCAGGTCACTCCAAGGCAAGTACAAATATGACTCAGTCATTGTCCATACTGGTGTGAATGACCTGAGACATACGTCCCTGGACTACATGAAAAGAGACAGAGGAACTCTCTGAGCATGTAGCCCAGGCCGGTATGACCCTGACCTTGAGTAACATCTTACCCTCACCAAGAATGATGCCACAATATGAAAACAAGATGATCAATTTCAACAATTGGCTTAAGTATTGGTGTCATTCAAAGGGGATCCAATGCCTGTCAGCCTGGGATGACATGCTTGACAAGCCACGATGCTTCGCTAGGGACGGCTTGCACCTGTCACCCCTGGGCTTTCAGATATTGGCAAAGGCTCTTGCTACCCCCATAGTGCCTTTTTAGGCAAGGCTCAAAAGACAAACCCACCTCCATAGGTATCACAAGGGATAAGAAACTAAGAGTAATGCTACTCAACGCCAGAAGTCTAAACCTCAAGATGCACACACTCAAAACTCTCCTTAGCATGGAGAACATCGATATCTGTGCAGTAACAGAAACCTGGTTCAAGGCTCCCGAGAGCACCCCAGCACTACCAGGTTATACCTCATACCATGCTTTTCGGCCCCAAAACTTGGACCGAACCACAAAAGGAGGGGGAGTATCAATATTCGTCAAAGATACCCACATCTCCAGGTTGGTGGCATAGCACGAAGCATCATAGACTATCCATGTGCAACTAACAGTGGGTAAAACTGCCTTCCAGTATATAGCCTGCTACAGGCCACCCTCCCAAACCCAGGAACCCCACTTGGCCCTCCACAGAACACTGGAAAATATGAAGGTCACTCCAAACACCATTATATTGGGTGACTTCAACTACCCAAACATAGACTGGGAGCATTACTCTAGCTACAACACCCTAGCCCAAAGGTTCCTAGAATTTATAAACTCAAATGCTATGGAACAACTTGTTACCACTCCCACAAGAGGGGAAAACATACTGGACCTAATCATCACCAACATGGGGACTCTGTGCTCCAGACCAGAAGTGTATCCCTCACTGGTAAGATCAGACCATAAACTAATCTCACTGGATATTCACATCCCGACCCCACACCGTGCCCAGAATGCCACAGTGAATAACTTCTCTAAAGCAAATTTCACACTCCTCAAAACCGAAGTGGAATCTTTCAAAGCCCCCGGGCCTGTGGAAAATACGGCCCAGACTGCAGAATCCTTTATAAACGCATTCTATGAACATCTTCAGGAATGCATGGATCTTGCAATCCCAAATAAAACCAAGACCCAATCCTCCAAAGGCAGACGTCCTGTCTGGTGGACCCCAGCCATAAACAAACTATACAATAGGGGGAGGAAGCTACTACATGATAGAGCAAAATCCCAAAAAGGGAAGGCATCTCTGATCAGTATTAGCAAAAAACTACGGGTACTCATAAAATCGTCTAAGGCCAGCTTCGAGAGAAAAATTGCACAGGACACTAAGGATAATCACAAGGCTTTCTTTAGTTATGTTAGGAACCTGGGTGGGAATTCCCAGATATGCTCAGAATTAGTCCAAAATGACAAAAAATACACCGAACCCACAGACTTTGCCAACATCCTAGCTGACAGGTTCAGCGCAAACTTCTCCCCCCCCCCCACCAAAAGGCAAATATCTATCCCAGCAGAGTGCTGCCCCCCTGACATCTCAGATGCTCAGGTAAGAGCCGCCCTCTCCAAAGCAAAAAACACAGCATCAATGGGACCAGACGGTGTCCCGGGCTGCGTCCTACATGAACTCCAAGAAGAGCTAAACCCAAACATAAAACTACCGTTCAGTCTCAGCCTTACTACAGGATATGTACCCAAAGAGTGGCGTACAGCAACAGTGGTCCCTCTCCACAAAGGTGGTACCTCAACGGATCCCGGAAACTATCGCCCCATAAGCCTGACTGGCTTGGTCTGCAAAGCTATGGAAAGGATCATCATGGACCTCATAAATAAAGATATTGGGGACCTACAGACACTGGATCCTACCCAGTTTGGCTTTGTTAAGGGCAGATCCTGCCACTTAAACCTGGTCGATTTCTTTGAAACAGTCACCAAAGGCCATTGACGAGGGGAAGGTGGTCCACACAGCCTACCTGGACTTCGCAAAAGCCTTCGATACAATAACCCACTCGGGCATTATAGATAAGCTCACCAGCTTAAATATAAACCTCTATGTCACTAGATGGGTTGCAAACTGGCTCAAGGACAGGACCCATATGGTTAGAATTGCTGGAGCCATGTCAGACTCCAAACCAGTTAACAAGTGGCGTCCCACAAGGCTCAGTCCTGGGACCTCTCTTGTTCGGTATATATTTCTCGGATGTACAGGCCAACACGGAAGGACTGTGGCTGACCAAGTTCGCAGATGACTGCAAACTGGGCGCCATAATCGACTCTCCAGCCGAAACAAGCATCCTCCAAAATGGCCTCATAGAAACAGACAACTGGTGCCAGAGCCATGGCCTCAAGCTAAACGCCAAAAAGTGTATAGTCATCCCCTTTGACAAAAACAAAGTGCCCACAAATTACCACACAGGTGGTAATCCATTAAGTACCGAAGAAGTAATTGGGGACCTGGGGAGCCAAGTTGATAGCAATCTCTCATTTGACAACCACATGGCCAAACTGGTTAGAAAAACATTTTATATAGCCCACCTAATCATGAAGGGATTCACATCTAGATCAGGGGAGGTCATCATGCCTCTTTACTCATTCCTCATCAGACCCATAATTGAGTACAATGCCCCTTTTGGGATGTACCTTACCAGACACCTGCAGCAACTGGAAAGACCCCAAACGTACCTCACCAAGAGGATCAAAGGGCTCAAACAGATGCCATATGTTGCCCGGTTAAAAAAACTCCAGCTCTACTCAGTGGCATACCGCCTGCTCAGAGGCGATCTGTGCCTGACGTATAAAGCCATGTCCAACCCGGAATTAATGGACATGCTGCACCTCAGAAAATCCAAATCCCATCGAGCTACACGCTCGAGAAACTTGAACCTCAGCACTGAAATAAATAGGACATGCTGGAGGGATAGATTCATAACCCAGAGGCTCCCTTCACTCTGGAATAAAATCCCAGTCCAGGTTAGGCAGAGTCCCTCATTGACTCTCTTCAAGAGGAATCTTGATGAGTGGATGGGAGATCGTAGGTTTACCCCGGTATCACTTCTGTGTCACTGTTAGACAGAGGCACAGTATACTAACCTTGAAAAAGGGCATAGCAAAATTAATTTAAAATGGGTGGCGAAAGCCAAACACACTCTGGCTAGGCTTATAAATGCCCTAGGGCAGATAGCGTAGTATGAACCTATGAACCTATGAAGACGAAATAACAGCCTGCGGCTGAAAATCTGCAGCCTGCAGGGGCTGCGAAAGCGCCTCACTGGCTACTGTTGTGCTGACGACCAATTTAACCAGTGCGTCATCAGCAGATTTAAGCCTAGACCTGTCGCGGTCCTTAGCTTTGTGTTTCCTAGGTATATCCGAAGTCGGGAGACCAGAAGACGCTATACTGACAAACTTAGGCCAGACTCCGAAATGCTTATACAAAATCTTAGCTCTACGGCGTATGGTACGTGGGTTAAAGTAAGCACAGAGATCGCAGTTAGGGACGTCGTGCTCAAGGCCCAAACAAGTTATACAATAGGATTGAAAATCACGGTGCGGAATCGGTTTTCCACAGGCAAGACAGTTATTAACTTTATCTGACATTCATTAAAACAAGAAAAGAGGATCCCCAACGGGGTACTTATCTGAAGGCGTCTTCAACTTGGTAGTCGGAAAGCAAAAACAAGGTAAACGGCCGATCGGCACTAGTGCGAATTGCATCTGCTTCGGGCTCCATGGCAAGAAAGACTGAGGAAATGGCATTGGCTGCCTCCCTTTATACCTGACGTTCTGGCATCATTTTACAACTGACAGCAGCCGACGTCATATACAGAGGACTTTGGTATTCGAGCTGACTGAGGGCTACCGAGAGCCGGATAACCATATGTTAGGACTGCAACAGAGAAAAACGAAGAACATCTTCTTCCCCAAACTAAAAACTGAGGAATTCCCCTAGGCCCCTCAGAAAAAAAAAATCAGCCATGATTCCCTCTGAACGTCTGAGATGGACGCCTGCAAAGCCTCTTCAGACATGCTGCCAGCTAGATCCTCAGCGGCCTCCAACACGATCGTGGCAAAGAAATCAGACAACACAGCAGTGTGAGCCTCCAGGTTAGTAAAGACCTCGGGAGAAACCCTTGGCACAGGCTGGGCAGTGGAAGATTCCGGTTGTACCTTTTTAGCTTCATCTTCCCTAAAAGCTTCCTCTCGGGGCAGGAGACTCCTTTTATAGTATCTTTAGTGAGTAGTTAAAGACACTGATTCTCAAGATGCAAGGAAAGGGAAGAAAGTCTACTGCGAAAGTTTTTGGAACAAACGCCTGACAAACAGAACAAGACTTATGGTCATGAGAAGCATCTACGCAAAAAAGAAACTTATCATGGCAGTCTCTATGGGGAATCTGTCTCACACACTGGCATTTACCCTTCCTCTATGACATTAACCTTAAGGAACACAAAAACAAGAAAAAACAAAATGCCCAATGAGGCACTTATCTTGCATAAATAGCAAAGAAGTTTAGGATGTCACTGGAGAAGAAAAATGCATTCAACTGGCAGAAAACAGAGGCAGGTAAACAGACTGATGGTGTAAAAGATATGTTCAGACTGCCGGCAAAGAAGTTCTGTTTTTGGCAAGCCTGAATGTCAACTTTATGCCTTACATTAGGCAGGGAGTGTATGGTGACGTTTGGCATACGTTTTAAATTCAGAAGTCTTTGGAAAAGTGGCCGGGCGTTGGAGTTTCACAACAGGGAATCCCATATAGTTAAGAATACTGCAGCAGTGCATGTAAACACATCCACACTTGCCTGGGACAAGACAGAGTCACTACAATGATCTTGAGGGATTCATTCTGAATCTTCAGAAGTTCCATGGATATTAGTGGAAAGGGTGGAAAAGTATACAGGAACATTCCTGTCCAATGAAAAAAGTGGCATCAGTCTTCCAGGCCCAGCTGACTGTTCAGACAGGAGGAAAAGAGGTTCACTTGAGGAGCTGCCCACAGATGGGTCAAATCTGTGGAAGACCCCCTTATCTATTTACCATTCTTGAGGATTTGCATTTTCCTGCTCAGCTCTTCTGCCACAGAGTTTTGCTCTGGCAGAATGTAGGATGCCTGTGCTGTAAAGCTATGTTCCAAACTAACAAGGCTAGTCTGCAGTGAGGTTATGAGTTGGCTCCCCCTTGCTTGCTGATGTACCATATGACTGTGATGTGTCTGTAACAACTTGAAGAGGTCCAGGGGACCAAAGATAATTTAAAGAGCTAAGTGCCTTGGTCAGGCAAGCACTTCATATATTTATGTGCTTGCATCAGTCCTTGGTGTTCAACACACCTTACACTTTTAGTCCTCCTGAAACTGCTCCACAAGTGAAGTCTGAGGTGTCTTTGGTGACCGACTACTTTTGAACAGGGTGGGAGAAATGTAGACCTGGATTTAAGGATATCTGTTGTCTGCACCAAATGACTTCCTTTCAAATAAACCCCAGCACTGAAATCTAAGTCAAGGGTGCTGGTGTTGGGACAAAAGATACTTCAGACACCACTATCTTTCTCCTGTGGAGTTGTGCCAGGGGTATTATGAGAATCATAGGAACCAGGAGACCCAAAATACTGTGGAATTCTCAGTGTCCAAAGTTTGAGTGGAAAACCCTAGAAACAGCTCTAGATATAGATCTATTGTTTTTCCTGTGGAAGAAAAGCTCTTTGAACCTTGGTGTCTAGTTGACATCCCAGAAACACAATCTTGTGAGGAGTCAAGAAAGACATTTGAATGTTCCCTTGGAATCCCAGCTTATGTAGGAGATCTCTTACCCAACAGTGCAATTTCTGACACTTGAAAAGACTCCGCAAAGATAACCAAGTCATCTAAACACCGAAAAATGTGGATACCCTATATTTTGCAATAAGCTATAACTGAAACTAGACACTGTGTGAGCACTGTTGGTGCAGTGGATAATCCAAAGGATAAGGCAAAAAACTGATAAGGTTGTGTGTGTCTGGATCACATTAAGAAATGCCTGAAGTCTGGATGAACATGAATGTGATAAGCATCCTTTAAATTTAACATTACAAGGAAACTTGAATGAGGAAGAAGAGGTAACAGGTTCTGAAGTGACAATTTGAATTCGGCACCATCACAAACATGTTGGGAAGACTGTATAAAAATCTACCTGTTTAGGGCCAGCTGTCTGACGGAAGAGAAAACTGCAGGCTGTAATGCGCGCACATCCTCCAAAGCTGACAGAACTGGAAGAATGGATGCAGGATGTGGAAAATTCTTCTGTGATAGTTCAGTATTTTCTAAGGGACTGAGAAACTTCAGTGTTCTCCCAATTAAAACACTGGCATAATCTAGAAATAGTCTCAGGAAAAGACAACCTACTACAGTGACAGTCAGAATAGACATCTCCACTGAGTCTGAATCAGAAGTGTGAGCAGAAAACCCTGCATCAGACCTTTCATCCTCATGCTCAGATTCAGAATCTTAAATCTCTTCAGGAAAGGAGGTATCCCTCTTTCCTTTACCAGAAGCTACTTTACAAGAAGGATCAATAGCCTGATTTAAACCCTGAGCCAGACCTAATGAATTGCTCCTGTCTAATGAAATTTGAGGAGTAGATACATGCTTAGTTTTCTGTTTCTTTTTGACAGGAAAAAAATGTGACCAACGTTAATAAAGTAAGCAGCAGCTTTCTCAGGGATGGACACAACATTCTGACAAAACTTGGAAGCATTCCCTGCTCCCTCTCCCAGAACTGACAAGAGTGGCTTCTCCATTGTCCACCGACGGGACTCCAATAACCGCAGAGGATGTGGCTAACTCCCAGCACATAAGGGATTGTAGGTGCTTTCTTCAGTGAGTATTCCAGTTAATATACAAGTCTGAACAGATACATGCCAAGAAGGGCATTAAACTCAGACTGGTCTAATAACGGTTGAGTAAATAATCAAGAACCAGAGGCAACTGGGCAAGGGGACCTGGTGCTTGGAATGGCACCAACTAGAACATAAAGAAAGTCTAAGTGAGGTTTAGGATCCTCCTACTTAAAGGAGGACATTTATTTTGGAAAATTTGGTCTCAACTAGAAGAACCTGAACATACAGCAACATAGCATATTCTTCATAGTGGTCAGCAGATATGTGGTTTCCTGATCAAGTGACCTTGAAGTGAAATCAGTTTTGGTTCAACAAAGTGGCAGAAAATATGATAATTAACTTCAAGCTTTCTTTACCTCGGAGTTTGCTATATTAAAAAAAAAATGCATGCAAGAGGTGCAACCCCCACCTAGAAATCTTTTTAACAGTTTGATATTTTAATTAGACTCTTCCAAATGCCATTCACTAAACAGTGACTCAATTAGAAGAACCATAACCAGTCAACATCTGCTTGACTTTTCCTTACAAAAAGTGTCTCATAACCAAGCTGATATGGTCAAAGTGGCACTCTCGCAGGCTGCATTTAACCAACTGCCCTGCAGCCACTGGGCATGAGTACCTTCTGAGAGAATTTGCCTAAACTCTTTACTTGAAGTACTATTTAGTCTAGATTGTGGATGTAGATAATGGTAACAATGAAACTGAAAAAAGAATGGTTAAAAAAAAAAGTAAAACGTAAGAACTAAAAAACTGGTGAGAAACTAAATAAGCTCTTAGTAATGCCCTATTTAGCCGATTACAAAGATTAATCATGTGTGCGTGTTGTTCATTATTATCAGCAATAATGACAGAAGGTATACCAGGTGTGATTAGGACTACCGGAAAATCTAGACCTTCATAGCTGAATTTGGCAGTGAAAGGTCAATTGCTGCACAAAAAAGCTTCTGGATATAAAATTCCAGATATTAAACTGATGCTTAAAAGATGTTTAGAAATCAGAATAGGCATTTCTAGTTCACAATCGAGCTAAAATTATATGCTATGATCTTCCAGTATCAGTACTAAACAGAATACAACATGTTTAATAATGTTAATCAATAATATGATCCCAGGCTTGCAGCTATAGCTTCTAGATGTGAGAAGAAAGCCATAACTTAGGGTTCAGCTTTTCTCTGATTGATTTCCTTCTTTGTCTTTGTGCAGGTATTGGCTTGCCTGGAAGCTCCAACTCTGAACATGCAGGTGGAGAGTTACTGCTGTTACCTGAGCTTCCCTTTACAGCAGATTCCTGAGGGGTGACCACTGGCCTTTGTAACTGCCTCATTAGGGAAGTAAGCTTGTTTTCAAAAGAGAACATTTTGAGACTGGAATCCACATTATTGCACATATTTTCTTTCTGAGCTTGATTTATGCTCGCTTGAATTTCTGTTCTGTACATAGTCTTGCCACTCGGTGGAAGTGAGGCTCTTCTTTTCTTTGCTTTTCCTCCATAACTACTTTCATCTGGTGATAAAATAGTTTTTTGCACAGCCACTGAGTGGACTTTGTCAAACAAGTCCTCCCATTGAGGGGATACAGATTTGTCTTGAGTACTGTGAAACTGTCCATCAGTTTCCTCCATTTTGTTGTGGATAATATCACATAAACTTTCACATTTCATGGGGGATCCAATACCTTAAAACAAAAAATACAAAAACAAGCAATGAATATATTTCAAATAACTTGTAAGCTCAATGTTTTGGATGAATTAAGAAATAAAAAAGCTTGTACATACTGACCAAGCATTGCACACAGAGTTCAGAAACTGGATACTTGTGTTCTACTCTCCATAAAGTTGTAGCACTTCAAAGATCATGAGAAATGTGAGGAGTATGCCATATGCAGACATTTATTCCCCCCCCAAAAAACAGTGCAAAATAAAACATGTTATTAGTAAACCGACAGAACCAAGACGCTCTCCTCCAAACAACGGAAGCCAATCTGGTGGCCCCTCGCCATAAACAAACTTTACAACAAAATAAAAGAGGAAAATCCCAGGATGCAAAAAACTCCCTTACCAACCTCAGTAAGAAGCTGAGATCACTCATAACATCCTCCAAAGCTAGTTACGAAAATAAAATTGCCAGATTCCAAAGACAACCACAAGGCATTCTATAGTTATGTCAAGAATCTAAATGGCAATGCTCAGATCTGCGCTGAGCTACAACAGAACGGCATTAAATATACCGATCCCAAGGATATTGCCAATATCCTGGCAGATTGATTCAGTGCAAACTTCACACCCCTCTCACCCCCTAAAGGGCCCATCTCAATACCGAAGGATTGTCAAATTCTGGTAATAACGGCCACACAGGTACAAAAACGCACTCTCCAAAGCTAAGAATACAGCATCCATGGGACTAGACAACATCCCAGGCTGTGTACTACATGAACTACAAAATGAACTGGCACCTCACCTAATCATAGCCTCAACTCAGGCTTCGTGCCCACTGAGTGGTGCACAGCTACAGTTATCCCACTCCACAAGGGGGATCCACCTTGGATCACGGGAACTAGGCCATGGAACATATTATCATGGAACTTATAAACAAAGACACTGGCAACCTTCAAACACTGGATCCCATGCAGTTTGGGTTTCTGAAGGGCCGATCTTGTCTCCTGAACCCGACTGACTTCTTCGAATCAGTCTCCAGAGCCGTGGACAAGGGTAAGGTGGTCAACACAGCCTATCTGGACCTCGCCAAGGCCTTCGACACCATCCCCACTCTGGAATCATAGATAAACTTACTAAGCTGAGCATCAATCCCTACCTCACTCAATTTGTTGCCAACTGGCTTACTGACAGAACCTACACTGTAAAAGTAACCAACTCCAAATCCAGCTCCAGACAAGTGGAGTACCTCAGGGTTCAGTCCTGGGACCACTCTTGTTTGGCATCTACTTCTCTGAAGTACAGGCCAATACTAAGGGACTCTGGCTAACAAAGTTCGCAGATGAATGCAAACTGGGAGACATTATTGAATCCCCAAATGATGTGGATATTCTACAAAAGGGCCTTACGGAAACAGATGCTTGGTGCCAGAGCCATGTGCTCAAGCTCAATGCCAAGAAATATATAGTTATCCCCTTTGGGAAAAAGCATGTACCCATGAATTACCACATAGGTGGCAGTACACTACTTAGGGACACAGGTGGACAGTGGTCGTACCTTCGATAACCACATCGCCACAACAATCAGGAAATCCTTCTATGTGGCACACCTCATCACCAAGGGCTTTTCATCCAGAAAAAAGGAGGTCACTGTCCCACTGTACTCATCACTCATTAGACCCATTATAGAATACAATGCCCCGTTTGGTATGTACCTCTCAAGACATCTGCAACAAATGGAAAGGCCACAGAAATACCTCACTAAAAGAATCACAGGCCTAAAGTAGATGTCCTATGCTGACCTAAAAAAACTCCACCTGTACTCCGTCACATATCGTCTACTCAGAGTCGATCTCTGCTTAACATACAAGGCCATGTCAAACTCAGAGCTGTTGGACATGCTACACTTAAAGAAATCCCAATCCCTCAGAGACGCACGCTCCAGCGATCTAAACCTTGTCATCACAATGAACAAAACATGCTGGAGGGATAGGTTCCTTACCCAGAGACTCCCCAGACTCTGGAATAGACAGCCCATACATGTCAAGCAGAGCACCTCTTTGGCCCTCTTCAAAAGGAACCTTGATGATTGGAAGGGAGATAGGAAATTCACCCCGGGGATCACATCAATCGCCCTGCTAGAGAGGGGTCCAGGGAAGTAAATACTGTGGGAAGAAATAGCCAGGGAATTGTTATGGCTAGGCTTGTATAGGCCTTAGGGCCGATAGCCCAGTACCAACCTATGAAGCTATGAACCAGTAGTTGCACAGAGAGTATATGCATCAAAATGTGGTGTAAATACTGCTCCAGATAAGTTACACATTAGCAGAAAAAGAATAGTAAAGATGCAAGAAAGAATGTTTTTCTTTTATTACAACCTCTGGATGAGAAGAACATCTCACACATAAAAGACTAATGATTTTTTTAAGGAAAATAAAACACGTTACAGTTGATGCTGACAGTATTTCTTTAACGATAGATGTTGAATCATTATATACTGTACTTCCACATAATTATTGTATTGAACAGTGATCGATTCTTACAGGAAAAACAATGGCACACCAGCATAACATGAAAGAACAGGTAAACTTTTAGACATGGTGCTTAGCTACAATTTCTTTACTTTTAATGGAAATTACTATAAACAAAAGACTGGTATATGTATGGCCCCTAGCCTAGCCAACAAAGCCCTAGGCAAATGGGAGGATTACGTTTATAACAGAAAATCATGCAACACATCATGGTGCATCGGAGCTTTATTGACAATATTTTTACTGTGTGGAAAGGAGACAGTGCTAAATTAGAAGACTTTATCAGCTATCTGAATCAAACTGCCAGCTTCCTACATTTCACTTCTTCATACAGCCTCACCTCGGCAGTCTTCTTAGATATGCAGATTACTAAAGACTTGGACCAAGTTAAAATTGATACAGATCTTTACAGAAAACCGACCAGAGTAAATCTCCTGCTACATAATAAGAGTCTCCATCCCACCAGGTTGAAATATAACGTTATTAAGTCCCAGGGCTATAGGCTGGCTAGGATCACCACAAATATAGAACCCTTCCTTAAGGACCTAAATGAACTCAAAAATGATTTTTTGGCAAGGGGATACTAAAGCAATATGTTAAGAAGCATTTTGGAACTTATAATTGAACTAAAAAGTACAGATGCACCAGCAGTTACCAGGCCTTATAGGAGGGTGTTAAAGAAATCTATGGACAACAAATCTAAAGACAGTTGCATTACAGCATTGTTAATGTTATTAGAGAGAACTGGGCCATAACTACTGAAAGCACATATTTAATGGACATCCTTGGAGATGCTTCCTCCTTTGTGTACAGGAAAGCCAGGAACATCAGGAGTTGGGTTGAAGGTAGGACCAGACCACAGGATACAAGCACCAATAAGTGTGGAGCCAACTGTCTTTTGTCAACATATACAGGATGGAGACATCTTTTTCTGCCAGTATTTAAAGGAAATGATTAAAACCAATGCAGGAGGTGACTAACTCAATGCATGTGGTTTACAGGGCTAGCTGCAATGACAATGAAGCATTTTATGTGCAGAAAACACTCAACAGACTTAAAAGGAGGATTTCTGGCCATCTTTCTAAAATTAGAGCCAAGTGCAAGAATAATACACCGGCATGGGACCTGCAGCTACACAAAAGACACACTGGCTTTAAATTTCAAATTATTAACCATGTGGACATTTTGGAACTGGAAAGGGACCATCCCTAATCCCTAAACTTAAAACGTGACAGCTGAAACTGAACTCTCTTAGAAAACGGGGGATTAAATTATTATTGCCCCATAAAAAGCATACTAGATCTCAGAAAACTGCTGTTTAAAAGACTGATATGGGCTGATTAATGCTGACATTACTTGCTTATATTGTGTTTAAAAACAAATATCAAACACTGTTTACTTCTTTTAGCACTAACTTACAATGTTATAAAGGATATACTTTCGGTGGCTCGTGTATACATTAATCATTTTTGATGGCTCCACATTAAATGCTACTTTAGATTTTAAACTGAACACTTTTGTTCATTTTCTCCTTTTTGGCAGTGAAAGTCTGATAGTGCACAAAATGTGCATGGGCCTAATCTTTTCCTTTTTTTTTTGTTTTAAAGGTTGTAATTACTCAAGTGCAGTCTTACACTCTCAGACTAATTGTTTTCTTAGTTAGATGCTACACTTTAACAGATGCCCAAGGCCTTAGTGCTTTATTTTGAACATTTAGTACTGTATTTCCAGCTTAGCAATTATTTTTTTTATCCTACTTAGGTTTTCAGTTGTATATCTATACACGTTCATTCATATTATGACTTGTTTTTGACACACAAACCTGATTATTTATTTGATACAAAAGTGATCTTTGTTAAAAGTTGTATATTAATATTTATTCTGGTAGATGTCTCTTGGTAGATCTTTTTAGTCAGTCATTTTTTGAGTTAGCTTGTTTCTTAATAAAGTTTTCATTAGTTGATTAGCCTATATAAAGTGTTAATAAAATGGTCTTGGATTGTAATTTGTCTAGCTTTCTAGATTCAGTTTTAGTTAACACAGTCTCTGATTACACTATGGTGTTAAGGGAGACTTGGCTAAAGAAATGATTGTAATGCTTTTATTGCTCTTAATAGAACCACCCTCTGTAACTACTACCTTGCCCCAAACAACCTGATTATATGCAAGGAATGTTTGTTATGCTTTTCATTATACTCAACTAGGATTGCTTGTTTGTGTGTTTCAATAAAGGATATTCCATTTTTAACTCACCATGCATAACATAATTTAGAAAGTGAACATCACACCCTCCACACTGCAAAGTTTCATCTTGGTTTATGTTTTTTTTAAAAAAAAACAGACATGAGTATGCCACTATTAAAAATAATAGTCACTATTATGGCTGCAGATATGCTAGCAAAAACAGAAAGCATGAGAGAAAGGGATAGCAGTAACCGGAAAATTCTGACAACCTTAGATGCTACCAAACATGTCTCTGGTATTCAACAGATAAAATGCAACCTTCCCAATACATTTGCCCCCCCCAATGTTAGCATTCAGATCACATTTTCTATTATAATTGCAGTTTGTGTAACTGGTGTCTTCTGCCTTTGGGAAGTGTTTAACTTTTCTTGTCTGTGGTACAACTGGAAAGTCAGTATAGCTGATTAACTATGGTGTGACAACAGGAGGTACTGCCAGTCATGCCAGGAGAAGTGGGGCAGTGGATGTGTAACATATGCCAGCACAACTAGCTGGAATTTTGTAAATAATTACATGTCATTTGTATATTTAATTGATTTGTACAGATGCTTGTGCTGAAAATACATTTGTGAGGTTTGTGTTAAAATGCATCGACAGTGTTTCCTGCTGGACAGAAAATAAACGTACATGCATTACTGCAACTGTTTACTGTAAATGCACACATCAAAAGAAACCTATACACTTCCCCAGAGAAGGATAGCTGCCTCTGGCTGTTTAAAGCCCTCATACTGACAAGTATTCAGGAA
This sequence comes from Protopterus annectens, assembly GCF_019279795.1. NCBI lineage: Eukaryota > Metazoa > Chordata > Ceratodontiformes > Protopteridae > Protopterus > Protopterus annectens. The sequence continues at coordinate 642,664,847 of NC_056748.1, read as the reverse complement.
CACTGGCCACTTTAAAGAACTGGCATAAAATAATGGATGCAAGTGTTGGGTCAAGTCCTTCATTGTTCGTAGTAAATGAACATTATTACTGTTCATATCCACCAAGATTATCTTACTATAATGTATGTGTACCTCTTTGTGTATGGTACAGATATGGAGTAGTTAGCCTATCAGTTTCCTTTTTATTCTGCACTTGCCCTCCAAGGTTTGCTGTCTGTCAGGATTTGGTAGCTAATTTTGGACCTGTATGTTTCTGGTTGCTGCTACTATTTGATATATTCCTTCTTATTTGGATAGCCTTGTGATGGACATAGTCAAGTCTGCTTAAAGCCTACCTTTTCTCATCCAGAGCCACATCATGGTCAAATGAGGCCCTAGGCCTGGTAATGGATTGGGGCCATCCTATTCACACAGCAGGACCCCTAGCCATTCCAGTGTCCCATTTCTTAGCTATTTTGCCCCAGTTACCATAAAAACGGTTCAAACCTGTCAGTGTGCCTACTACTTTCTTCTACAATGAATACAGATATTTAAATTTAATTTAAAACAAACACTAATTGCTAAACAAAACAATACAGTCTCGCAATGAAAATAGACTTAGCATTAACAATAAACTTCATTGTCCTTGAAACTCACATTCACTGAAACGGCACTGAAACCCACATTCAAAGAAAAGGCATATGGACAGAGATGGATAAAGTTCACCTTTGGACTGTTTTCAAACCACAGGCCCATTGCACACGTTTTGGATCATGCAGACATGCACGTACTCTTTGATTCACCTTCATGATTGTATTAAATTATATTCCTTGTGTAATACAGCACCATTTGTTACGGTGTGTTGTAAATTTGTAGTTTTGAAAATTTTTCCAGTGAACAATGTAACAAAATATATGAACCACTAAAGTCATAACTGCTCATTTCAGAATTTTTCAACCATAAAAGGCCACTTAATATTAGTCAATATGCACAATCTTTGCAGAAGTAAAAGTCATCTGAACAAGTCCACATTAAAGAGATCTGTAACTAATGAAGAGGCTACTGCTAGCAAACAATTTTATATTTCCTTGTTTTATCTACAAATGTAGTGCCTGCTGCCCTTGAAGAATAAATTGCCAATGGTAAGATGGCAATATTGCAATAGGGAATGGATTGCAAACAGACAACAGGTTCACAGTTACTAGGCATCTCATCCAGAAGACGACACACACTGGACTGAAGCACCCCCACCCTCCCTTAAAGTGCAACATAGCATCAGCAATCCAATCTACATACTGTAGGAGTAGAACCCACAGTCTTCTGCATCAAAAGTATGCCACCTGTTGTGCTACTAACATTGCTTTAAATTCTATAGCACAAATAGTGACAAACATTTTCTAAACAAAACAGCTGCTCATTGAAAACAGACTTAGCATGAGCAATAGTAAAAAAGAAGTTATGTACCTACTATAACGTTCCATGTTAGCTGTCTTCATCTCGCCTTCCTTCTTGCGGTTTGGGTTCGGAGCCGATCCTCGGCTCTGACTCGGCCATCTTCAATAGCTCGAGAGCTGTTTACTGGCTCGAGGCTACACCTTATCCCATGATGCCTAGCGAAAGCTACCCAGATCTCGTTTGTAATAGCTAATCCCAGACATAAGTTGAGAAAACCAGTTATCTAAAAACTGGTTGTTCAATACATCTAATTATAGAATGGGTTACGAAAAACCTGGCCAGGAGAACAATAAGGAAAAAAAAATACTCAGCCAGTGAAAACAAGAACTCCTCTCAGTCCACTAGGCCGGGGGAAGGAGGGAGGGATGCAAGAAGGAAGGCGAGATGAAGACAACTAACATGGAACGTTATGGTAGGTACATAACTTCTTTATGTTAAGTTGTCTATCTCGCCTTTATTCTTGCTGTTTGGGATAGCGTTCCTAGCACTTAACATCCTGGGTGGCTCATTGGAACAGACTCTTCAGAAAAGTGGAACCAAAGTCATCTCTGCTCCGGGAGACCATATCCACCTTGTAATGAGATATAAAGGTATGAGGGTTTGCCCACTTGGCAGATGCACAGATTGAATCTATTGGCAACCTAGACTGAAAAGCTATGGAGGTGGCTAATGCCCTGGTAGAATGACCTTTTGGTAACTCTTTATTCTGTAACTGGTAAATAAAGGTAATAGTATTAGATAACCATCTGGATAAGGTCACCTTGGAAACTGGGAGGCCTTCTTTGTTGAAGGCATAAGAGAGAATAACTGGTCTGACTTCCTTAGTTCTTTAGCTCTATGAAGGTAAAAATACAATTGTCTATGAACATGCAGGTGGTGGAGCTTGTATTCTGCCTTGTTGCTGTGATTGGGAAAGAACACTGGGAGATCTATGGATTGATTTAAATTGTTCTCTGAGCAAACTTTAGGAAGAAAGGATGGATTGGTCCTCGGAGAAACTCTGTCCTTGGGAAACACCAGGTAACGAGGCGAACACATAGTGCTTGAAGTTCTGAGACACGCCTAGCTGAAGTGATAGCAACCAGAAAAAGTGTCTTCCAAGACAGAAACTTAAGGGTACATGATGCTGCCGGTTCAAAAGGAGGCAAAATTAAGGAAGTTAAGACTAAATTAAGATCCCAAGGAGGAGCGGGATCTTTCACTGGAGGTCTAAGAAGAGATGTTCCTCTCAAAAAAGCCTTACAGAGCTTATTTGACATGTTAGAATTCAACAATCCGATATGAAAATTTGAAATGGCCGCTAACTGTACTCTAATAGTAGCGGAAGCAGCACCGGACTGAAAAAGTTGTGCTAGAAATTCTAGAATTTCATGGACTGGGGCTGAGAAAGGATCCACATTTCTAGACTCTGCCCAGTAAGAAAACAGTTTCCATTTACTAGCATACGTTTTTCTCGTAGTAGACTTATGTGAGGAAACAATAATATCACGGACTGCTGGGGAGATACCGGAAAGCCTGGCTAAGGTTGGAATTGGAGTAACCAAGCTGTAAGCTGGAGTGTTTGGAGGGATTGATGCAACCCACCTAACTGATGAATCAGAAGATCTGGAATCGGGTCCAGAATCCAGGGCTGATCGACAAGGTAGGGGTGCAGGAACGGAAACCATATCTGTCGAGGCCAATAAGGGGCAATGAGAATCATTTTGCAACCCAAAGATTTTGCTTTCTGTATGAGTCTTGGTATTAGGGGAAACGGGGTAAAAGCATAAAGGAGTCTCTGAGGCCAATCGTGGACTAGAGCGTCCCTGGGTATGTGACCTGGAAGCGGAAGAAGGGAGAAGTAGTTGCTGCATTTGCTGTTGAGAGGGGTGGCAAACAGATCGCAGCAAAGCTGTCCCCATTTGCGGAAGATAAGATCGACAACTTCCTCATTCAGAGACCACTCGTAAGGCATGAGAATAGCTCTGCTGAGCCTGTCCGCTATGACGTTGGATCTCCCAGGGATGTGCATCGCAATCAGAAAACGTTGGGAGGAAATCTCCCATTGTCACAGTCTGAGTGCCTCTCGACACTAGGGGGTAGGACCTGGTTCCGCCCTGTTTGTTGATGTACCACACCACTGACATGTTGTCTGTTTGAATTGCAATGGTCTCAGAAGGAAGGGAGTCTTGAAGGGCTTGCAATGCCAGAAGCACGGCTCTCATTTCCAGGACATTGATATACAGATGGTACTTGTGAGGTTGCCAAGTGCCTTGGACTGACCTGCAAAATTAATGAAAACTAAAGAGGAAAGTTGTCCCAAAGGGGAACTAAGACAAGACTATCCTTGCTGCCAGCATAGGACATCTTGCTGTATGGGTGTTCCAGGTATTCCTCTTGCTGTGTTAGCAAGTACAAAGGCTTGGAAGAAGGAATCCATCCCTGTTCAACTGGACCAACTAGGAGAAATGAAGATTCTTTATCCACAAAAGGCAATTATGATTAACCTTGTTCTTTCAATTATTGCCCCTAGAAGCACTCTAGCAACAAATGGAATACTGGAAATGAATACTTTTGAGTATATCCCAAACAGTACCTTAGCTATTTCTCTGAGAGAAGACGACATGCAATAACCATTATTCCAGCTTATTAATAGCATATTCAAGCTATGAAAAAGTGCAATTGTGTAAATAATTTTACTATAACAGTAGATATTATAATAAATCACTGATGCAGTAGACTAAGCTATTTGTGTCCTTCCTCCAGTGACAGGCAGCTTTCAAAACTAAAGGGCACTCTCCAGGAGTTCCAACTCTCCAGACCTCTATGGCAGCTCCATATAAAAGGACAGAATTGCCAAAATAACAGCTTTATTGCCAAGGAAAGATCCCTGAAAAGAACAATGCTTGGAAATGTATCAAAAGGTAAACTAGATACGCAAGTGTATATACATCCACATCTTGGCAATACAGAAAAAAACTCAAAAGAAATGGGCTAGAGGGAGTGGAGGCTACTCTAACAGTGATCCGTTAGAACTTTGTTGAAAGATGATGTCAGTTTAGGGCCAACATTCAATTTCATACCCAAAATTGTATGGAGGAAAGCGAATAGTTTTAAACAAATGTTTTGGAAGCAAAAAATTCCTTTTATTAGGAGTTTAGGCATGATACAATGTGAAAACTGCTCCCTTTGTTACATATTGGATGTAGGGAGCAATATTGACATTAATGGATATAAAATCAATAAAGGAAAGTTTAATTGAAACACTAAAGGAGTGGTTTACATAGCTAAATGTCAAGCCTGCCCATCTTTTTATGTGGGCAAAAAGGATCAAAAATTTAGACAAAGGGTGTCTGAGCATTTGAGAAGTATAAATCAACATAAAGAAGAGAATGCGTTAGCAAGACATATAATTTTGTATCCTGAACATGAGATTAAATTCAAAATCATTCAACAAGTAAATCAAGATACAAGAGGGGGACCCACTAGTTTATTATTAGAGAAAATAGAACTGTTATGGCAAATAAGGTTGAATGCATATATGTATCCAGGATTAAATGATAAATGTTCGATAATGTGTTTACTGAAATTAAAGAGTTTAGAGAGATGAATGATCATCGTGTTTTTAAAGGTAATAGGAAGGATATTTTATTATGTATATATATTATCATCACCGTAATCATAATTACACACATAAAAGTGTACCTGATTTGAGTAGTTTTTTATTCTTTTACTCTTAACATGCTCTGTTTATTTATGTATATAATTAAATGTGCATTATTCATTATTCATAAAAAATTTTATATATGTGTGAATTCTGGTTGTTATCTGAGAGGTCATGCAATGGTAAATAGAAGAAAGTAGTTAGTTTTAAATTTTAAGTATATAGTATAATAATTTATAATTCAAAATGAATTTTAATTGTGTTTTCATACACATTTATTGGAATATGAGCATGTATCATAAATATGAAATATTAACATAGTTTCACATGTACATTTATGCACTTATCTTTTAAAGAAGCTGATATCACAATAACAGATGCATCACGTTTCCTGTATAGTAATATACATATGTATTTTATATATTTTGTATATTTTATATTTTGTTCATTATATTGGTAGTCATATTTAAGATTATAATATATATTTTTACTGAATTAGAGCTTATGAAAATATCTTTCAAGATGTATCCATTTAGTCAGGTATTCTAATTTTATAAGCAATATAGCTTTAAATGGTTTGTTTTACTAATGCGTCTTTTTGGCGCCAAATTGATTCAAAGTTTATAAAAAGTTTGAATTGAATGGAGTGCTGATATTCTGAAGAAGTCCCACTATTCAGTGGAATGAAAAACGTTTATATTCTTGTGCGTTTAAAGTTATTAAAAGCGGCAGTTGTTTCAAAGTTCGGCTTTTACTGGCATTTTTGTAATAGATTGTTTTTGGTTTAAGTGTTATTTGTAGTCGGGTTACGCCATGGCAGATAAGTCGTTCGAAACAACACCCGGGATTTTAAGAGACGATTTTAGAGATGGTTCTAATGAAGGAGATGCAATGTGTAGATTCACAATGCTTATTCATCTTTTGTCGCAAAAAGTGGAGACATTAGTGAAAGACTAGATAATGTAGCATCTTTACAGCGAGTGCAGCAGGACCGGATGGCAAATGCCCAAACCCATGCAGAAAATCCAACAATGTCCAGGCAGCCAGTACAACAGGACCAAAGGGTTCATACTGACGAATCTCAACCTGGCCAAATGATGGGATTAGCCATAACGGGACAGAAACAAACATCGCATATGGAAGTAGATACTGCTTCAAATAATCAATTACAGCAAACGAATGAACAGAATTGTGAACCATGACTGTAACAGCTGTTAACACTAATAGTCAAGGAAACTTGGTTACAACACCGGCAGTTTCAGCATCAAGTATAAGTGACAATAATGTGGCCAATCAAATAAACTTGAGAGAAACAACACAGATGCCCAATTTAAAAGACTGGCTCACATCACCTATAGGTTTGTTTAGAACTAATCAAAGCACAGATGATCTAAATGTTTCAGAGGACAATAATATTTAATTATCGAACTTATTAAATGAACTGGATGCAAACATGCTAAAATATAAAAAATTTAATTTGGAAATAGAATATTTTCAGGAATGTTTAAGAGCAGAAATTGTCCCAAAAGGACTTAGAAGTTGGCGCTACCCTACGGGGTTAATTCCAGGATCTGAATTTCATAAAGATTTAGTTAAACTATTCAGTCAGCAAGGTTTTCAGCTAATGCAGATTATGATAAAACATTATGCTTTGACAACAAAAGAAATAGAAGAAAAGATAGAAAAACTGGATGCAATGATTAAACAGCATGATGATTTTATAAGATACAAATATGAATACACGCAATGTTTTCAATGTATAGAACAACACATTGAGAAAATGAGAAAAACAAAAATCAAAAAATTAGAAAGAGATAGAGTACAATATGAAAAAGGTTTGGCGTATCCATTAACCCTACCTGCTCAAGTTTGGCCTAATAAACAATCAGACTCCTTGGATGGCTTTATAAGTGATAAAAATGAAGACATTTTAAGGATAAATAACAACAATAACAATAATCATCCGATGTCACATTCTCCCACAAAACAACCACAGGGGGATATTGAGATGGAAGACAATCAAGTGAGGAGAAGTGAACGTTTAAGAAGTCATAATAATAATAACAATTCTAGACCAACAGAGGCAAGTAATAGAGCAGTAAATATGAATAATAATCAGGGTTTTCGGAGAGATACCCGGAAAAAACTATGGAACAGGAAGAGGAACCAGAACAACAGGAGATGACCAACGACAATGTTCAAGACAATGGACCTGTATTGATAAAAAACAAGAAAAAGGACTTTACTGTTTATAATTTTTCTTCTTTTCAGGTCACACAATGTTTAGTGGACACACTCTCTAAAGGTTTAACTTTCGTTCCATCATGTAGGATGAACTTGGCAGAAACTATTTGCGATCTCAAACTTTTTGTTAGAAAATTGAATCTAAAACATCTATTAGGTAAGCAACAAAATGTTATTAATGAGTTTAGAGTCGCAAGTTGTTTTAATCCACCATTACACAATTCACACTCCATTTTTGAAAAAATATGTGAATTGGATTTGAGAGAATTGAGTAAAAATAGTTCAAATTTTGTTGATAATTTAAATAAAGAGGAAAGGGAAAGCCTTGATTGTTTATTAAAGGCTGTGGGGGTTTGGTGTTATGGATGTGCCAGACTATGTACAGCATATTAGGGATATCTTAACAACAGATGTCTATCAAACAGCATCACTCAATGAATACAATAAGGCTAATCAATTTATAAAAAGTTTACTAAATGAGTTATTCATTGAAGCTAGAATAGACATACATATTTTCAATTATTTGATCGTAATGGCACCAAAAGCACCTTGTATGTCTGGAGTGCCCAAAATTCATAAAAATCTTCAGAATCCCCCATTTAGACCAATAGTAGATGGAAGGAATTTGTCTACATATGCGTGTGCTAAATTCTTAAGAAATATGTAATAAAAGAAGAATGGATCATAAAAGATTCTTGGACTTTTTTGGAAAGATTAAATGTGTTCACATATAAAAAAGAATACAATTTTTTGACAATAGATGTCAAAGAATTATATACAAGCATTCCACATAACGAAGGGATAGAATGGGTCACTGCAAGAATGCGCCAAAAACAAGCTCCGGAATCTGAAATTTCCTTAGTCCAAGAAATATTGGATATAATACTTTCTTATAACTTTATTCTTTTTGAAAATCAGTATTATGTGCAAAAGAAAGGGGTAGTGATGGGATCACCATGTGGTTCAAGCTATGCAAATTTGGTGATGTCATACTGGGAAAGTACATATATATTTACTAACACCTTCTTTCAAGATGTAGTAAGGTTTTATGTGAGATTCATTGATGATATTTTTGTAATAATTGAAGGCACAATACAAACAGCCAAAAATTTGGTTATGATGTTAAATCAATCTACTGAATTTTTGAATTTCACATATACATTCGATACTACATCTATATCATATTTAGATATACAGTTGATAAAAAATATTCAACAAAAACAATATGAAGCTTGGGTGTATAGGAAACCCACATATTCGAACAAATTTTTGCATTTCTCTAGTGCTCATCCTTTGCATCAGAAACGCTTAGTGCTGAAAGGCCAATTGGTCCGAGCACCAAGAATGATAACAACAGATGAGAAATTTCAAGAAGAATGCTCTGGTTTAAAACAAATGTTTTTGAACAGAGCATATCCACTTGATCTTATAGAAGAAATAATTTCTGAGGTGACATCAAAGACAATGAGTGGATTATATACACCCATATTGGTAAAAAAACTAGTGTAGGATCAAATTATAATTGTATAGAAAATATCCAAGTACTTAACCAGAGTTTGCCAACTGTAGCTAATAAGGAATTTAATTTGGCATGTATATTGAATTTCTGCTCTAATTATGGACCTATAAAAGAAATAATATTTAAAAATTGGTCTTTGTTGAAAGATTATGTCAGTTTAGGGTCAACATTCAATTTCATACCCAAAATTGTACAGAGGAAAGCAAATAGTTTTAAACAAATGTTTCAGAAGCAAAAATGTCCTTTTATTAGGGGTTTAGGCATGATACAATGTGGAAACTGCTCCCTTTGTTACATAATGGATGTAGGGAGCAATATTGACATTAATGGATATAAAATCAATATCAAAGGAAAGTTTAATTGTAACACTAAAGGAGTGGTTTACATAGCTAAATGTCAAGCCTGCCCATCTTTTTATGTGGGCAAGACGGATCAAAAATTTAGAGAAAGGGTGTCTGAGCATTTGAGAAGTATAAATCAGCATAAAGAAGAGAATGTGTTAGTAAGACATATAATTTCATATCCTGAACATAAGTTTACATTTAAAATCATTCAACAAGTAAATCAAGATACAAGAGGGGGACCCACTAGTTTATTATTAGAGAAAATAGAACTGTTATGGCAAATAAGGTTGAATGCATATATGTATCCCGGATTAAATGATAAATGTTCGATAATGTGTTTACTGAAATTAAAGAGTTTAGAGAGATGAATGATCATCGTGTTTTTAAAAGTAATAGGAAGGATATTTTATTATGTATATATATATATATCATCACCATAATCATAATTACACACATAAAAGTGTACCTGATTTGAGTAGTTTTTTATTCTTTTACTCTTAACATGCTCTATTTATTTATGTATATAATTAAATGTGCATTATTCATTATTCATTAAATTTTTTTTTATATATGTGTGAATTCTGGTCATCCGAGAGGTCATGTAATGGTAAATAGAAGAAAGTAGTTGGTCTTTAATTTTAAGTATATAGTATAATAATTTATAATTCAAAATTAATTTTAATTTTGTGTTTTCATACACATTTATTGGAATATGAACATGTATCATAAATATGAAATATTAACATAGTTTCACATATACATTTATGCACTTATCTTTTAAAGAAGCTGCTATCACAATAACAGATGCATCGCATTTCCTGTATAGTAATATACATATGTATTTTATGTATTTTATATATTTTGTATATTTTATATTTTGTTCATTATATTGGTAGTCATATTCAGGATTATAATATATATTTTTACTGAATTAGAGCTAATGAAAATATCTTTCAAGACGTATCCATTTAGTCAGCAATTTTATAAACAATATAGCTTTAAATGGTCTGTTTTACTAACGTGCCTTTATGACGCCAAATTGATTCAAAGTTTTAAAAAAGTTTGAATTGAATGGAGTGCTGATATTCTGAAGAAGTCCCACTATTCAGTGGAACGAAAAACGTTTATATTCTTGTGCTTTAAAGTTATTAAAAGCGGCAGTTGTTTCAAAGTTCAGCTTTTACTGGCGTTTTGTTTTTGGTTTAAGTGTTATTTGAGGAAGGGTAGTTATGCCCAATCTGGAGGAAAGGACTATAGGGTTTCAGCTGGAAACCAGAGGTCCATCATGATGACTGGTGCTGGTAAGACAAACATGGTTTTTTGAGCTGATGACAACAGTCCTGGTTAGTGTATGTAGGGGAGCACAGGCAGCCCTTACAGTGACAAGTGCTCACATCACAGCCAGGGAGACAGAAGACCAAGAAAAAAAATGTTCTCATTGTCGCAATGTTGGTGAGAGCACACGAGACCCTCATGGCTTGCATGATGGCCCTCCTTGGACAGTTTCTTGTCTGATTGTGGGGACATTTCATGATTAGCAGGCATGGGGACAAAAATGATGCAAAAAAGACTGCATATGCTCTTTTGTTTCTTTTTGTATTTTTGGATATCAAAACTTGCAAGTCAGCTATCCTTTTGTTTATAACTACAAGGCAGAAATATTAATGCTACAAAATTGGGTAGCACAGCAGTCATTTTCTGTAGCATTACATTTGAGTTCTATTAAGGGAGAGAGAGGTATGCTAAGTGCTCTTATTACAGGTCCCTTTCAGGAATTTTTCAACTTTTCAAAAAGCATGCATGCATATCAAGCGACCCATAAATTGGTAAGCTGTACTTGCTGAAAGGTGCACCTTAAATGAGATGCAAACCAAACCTTTCCCAAACTTTAGGACTCTAAGCATATATGTTGGGTTACCTTAGGCTATAGATGCACAGTGCTATCTTTTCCATTTAATTAGGCAAGATTTTCTGGTATTGGGTCTTTTGGCCTCCTGCAAAATAAATGAAAACTAAAGAGGAAAGTTGTGCCAAAGGGGAACTAAGACAAGACTATCCTTGCTGCCAGCATAGGACATCTTGCTGTATGGGTGTTCCAGGTATTCCTCTTGCTGTGTTAGCAAAGTACAAAGGCTTGGAAGAAGGAATCCATCCCTGTTCAACTGGACCAACTAGGAGAAATGAAGAGTCTTTATCCACAAAAGGCAATTATGATTAACCTTGTTCTTTCAATTATTGCCCCTAGAAGCACTCTAGCAACAAATAGAATACTGGAAATGAATACTTTTGAGTATATCCCAAACAGTACCTTAGCTATTTCTCTGAGAGAAGATGACATGCAATAACCATTATTCCAGCTTATTAATAGCATATTCAAGCGATGAAAAAGTGCAATTGTGTAAATAATTTTACTATAACAGTAGATATTATAATAAATCACTGATGCAGTAGACTAAGCTATTTGTGTCCTTCCTCCAGTGACAGGCAACTTTCAAAACTAAAGGGCACTCTCCAGGAGTTCCAACTCTCCAGACCTCTACGGGAGCTCCATATAAAAGGACAGAATTGCCAAAATAACAGCTTTATTGCCAAGGAAAGATCCCTGAAAAGAACAATGCTTGGAAATGTATCAAAAGGTAAACTAGATACGCAAGTGTATATACATCCACATCTTGGCAATACAGAAAAAACACTCAAAAGAAATGGGCTAGAGGCTACTCTAACAGTGATCCGTTAGAACACCTACGGTAATGGTAAGTTTACTTACTCAACTTCACTGTTTTGAAAAGTAGATCACAATTGCAGTAGCCTAAGCTATTCTGGTTAATTACTATAGGCTAGAAATTAAGCAGGGAGAAGAAAAACGAAATTAAGAAACCAGCAGTCCCTGGAGAAATGGTCTTAGCAGGGCCTGTACTTGACCTAGAAAAGGAGTCTAGTTTTAGTACTTTGTAAAAGTATGTACAGGGGATCATGTTGCTACCTAAAGAATACTTGTAGTCCACCCCTTTCTAGGAAGCCAAGGTGGAATGGGTCTTATCTTTGCCTGGAGGTGGCTTATTAAGGCGAGTATAACAAAATACAATAGCATGAGACAACCATTTGGAAACAAGTATGTTTAGACACTGGTTGCCCTTTTCTCTCAGCGTCACAGGAAACAAATAGTTAATCAGTTTTCCTGAAGGCCAGCATTTTGTCTAGGCTGTATTTGAGTTACCGGAGGACATACAGAGTGCAAAGACTGTTTTCTCCCTCACTCTTGTGTTAAGGAATGAAGACACAGATTAATAAACTAGCTAAAGCCAAACTGAAACCACTTAAAGCATAAAAGAAGGATTAGTTCTCAAAGAAACCCTAACTTTGTGAAAAATGAGACACGGTTGATTCACCATAAGTGCTTTTAACTATAATACTCTCCTAGCAGATGGACTTCAAAGATGGCTGCACACTAACAAGCTTGTTTTTAGCTTTCCCAGTGTGAAAATAAACTCAAAAACAAAAAGAAAGTTTGCCACAAAAGCCAAGTAATAAAATACAATTCCACAGTTGAAGACGACAGACCCAAAAAAGTTGTAAAACTGTCTTTAATGGACGTAACAAAAATGTAAAATAAACAGCAGTCAAAATTTGATCAAGCGCTTTCACCTGGTTAAAACCAGGCTTTATCAAGATGTAGACTGAAAGAACAAATTGCTTTATATACTTATTTACTAGTCACATGACCTACAATTAATTCTAACTACAAATTCAATTAATTCTGTTTTTAAAGACATCCTCACATAAAATACTGTGTAGACCTTAATGCCTTATGTAAAAAACAAGTATTTACAAAAAATGTAATATTTTAAAAACATGCCTGTGCACAAAATAAAAAAAATATATGCTCACATACTAATAAAATATAAAAAATGTTGTTAAAAAATCATTATAAATTCATATTCAAATGAAACATTCAAATAAAACGTGTTCAAGTTAAACATACTCAGCACCTGCCCCTAACATGCGGTGGAATGCAAAATTTATGAAATTTGTGACAATCAAGATTGACTGATGATAATAAAGAAAATAAATAAATAAGCAAAATGTGCACTGCAGTGGGATATTGTGTTGTACATCACATTTGTGATTTGTACTATGTTGTTATAATCTTGCCCTTCTCAACTTCAGTACACTAACAATACTAACATTGTCATAAAGCCCTGGGGGTCTAGTGGCATTTAATTTCAATTGCCACAATTCCCTGTATTCCAGCGATGTTTAAAAACAGAATTAATTGAATTTATAGTTAGAATTGTAGGTCATGTGACTAGTAAATAAGTATATAAAGCAATTTGTTCTTTCAGTCTACATCTTGATAAACCAGGTGAAAGTGCTTGATCGAATTTTGACTGCTGTTTATTTTACATTTTTGTTATGTCCATTAGTCAGTTTTACAACTTTTTTGGGTCGGTCGTCTTCAACTATGAAAATAAACTCAGCAGAGAAGGGCAGTAGACTTGTGTTTATGGGTAAATTTCAGTAACTGGCAAGTAAGTGCACTGCCTGGATGCCTACAATAATGAAATGCAAAAGACTTGGAAACAAATCAGCTACAAAAAGTGTGGAAGAAACACTGACTGGGGAAAGTTCAGCAGCTTTTCAGCAAAAAGCTACGCAACCTTCAGACATGACTTCCAAAACCCTACAGGAGGATATATAACCGCTGTATAGAGACTGCGTTAAACTACACAAAATACTGATTTAGTATATCAACCCAAACAAAAGGCTGGCAAAAAATGGAAGAAGCAACAGATATTCAGAAAAGATAAGGCTGCAAAAATCAGAGGTTGAAATGAAGAAAAGGCTAGCTGAATATGGGATTGCTCAGGAACAGATGTTTCAAAAATTAATAGAATTAGAGGACAGAGCATGTAGGGAAAACCAGAGATTGTCAGCTATGCCAGAGAAGTTGAAGGGAACAGACTGCATTCATTTTATGAAATCGCAAATAAGCAACTGGACTAGTATTCCACAGCAGGAGTTGTTAGTTAAAAGGGCACATTGTGTGTATGCTCCAAACCTAGCTATAAGAAAGCAACCTAGACCTTTGATAGTTGAGAAGTAATCGTACCAGCAGGAGGGGTTGATTCTCCAGGCTAGTTGCTCAGCGTAATGCATCTGTGATTATCCAAGTGCAACTAACTCTGGGCAAGACCACAATCCAAATTGTAGCTTGCTACAGATCCCCCACCATGCCCCAGGATTCCCACTCCTCATTTCTTGATACACTGGAAAATATTAGGATACAACCCAACACCTTAATAATGGGTGATTTCAACTATCCCACCATTAACTGGGAAAACTGCTCATGCACCAAGTCTTTTGCTCAACGTTTTCTGGAATGCATAAATTCCAATGCTTTGGATCAACTTATCCACAACCCCACCAGCGGCAGCAATATCTTAGACCTGGTCATTACCAACATGGGTGACCGGTGTTCCACACCAAAGGTCAGTTCCTCATTGGTCAGATCTGACAACAAGCTAATCACCCTAGACATCCACATCCCGCTCCCAACCCCCATTAGGGAAACTACCATAAAAAATTTCTCCAAAGCCAACTTCACACTTCTTAAGACAGAAGTGGCAAACTTCACGACATCCATGCAGACGGACAGTAGAGGTACGACTGCTGAATCCTACACAATTACACTTTATAAGCACTTACACGAGTGCATGGATCGTGCTATCCCTAACAGTACCAAGATGCTATCCTCCAAAAAAAATGAAGCCAATCTTGTGGTCCCCTGCCATAAAAAAACTCTACAACAGAAAAAAGAAACTGTTGCAAAAGAGTAAAATCCCATGATTGGAGGAACTCCCTGGTCAGCTTCAGTAAGAAGCTGAGATCCCTCATAAAATCCTCCAAAACTAGTTATGAAAACAAAATCGCCACTGATTTTAAAGACAACCACAAAGCATTCTATAGCTATGTCAAGAATCTCAATGGCAACACTCAGATCTGCTCCGAGTTATAGCACAATGGCACTAAATATACAGAACCAACTGATATTACCAACATCCTGGCAGATAGATTCAGCGCTAACTTTACCCCACTCTCACCCCCTAAAGGACCCATCTCTATACCGGAAGAATGCAAAGTTCCTATAATCACAGCTGCACAGGTAACAACCACACTCTCCAAAGCCAAGAACACAGCACCCATAGGACCTGACAACATCCCAGGCTGCATTCTACATGGACTACAGAACAAACTGGCACCCCACCTAAGTAGCATGTTCAATCATAGCCTCACCTCAGGCTTTCTGCCCACTGAATGGCGCACAGCGGCGGTTATCCCACTCCACAATGGGGGATCCACCACAGACCCTGGGAACTACTGCCCCATTAGCTGGACGAGCCTGGTCTGCAAAGCCATGGAACGTATCATCATGGAACTTATAAACAAAGACATTGGTAATCTCCAAACTCTGGAACCCACTCAGTTCGGGTTTGTAAAAGGCAGATCATGTCTCCTAAACCTGACAGACTTCTTTGAAGCAGTCACCAAAGCTGTAGACGAGGGTAAGGCGATTCATACAGCCTACCTAGATCTCGCCAAGGCTTTCGACACCACCCCCCACTCTGGAATTATAGATAAACTCACTAAGCTAGGTATAAATCCCTATGTCACAAGATGGGTTGCCAACTGGCTCACTGACAGAACCCACACTGTGAAAGTAGCAGACTCCAAATCTGACTTCAGACCAGTGACAAGTGGAGTACCACAAGGTTCAGTCCTTGGTCCTCTCCTGTTTGATATCTACTTCTCTGAAGTACAGGCTAACACAGAAGGTCTTTGGCTAATGAAGTTCGCAGATGACTGCAAACTAGGAGCCATAATCGAAACTCCTAACGATGTGGACATCCTACAAAAGGGCCTCACTGAGACAGATGCCTGGTGTCAAAGCCATGGCCTCAAGCTCAATGCCAAAAAGTGCAATGTCATCCCCTTTGCTAAAAACTATGTACACATGAACTACCACAGAGATGGTAGTAAACTTAACACCAAAAGTGTGATGAGAGACCTTGGGACACAGGTAGACAGTAGTCTGTCCTTTGATAATCACATCGCCACAGTAGTCAGGAAATCCTTCTAAGTGGCATACCTCATCACAAAAGGTTTCTCATCCAGGAAAAAAGAGGTCATTGTTCCCCTCTACTCGTCAATCATTAGACCCATTAGAGTACAACGCCCCTTTTGGTATGTACCTCACAAGATATCTACAACAACTGGAAAGGCCACAGAAATACCTCACAAAGAGGATTACCAGCCTAAAACAGATGCCCTATGCAGACAGTCTCAAAAATCTCCAGCTTTATTCCGTTGCATATCGCCTACTCAGAGGCGATCTCTGCCTTACATACAAAGCTATGTCAAACTCAGAGCTGTTGGGACATGCTCCACTTAAAGAAATCCCAATCCCTCTGAGCTACACGCTCTAGGGATCTAAACTTTGTCACCACAACAAACAGAACATGCTGGTGGGATAGATTCCTGTCCCAGAGAATTCCCATACTCTGGAACAAACTACCTATCTATATCAAACAAAGCTCCTCATTAGCACTCTTCAAGAAAAATCTTGATGATTGGATGGGAAATAGGAAATTCACCCCGTGGATCATTTCTGTGGCTCTGCTCGACAGTGGCACAGGAAAATAATTTTCCCGGGTGGCAACAGCCAGGGTACCTTTTTGACTAGGTTTATAGAGGCCCTAGGCCAATAGCCTAATACCTACCTATGAACGTATGAGGACAAAATACTAAAAGTGGAAGACAGCAGAGTATTTGAGGAGAATGATTACTCACTGTACACCAGGCAGAAAAGGAATACATTCAATTCAATATTCAGGGAATGTTGAGACGCGGGTGTGAAATTCAGACTGCTGTATCCAGCTGTCTTTAAAGTATTCTTCCCTGGAGGGACAAATTCATTTTTTGATGAACTGCATGCTAAGGAGGAAATACAAGTTTGTCCAACCAAAAGTGAGTCGTGAAACAGGAGATTCTGCTTCTTGTTCTTTTGGTAAGAAAGACCACGGAGAGACTGTACCGGTGATACCTTTTCCAGTATTTCAACAGAAAATGTTGGAGAGAAGGAAGGGAGCAGGAGTGTTGACCAGAAGAATTGAGAGTATGTTGGAAAGGAAGCAGAGACAAGATGTGGGTGAAGTTGAAGAACAGTAATAAAACCAGTAACTCTATGTGGGATTACAATGCAATAATTATATTTGTGAAATATGACAGAACAAGAAAACCTGGAACCATTGGATTTTTTCAAAATTTCTTGGATTTGTGGGGGACTGTAAAATATATGCCCTACTTCATGTCATTAATGTTCAGAAAACTGCTTTGGGGAGTGGAGGAGAGGGGAGAAAGCTAAGTAAAGAAAACATTTTCTTTTCGTAACAGTACTGTATTTGTAGTGTATGGTTTTATTTGCACGCTATTTTTTTTAGCGAAATGGGGCAATGTAATATAAAAAGAAGCCTGGTTAAAAAGGCATGACAAAGTTGAAATTAATATGCTTTTTTCAATTTTGCATGTGGAAAATGACTGTATTAAGGACTTTAAAAGCCACGGTAGTGCTGTTGTCTCACAGCAAGAGGTTCTCCAGTTCGATTCTCTGCTGGAGCGCCTTCTGTGTGGAGTCTGCATGTCCTCCCCGCAGTCGAGTGGCATTTGAAAGACATGCATAGAATGGGCGTGCCTTCGTTGAAGGTAGGGCATCGAGCTGGCACCTCGGCACCCATAAAAAATCTACTGCCAATCATTAGCGGACCGGAGTTCCGCTGTGGCGACCCCTAACCGGGAAAAGCCAAAAAAAAGAACAAGTTTTAAGAAAGAGCAAGTAAATGAAAAAGAATATTGAATATTATGAGGCTTTTTTTCTATAAAATGCTCATGTTTCCATGGTAACAAGCTGACAAAAACTGTCTGTCTGGTTCTCATATCTACATGGAGACAATCTGGTAATGTGAAACTGGAGACAGTCTGGTGGAAGGGGATTGGCTGAGGGAAAAGGAAAAAAAAAAAAAAAGAGAAATTGTCTAGGACATAATGTTCTCTGAAAGCAATCAGGGGTTTTCCCAGCTGGCAGAGATATGACAAAACCAATTATATCTTAAGTAAAGTTTTCTTAGTTGTTTTGAAATGCAATGGGGATACCAATATAAACAGGTGCTTTTTTTTTTTTTTTTACATTTCTTTCTTTTACTTTTTCTCCCTTTTCTCTCTCTCTCTCTTTTTAATACTCCCCCCCCTTCTTTTCACTTTTTCTTTGTTCAGTTTTAAGAAATGAAAGCACAGCAATGTATAAAAGAAAGGGGGGGGGATCATGCTTGCGTAGGGAAATGACTGGCTTAAGACCTTAGGGATTACCCAGTAAAGTACAGTTGTGTACAGTTACCATAAATGTAGATGTTTGAGTGTATTCACTGTTGCAGTCATTACATATGGGTTATCTGCTTGCAGGTAGTCCTCAGCCGGCATGATTATCAAAGTCTTGGGTCCTGCGTAAGTTGCTGTCTCTTCTTCCATGACGTCAGGTAGTCAGGGGTATAAAGCATGCAGCAGATGCCATTACATCAGTTTTTCTTGCCCCAGATGTCAGGTGCCCCCATAATGGGAAGCAATTATATACAAGGTTACACCTCCAATTATAAGCAAATACACCAGAAAGCTTAAATACAGTAAACAAGAAGAGAGGTATAGCAAATAGAAGTCAGGGGGCTGGTGGGAGGGTAACCAGGACTGCAACCATGAATACACTCGAACATCTACATTTATGGTAACTGTACTATGTTCTTCGTGTTTCACTGTTGCAGTCATTACATTTGGGTAGATTCCCAAAGCTAAGGAAGGGAGGATGCAATTAGAGAGCATTAGGACCAGCTATTAGGCCGTGCAAACTGCAGTGGCAAAACTAGCTCTGGATTTAGAGAAAATAAGCAAGTGGTAATTGTTGGTGAAGGTATGAACAGAACTCCAGGTAGCAGCTTCTAGGATGTCCCTGGTAGGAACACCTCTGAGGAAGGCTGTTGAAGTAGATGCAGCCCTGGTGGAATGTGATCGTATCCTCTGTGCGGTAGGTTTTCCATGGTGCTTATAGAAGAAATGAATGCTATGGCCTATCCATTTAGAAATGGTTTGCTTTGAAATGGCCTTCCCCTCTGCCCCTGCAACAAAGGCAACTAGCAGCTGTTCAGTTTTCCTGAGAGGCTTAGTCCTGTCCAAGTAAAATCTAAGTTGTCTGTGCATGTCCAAAGAGTGCAGTATTCGTTCTCCTTTGTTCTATGGATTAGAAAAGAAGGCTGGCAAATGAATGGACTGATTAAGGGCCACACTAGATACCACCTTGGACATAAAGGAAGGCTGGGTCCTGAGGGACACCCTGTCAGCATGGAAGATGATGAAGGTCTCCACTGCCATGAGGGCCTGTAATTCAGACACTCTTCTTGCTGAAGTGATGGCTAAAAGGAAGGCTGTTTTCCAAGAAATAAGAAGTTATGTACCTACCATAACGTTCCATGTTAGTTGTCTTCTCTCGCCTTCTTTCTTGCTTGATGGGTTACCAGCTCGAGGCAGCCCCATATCCCATGATGCAGTACCCAGATCTCGTTTGATGACAAAGGGCAATAGCACCAAGCATAAAATACTTCCCAAAGGAAGAAAGAAAACTTACAGATGGAAGAAGGACCAGGTCTGAATGGTCTTCAGCATAATAATTTCTTATAACAAGGTCTGTCCAGGCCAGGCGTTATGGTAGGTACTAGCACCTCTATCCTGGGTGGCTCAATGGAACAAACTCTTGAGGACTGTAGAGCCAAAGCTGGCTCTGTCCCTGGAGGCCAAGTCCAATTTGTAATGGAAACAAAAGTGTGAGGAGTGGCCCAAGTGGCCGCTGCACAAATAGTGTCTAAAGGAAGTCTAGCTTGAAAGGCTGTAGAAGTAGTTAAGCTCCTAGTTGAATGTGCTTTAGGTTTTGAGCACAGCTGTTTTCCCCTGAGCAGATAAATTTCAGAGATGACCGAAGAAAGCCATCTGGACAAGGTCACTTTAGAAACAGGAAGGCCTTTTTATTATCCATAGGAAACAAAAGTTGATCAGATTTTCTAAATTTTTGTTCTGTCCAAATAATATCTAACATCAAGATAATGTAGCTTTGTTCAGCTCTGTCTGAATAGTTTGGGAAAAATACAGGAGATCAATGGATTGATTCAAATTGTTCTTGGTTGGATTAGTTCTCAAAGATACTCTGTCTTTGTGAAAAACCAAATTCGAACCAGTTCAGACACCCTCCTGGAATAGCCACTAGGAATAAAGTTTTCCAAGAAAGAAATTTCACGAAACAAGAAACAGCTGGTTCGAAGGGGAAGAATCAAGGATGTCAGCACTAAATTTAGATCCCACTGAGGAGGAGGATTCCTGATTGGAGGCTTTAGTAGGAAAATTCCTTTCAAGAAGGCCCTGCAGAGCCTATGGGACATAATATTATGATCTGTTATCCCGACATGAAAATTGGAAATAGCAGCCAATTGAACTCTGACTGTGGAAGAAGAGGAGCCTGCATGAAAAATCTCTGCTAAGAAGTCCAGGACTGCCTGAACAGGGGCAGTGAAAGGATCAATATTCTTGGCCTTAGCCCAATACCATTTGCTTGTATAAATCCTCCTGGTAGAGGATTTTAGAAACTACTATGATGTCTCTAACTGGGTTAGAGATCAAGGAAGCCTAGCTAAGGAAGGAAGTGGAGCAACCATGCTGTGAGGTTGAGAGAGAATCAGAAGATCTGGCACTGGGTCCAGATGGGTGATGATGGAGGAACCAAACTTGCCGAGCCAGTAAGGGGCAATGAGAATCAATTTGGCTCTCAAAGCGGTAGCTTTCTGGATAACCTGAGGGATCAGAGGAAATGGAGGGAAGGCATAAGAAGTCCCTGGGGCCAATCCTGGGTCAGAGCGTCTCTGGGGGATGGCCTGGTAGAGGAAGAGGCAGAAGAAGTCTGGACATTTGCTGTTTTGGGAGTAGCAAAACCCCATTCCAGAAAAATCTCTTCCGCTATAGATTGCTTGAGAGACCACTCGTGAGGCATGAGAATAGCTCTGCTCAATCTGTCCGCTACAATGTTGGTTTTCCCAGGGATATGCGTTGCTACCAGAAACCGATGAGAGATTGCCATAGTCTGAGTGCTTCTCGACACAAGGGCTACGACTTGGTTCCGCCCCGCTTGTTGGTATCCCAAACTACAGACATGTTGTCTGTGTGGTTAAAAGCACTGCTCTCATCTCTAGGAAATTTATGTGCAGATGGTCCCATGAACCATCCTGCCCTGATAATGACCCCCACCCGATCAGGGAGGCATCCGTGGTGACAGTGGCTATGGGGTACAAAGTACCTGCCTTCGTGAACCTGAGGAGATGTGATCCACCAAGCAAGATGATCTTTGCAAGTCTGTGTCACCAGAATCTGGTGATGCATAGGAAGTTGTTGGTATGACCACTGTGTGAACAGCATCCACTGAAGAAGGCATGTAGAATCGAGCCAGGGGAAGAAGAGTAATGGCAGAACCATTCTGGCCTGTACTTTCTTGTTGGCCAGAATGATCCTGACATGACTCTGAATGTCTGAAACTCTTTGACTTGGGGTAGCTGACATCAACAGTGTTTAAGTTTGCGCCTATGAAGGTAATAGACTGGCGTTGATCGAGATGCCCAAATGAGAACAAAGATTTATTGTGTAATCCGCTGATGCCTGGTGGTGGCTGACAGGAGCCAGTCAGGTGAGCCGTGACCACTGCCATGCATTTGGTGAACACTCTGGGGCTGTAGTGAGACCAAAGGGCAGGGCTCTGAACTGGAAATGACTGGACCCCAGAAAAGCGGAGAAATCTCCTGGAATTTTGATGTGATATGCATCCTGAAGATCTATTGAGCACATCCAGTTGTCCTTCTGTAAGAAGGGCAGAATTGACTGAAGAGTGACCATTCGAATCTTGTCTTCCTCACAGACTTGTTGAGTCTGCTGAGATCAATATTGGTCTCCAGTCTCCCGTCTTTTGGGGACCAAAAGAACCTTGAGTAGATTCGGGCGGCTTTGAATGGTCTGTTGTAACTGGCTGAATGGCTCTTTTTGCAGTAGTTTTGAGACTTCTAACTCTGCAATTTCCCTTAGACCGGTGGTACATCTGGAAGGGAATTTGAGGAAAGGACTTTCCTCGAAAGGAATTATGTAACCCTTGGATATGATCGACTGTACCCATCTGTCTTGAGTGAGGGAATGCCAGGCTTCTGGGTACAGTGATAATCTTCCCGACTGCCTCCAAGGAGGGACAGCAACATCTCAGGGATGCTGAAAGGGCTTGTCAGAGAGAGGCTCTCTGTTTCCCTGGCTTTTGGACCCCCTCTGCCTCTAGGCGTCTGTTGTTGTTACCCCTCTGCCTCTAGGGGTAAACTGACCCGTGAAATCCGGCGTGACTCCTTGGGATTTATGGAACCACATTTTCCACCTTTCTATCCTTTGGGGTAAGGTCTAGAAGGGGGAAAAAACGGACTCCTACAGCAGAAAGAGTCTTGCCGTCCTGCTCGCACCTGGTCAAAGTTTCCTTCACCTGAGGGCCAAACAAAGCTGACCCATCAAAGGGAGAATTTGTGAAGGGCCTTGAAGGGATCTGCAAAGTCACATAGCCGCATCCAGGCTTGGCGTCTAAGAGCCACACCTGTACCTAAGCTCGCCCATCAGCAGCATATGATATTAACCGCATGGAGGAGTTCAATGGAATTAAGGGTTCCTAGCTCAATTTTTCTTGAGCTCCTGCAGCTGTAGGATCCTGTACTACTTCACCCAGCTCCTGGATATCCCTCTGGAGTCTGGTGAAGTGACATAGGTAATTCAGAGCAAAGGTCGCTGAGGAAAACATACCATACCTATCCATGGTCCTAGAGTCCTTATTAGGAGGATGGGAAGGATCTGCAAGTTCCTTCTTGGTGGCAGCAGCCACCACCATGGCATCAGCGGGGACACCCTTAGTGAGGAATTGCTTGTCACAGGGGCAGTGATAAATTTTGAAGGCCTCCTAGGGACTGGCTCTACAGAGTCAGGAGCTGCAACCTGCATAAGGGGGCGGAGACACCCAGGAGGTGGAGGGCCGAGATCCAAACGCCTCTAGGTATACTGACTCATCCTCAGAGGGATTGTTGGTGGGCCAGTTTCCCTCTGTTTAAGGAGTTCTAGGATGTCTGAGAAGGAGACATCCTCAGGGGGGATCCCTCTGACTCATCAAAGTCAGTATCTGAAGTGACAGACTCGGGAGTCTACGTGTTTCCTCTTACAAGTCCTCTTCCTAGGAGGATCTCCCGAAACATCAGGAGAATCCTCGGAAGAGGGGGAAATTCCCAGTGGGGAAACCTGAGGCGAAGGATCTCTGGGTCCTGTAGCAAGAGAAGTGGCAGAGATGTCAACAGGCACTATAGAGGGAGGAGCTACGGGAACAGACTGCTGACTGATACCGGTGGCCAGCACACTCTTCATCACCTCGAATGCTCCCCTCCCAGGCAGGTCCGAGAGAACCCGTTCCGAACAACTAGGAACTCCAGGGACCACCGAAAGGGAAGTCTCCGAGGCAGATGTCGGAGCCGAGCTCACCAAGGCCGAGGCTCCAAGGGGACAAGGGTCGATGCCACTCACCTCGGAGGAGACCATGGAAGCCCGACCACGAATCCCTCTAAGGAAGGTCTCAAGAGGAGATAAGAGTAGAGGCTGAAGGAACAGAAGGGGTATCTGTCCTCCAGCAAGCTCTGGGGTAGAGTTGAAGGAGGAACTGTGGACCAACAGTCGTCTGTTGAGACGGACTATGTAACATTTGGGCCAGTGCCTGTGACTTAAGTAATCTGCTGACCACTCTAAGTCATGGTCTGAAAGTCTGGATGACCTTGAAGATCGGCTCCGATGGCTCCGTTCGAAAGGAGAGGTGAAGCCGATCGCTCCAAGGAAGGAGACCTCGACCTCTTCCTGGAATGAGCCATCGAACCGATGAAACTATAGACCCTATCGGAGCCGACAGGGCCGACACGATGCCTGTGCCACATGGTGGTTCGATGCAGAATGCCACACCGGGCCGTGCGCCCGATAAGCCAGAAAGAAGCAGCTCCCAGCCGAGCCGGGCGATCCCAGAGAACGACTCGAGCCGAGGCCGCAGGCTTAGACACAGAAGCCTGGGCCTTGGAAGATTTGGCAGATTTAGATGGTATCAGTTTGTTTCTTCTTTCCTGCAGGACTCTCTGGCTGAAGGAATGACATATAGAGAGTCCTGCAGGTGAAGAGGCCCCAGGTCATAGGTAAGAAGTGTGACCGTCTGTCAGAGACATCTTCTGAGACCCTCTCCTTTGACATGGTGTTTCACAACACACACACACACACACCAGTCAAAGAATTAAATTAAATAAAATACCAAAGTATTACTAGAAAAACACACACACACCTAACTAAAGTTTGACTAAAAAATTAGTAGAGACAGGAATTTTCTGTCAGAAAATCTTTATAATTAACTTAAAACTAAAATTAAAGGGTTTTAGCAAAAGGGGCTAAAATATCAAAGTAGTGAATCACTTACCAGGAGCTGGTAAAGGAGGACCTCATAGATCTGGGTACTTACCTTGCATCATGGGATATGGGGCTGCCTCGAGCTGGTAAAAGTGACTGATTGACAACTTAACATGGAATTTCAACTCTACAGTTGCAGCTGGCTCAAAGGAAGGTAGAGTGAGTTTTTCCAATACAAAGTTAGGGTCCCAGGCTGGAGTAGGGGCTCTCCTGGATGGTCTTTAATTTTTGGCACCTCTGAGGAATTGCTTCAGCAGTGGGTGAGAGAAGAGGGGTGGCTCCATATTAAAATGTGCTAAAATGGCAGAGGCACGAATTTTAATAGAAGAGAAGGAAAGGCCCTTGTGAAGCATCTCTGTTAAGTATTGAAGAATATGCTGTAAACTGGGCACTGTTGTGCCCATCCCCTGAGTTTTGCTCCAGGAGCAGAATCTTTTCCACTTTTCAGCATAGGATTTTCTAGTACTAGGCCTCCTTGCCTCCAGAATGACATCCAGCACCTGCTTACTGAGGGATGGTAATGGAGAGCTCAGGTAATTAGCCAGGCTGCAAGATTCAGGGTTTGAAGCTGGAGGTGCAGAATCTGGCCCTCCTGCTGGGACAGCAGGAAAGGGGTCTGAGGCAGGTGCCATGGTTCCAGCGGTGACACACTGCGCAAGAGGGGGTACACCAGTGTTGACGTGGCCAGTCTGGTGCAATGAGTATTGTCCTTGGTTTGTCCTGTTTGATCTTTAGTAGACCTTTGGAGAGGAGAGGCAGAAGGGGGAAAACCATAAAAGTACAGTTTTGTACCTACCATAAATGTAGATGTCTGATAGGTATGCATCTGCAGTCATCACATATGGGTTGTCCTGCCTCAGGCAGCCCTTCGGTCGGCCGGATTCCAAAGTCTGGGTCTGGCCTCGGCTGATGTCGCACTTTTCCCGACGTCAGAGCGTCTGGGGTATAAAAGCATCAGCCGACGCCATCTTCCTCAGGTTTCTTGCCCCAGATGCCAGGTGCCCTCTAGGAAGGCTAAATTTGGATAAATGCAATAAAATTCCAAACATTTGCAAAAATATATATATATATACATGTATCTACAAACAAATACACCATAATAGATTCCCCCAGCTAGCTAAAAGAGGGGTAAGCACCCTAGGAATACCACAGAGGGGTAGGAGGGAGGGTAAACCTGACTGCAGATGCATACCTATCGGACATCTACATTTATGGTAGGTACAAACCTGTACTATGTCCTTCAAGGATGCATCTGCAGTCATCACATATGGGTAGAATACCACAGCCAAACTGGTGGTGGAGGTACTAAGTGAAGGATGGTGTAGTTAAGATACCCTGCAGGACTGCCGTAGCAAAACCTGCTCTGGATCTGGAGTATAAAGGCAAATTGTAATGCTTGGCAAATGTATGCACGGAGCTCCATGTAGCAGCTTCTAAAATGTCTTTGGTAGCCACCCCTCTTAGGAAGGCTGTGGTGGTGGCTGTGGCTCTCGTGGAATGAGGTCTAATGTTAGCTGGCACAGTCTTTCCATGAAAGGAGTAACAAAAACGAATGCAATTTCCTATCCATTTCGAAATTGTCTGTTTGGAAATTGCTTTTCCTTGTACCCCAGCAGCATATGCTACAAACAACTGGTCAGTTTTTCTGTAACTTTTAGTTCTGTCCAAGTAGTAGCGTAGTTGTCTGTGTATGTCCAGGGTGTGCAGAAGTCTCTCCCCTTTATTTTGAGGCTGTGGGAAGAATGTAGGCAAATGAATAGCTTGGTTCAAAGATACCCTGGATACCACCTTTGGCATGAATGTAGGATTGGTCCTCAAAGAAACTCTGTCCTGATGAAAGATAAGGAATGGCTGCACCGCCATTAAAGCTTGTAGCTCAGATACTCTTCTTGCTGAGGTTATGGCCAGAAGGAAGGCAGTTTTCCAAGACAAAATCTGTACATATGCCGATGCTGCTGGTTCAAAGGGAGGAAGCGTTAGTTTTTCCAACACGAAATTCAGGTCCCAAGTAGGTAGACGTGGTTTCCTTGGAGGATTAATGTTTTTGATTCCCCTTAGAAACTGTCTTAGTAGAGGGTGAGAGAAGACAGGTGGATTTAGATTGTATTCTGCTGAGATTGCTGAGGCATGTATCTTGATGGAAGAGTAAGACAGGCCACTGTGGGACAATTCTGCCAAATATTCCAGTATATATGCCATATTCATCACAGTCACATCTAGGCCCTTTGCTATGTTCCAGGTGTGAAATATTTTCCATTTTGCTGTATATGCCTTCCTTGTGGAAGGTGTGAGCTTCCATAATAATATCCTTCACTCTCTGGGATAGGTTATCCTGAGGAGGAGTCATGGTATTCTCCAGGCAGTTAGCTGCAAGATTTTCAGGTTGGAGTGTAGAGTCCTGAAATTGTGCTGCGTCAGTAGGAGTGGCCATAGGGGAAGAGGCCATGGTTTCGTCTGAGACAAACTCTTTAACAGTGGGTACCAGTGTTGTCTTGGCCAGTTTGGGGCTATCAGGATTACTCTGGGCTGCTCTGTCCTGATCTTCAGTAGGACCATGGTCATTAGTGGAAGAGGTGGGAAAGCATACACTGTTAGAGCTTTCCAGCTGAAAGAGAGAGCGTCCACCTACCATGCTTGTGGGTGGTATGTCCTTGAGCAGAATTTCTTCAGTTGATGATTTAGGGGGAAGCGAACAGATCTATTTCTGGCCTTCCCCATGATTGTGTGATTTGTAAGAAGATGCCTGGGTGTAGCATCCATTCGTGTGCATCCATGGTAGTTCTGCTTAAGCTGTCTGCCAGTGTACTGTCTTTCCCTGGCACGAATTGGGACTATAGCTGTATGTTGAGTTTCAATGCCAGTTCCCATAGGTTCATTGTCAGTCTGCAAAGAGGGTAGGAATGGGTGCCTCCTTGCTTGTCTATGTACCACATAACTGTGGTGTTGTCTGTCCTTATGAGCAGGTGGCCTTGCTGAAGGAAAGGTTTGAAGGCCTCGATTGCGTGTATCACTGCCAGCAATTCTTTTTGGTTTATGTGCATGTGCAGCTCTCTTAGTGACCATAGCCCTTGTATACATCTGTCCTCCATGTGCGCTCCCCAACCTTGGTCTGAAGCGTCCGTGGTGATGGTTTGATTGGCTCTTGGCTTGCTGAAGGGCAGCCCGCTGTTCGACCGGCAGGCTTGAGCCCACCACAGGAATTCCTTTTGAAGGCAAGGAATGAGTGGGATCAGAGCTTCTAAGCTGTGACTGTGCTGAGTCCATAAACCTCTTGGGTACCATTGTAATTTCCTCATATGAAACCTTGCTTGTGGAATCAGAAGAATGCAAGATGCCATGTAACCCAGGGCCTGCAGGATTTTCCTTGCAGTCATCTGAGTTTGTCTTGTGAGATTCTGAAAGTAAACTGGTAGCTGTTCTTGTTTTTCTTCTGTGAGAAAAGCCATCTGGGTGGTTGTGTCTAGATCCGCACCCAGAAAAGTTATTATTTGGGATGGAACCAGTCTTGATTTGTGGATGTTGACTGTATATCCCAAGGCCTGTAAAAGGTGGATGGCATAGTCCAAGTCCTTTAACAAAGTTTGCTTGCTGTCCGCTTGTATTAGGCAGTCGTCCAGATAAGGGTAGATTTGAATCCCCTGAAGTCTGCAGTGTGCAATTACTGATGCCAGGCATTTCGTGAATACTCTGGGCGCAGTAGATAAGCCAAAGGGCAATGCTGAGAATTGATAATGCTCTGACCCTGCAAGAAATCTGAGGTGTCTTCTGCAGCTTTGTCGAATAGGGACATGCAGGTATGCCTCCTTGAGGTCTAGAGTCACCAGCCAAGACCCCTTGCCCAGCATGGGAAGGAGTTGCTGTAGAGTCAGCATTTTGAATTTTGGCACAATGAGGTACGTGTTCAGTGCGGACAAGTCGAGAATAGGCCTCCATTGATTTTCTTTTCTTGGAACAAGGAATAATCTTGAGTAAAATCCCTGGCCTTGTTCTGAAAGAGGTACCTTTTCTATGGCTTTCATTTGCATTAAGTTGGCAATTTGCTTCAAAGCCTCTGCCCTCTGATTTGGTGGCAGGTTTGGCATGCCTTTTCTTTTTGGCAATGAGTGGAAATGGAACCTGTATCCTTTGTCTATTATTTGCAGTGTCCATGTGTCCCCTGTAATGCTGTTCCAATTTTTTGAGAATAAAGAAAGCTTTCCACCCAAAGGTGCTTTTAATTGAGCCCTGATCGGCAGAGTCAAAATAAAGTCATTGAGTCTGTCCTGGTGTAGCAGTTGTAGTTCCTGCACTACCTCTCTGGTTGGGAGGCTGCCACTGACGGCCTCGGTAGGAGCCTCTAGCTTGCCCTCTACCTCTGGCACGTCTATTTCTGCCTCTCTGAGATCTGTCTGAGTCCGGAAAGGACCAATTCTTAGTAGGCCAATTTCTGCTGAATCTCGGTGGTTGGACTTGCAGAAAGTCTTTAACTGTTTGCACAGATTTTGCCTTTTCTTCAAATTTCTTTAAAACCTCTTGAGCCGTGGAACCAAATAATTTTTGTTTTTCCATAGGAGCATCCAAAAGCTTAGCTTTAACATGGTCTGGCAGAGATTGTTCCTTCAGCCAGGCATGCCTACGTATAACTGCACCTGTCATAGCAGATCTACATGAAGCTTCCAATGCATCATAACCACACTGCAAGAAATGGTTACTAACCTGCTGGGAGTTATGCACCAGATCCTGAAGGGATTTACGATCAAGGGGTTCAGAAGAGGACAGTTTCTTATGCAATTCATCTAGTAAATACTCTTGATACTGTATCATATGGAATTGACAGTTTAATGCCCTCAAGGAAAGAGTTGCAGAAGTATACACTTTCTTACCCCATCTCTCTAATGCTCTGGACTCCCTTTCTGAGGGTAGAGGATTTTTAGCAGTGGCAGCTGCAACCCCTTTAGGGCCCTGGGAAATAGTTTCTTGATCAGCAGAGTGGGCCTTGTACAGGTGAAAATGTGAATCCGGAACCCTGTAGTACCTATCAGGTTTGGCAGGAGCCGGAGGAAGAGAATCAGGGGCAGTACAAGCATCTGAATAGACATCATCAATTACATTCAAAACAGGAGGTATAGCTAAGGGCCTGTGCTGAGGTAAATGTAAAAAGGTCCTTAATCTCTTTCTGGAATCAGAGAATTCCTGACCCTGCCTTTGAAAATGTTCTCTCATAGTGTGTAATATTTCTCCAAATGAAAACTCTTCAGGAGGGGAGGCCGAGGGAATAGATTCTTCAGCATCAGAATCCTCGTAGACCGAATAAGCCTCCTCCTGCTGGTCTGACAGAGCAGAGCCATCCGTGGACTCATCTGAGGACTGTGGATCAGAGGGCTCAACCGTGGGCCTTTTGTCCGGAGGTGGTTGAGAGCCTCTGTCTGAATGAGGTTGGGAGCCTCTAATTAATGAAATCAGATCCTCTGCTAGGGTAAGAATCTGAGAGCTAGAAGAAGGTCTCAGAGGAAACTTTGGGAGGCAAAGCCTTAGAAAGTTTAGCAGCCTTAGCCCTAGAGAAAGCCTTAATGGACATGGAAGCAGGGGGTCTGGCTGCACCACGTGCAGGAGTAGACTTATCTACAGTAATGGTGTCGGAAGGATCCTGGACACCAGTTTCAGTAGGTAATTCAATGACCGACTCGGCCGGGGCCTCTAGGGCCGAGGTAGTCGGTTGTGTGGTTTCGGTAGTAGGAAGAGCCAAGGACTCGGTTTCAGCCGAGACCGAGACACTCGCGGTAGGCCTGACCAAGGTTTCAGCCGAAACTGCGGCCCGCGTGTGTCGGTCCTTGTCCTTCCGTTTTTTGACTAAATGTGAAGTCGGAGTCTCCGACGGCATTTTATAAGCAAAACTGGCCCCAAAAAACTCCTCTGCAAACTCCGACCGACGTCTAAGAGTTCGTCGGTTGAAGGAAGCACAGGCTGAACAGGCCGAGACGTCGTGGTCTGGGCCTAGGCAGGGGAGGCAGTAAGAGTGGAAATCCTTATGAGGTATTTGTTTCCCACAGGTTAAACAATTATTAACTTTATCTGACATCGGCTGAGGCAAGAAAGAGTCCCCAACGGGGTACTTAGCTTTTTCGAAGTCTTCGGTAGCTGAATCACAGGAGCTGACCGACCGGAACTTGCAAACTGCTTCTGCTTCGGGCACTACGCGGCAAGAAAGACTGAGGAAGATGGCGTCGGCTGATGCTTTTATACCCCAGACGCTCTGACGTCGGGAAAAGTGCGACATCAGCCGAGGCCAGACCCAGACTTTGGAATCCGGCCGACCTAAGGGCTGCCTGAGGCAGGACAACCCATATGTGATGCCTGCAGATGCATCCTTGAAGGACATCTGAGAGGTTTTCCCAGGTGAAGGACAGGGCATCCACTTTCCAAGCTTGTCTGTAGGGAGTCCTTGTGCAGAATTTGTCCAATTTGTAGATCTGCGGGGAGGCAAACAGGTCAATCTCTGGGCTCCCCCATTTGTTTCTCAACATGTTGAATATCTTTGGTTCCAGTTTCCACTCATGTGGGTCCATGAGATTTCTGCTTTGGTCATCTGCCAGTGTGTTTAGCTTGCCTGGCAGGAATTGAGTCTCTAAGTGGCACTTGGTAGCTCAAAGCTGTGTTCCACAGAGCCATGGCTAGTCTGCAGAGGGGGTAAGAGTGGGGTCCCCCCTGCTTGTTTATGTACTACATAACAGTGGTGTTGTCTGTTTTTACCAATAATTGTCTTGGAAGGATGTGGTCCTTGAAGGCTGTCAGAGCATTCTGTACAGCTAGCATTTCTTTTTGATTGATATGCAGTTGCATTTGACTCACGTTCCATTTGCCCTGAATGCACTGCCCTGCCAAGTGAGCCCCCCCATGCATAGTCTGATGTGTCTGTTAGGGTTTGGGCGGAAGGGGTTAGAGTGAATGGCAGTCCCTTGTTGAGGTAGCAGGCCTCTGCCCACCAAAGGAATTTTATCTTTATACAAGGGGTGATAGGAATCCCTGATTCCAGGTCCTGAGAATGTTGACACTATAGACTTTTTAGATACCACTGTAGTTTCCTCATATGCAGTCTTGCATATGGAATTAGTAGGATGCAAGAGGCCATGAACCTCAGAGTTTGGAGCATCTTCCTTGCAGTTAACTGGGTCTTTGTGATCAGTAATTTGAAGTAGGATGTCAGATAAACGTGTTTCTCTTATGTGAGGTAGGCCATCTGGGAAGTTGTGTTCAAGCTTGCTCTCAGGAATACAATTTGTTGGCAGGGTACTAGGTGAGATTTCTTTTCGTTTATGGTGTACACCAGTGAGGGTAGCAGTTTCTTTACAAATGCCAGATGATTTAATAGTATGTCCTGGCTTTCTGCCTGAATTAGACAATCGTCCAGGTATGGGTATATTTGAATATTTCTTTGCCTGCAAAATGCAATGACTGGAGCTAGGCATTTTGTGAATACCCTGGGTGCAGTAGATAAGCCAAAGGGCAGTGCAGAGAACTGACAGTGCATGTAGCCTGCTCTGAAGCGTAGGTATTTTCTACAAGAATCCCTTTTTGGGATATGCAGGTAAGTTTCCTTTAAATCCAATGTTGCCAACCCATCATTTTTGCCCAGCATGGGAAGCAGGTGGTGAAGAGCTAGCATTTTGAAATTACCAAAAAGGTGTTTAGGATAGATAGGTCGAGGATAGGACGCCAGCTGTCGTCTTTTCTGGGTACCAGGAAAAGTCTGGAGTAAAAACCTTGTCCCCATTCCTCTGCTGGGACAGGTTGAATAGCCCTGATACTTGGAAGAGAGAGAACCTGCTGTTGAGCCTCTGCCCACTGATTTGGGGGTAGGTCTGGCCAACCTTTTGGGGTTGGTAAGGTGTGGAAGTGGAATCTGTATCCTTGGGAAACTATATTTACAACCCATTTGTCTTGGGTAATGAGTACCCAGTTTTTTGCATACAGGGCGAGCTTTCCCTCTAAAGGTGCGGTCAGTTGAGCAGGGTTTAGAAGGTTTAAGGTTAAGTCATTGTGACAATTTACCATAGGGGGGTGTCTTACTACTTCCAGCTTTGGAAGTGCCTGTGAGTACCTTGAGACTGTGGCCTAGGTGGTCTACTGTTCCTGGATTTGGACTGAGAAAGCCTGGAAGAGACAGGAAAGGACCAGCTCTTAGAAGGCCAATGCCTACTAAATCTGGGAGGCTGTAATTGCAGGAAATCTTTAACAGTTTGCATGGATTTAGCTTATCCCTCCATCTTTTTAAGAACTTCTTCTGCTTTGTTGCCAAACAGGCAGTCTTGGTTTAAGTAAGCATCCAGTAATTTGGCTTTAACATGATCTGGCAGAGTTTGCTCCTTAAGCCAAGCATGCCTTCTAAGAACAGACCCAGTAACAGCAGCCCTACAAGATGCCTCTAAGGAGTCAAAACCACATTGCAAAGCATGTTTACCAACTTGTTCAGCAAAATGCATTAAATCCTGTAATTCTTTATTTTCAGCACAGTCAGGAATCAACATCAATTTTTGTTTAAGTAATCCAATAATATGCGGCTGGTACTTTAACATATGAAACTGGCAGTTTAAGGCCCTAATGGCCAAAGTAGCAGAAATGTATACCTTCTTATCCCATCTGTCCAGGGTCCCGGAATCTCTATTAGAGGGGGTAGGATTTTTCGCAGTAGTACCCTTATTGCCTTTGGGTCCCTGTGAAATGGTCTCTGGGTCTGCAGTAGGATTCTTAGAGAGGAACTTGTGAGAATCAGGTACACTGCAATACCTGTCAGGTTTCCTGGGAGCCGGAGGTAAGGTGTCTGGGGCCAGGTTAGATTCCAAGAAGGCATCATCTACAATGTCCAGTACAGGAGGGATAGCTAAAGGCCTGCGTTGAGGCAGGAGTAAAAATTCCCTAAGCCCATTTTTGGAGTCAGAATAATCCTGGCTTTCCCAGCGGAAATGCTCCCTAAGAGTGTGCAAAGTTTCACCAAAAGAGAAATCTTCTGTAGGGGAAGCAGAGGGAATGGAGTCCTCTGCATCAGAATCCTCACAGGTAGATAAGGGCAAATCCTGGTCATCAGAACAAACAGAAATTTCAGAATCCTGATCAGAAGAATCAGAAGGAAAATCAGTGCTAGTTCTCTTAGAGGGAGAAGGGTGGCTTCTCCTACCTAGAGTAATAAGGTCTTTAGCCATTCTTATCATTTGTTTTTTAGGCATATGGGCCTGACCATGCAGTTTGGAGGTAGTTTTTCTAGGCGTGGATCGAGTCTTAGGCCTTGAAGAAGAAAATGGCGTTGATTTAATATGCAAGTCAGTAGGCCTGAACACACCCTCAGAAGCCGGTGCCTGCACAGCGGCTCCAGACCCATCCAAGGTAGAGACAGCCACAGGTTCCATAGTCGAAGAAGCATTTCGCAGCATACCGGACTCCGAATGGGTCTCAGTAGAGGCCTGCAAGTCTGAAGTAGCAGGTATCAGGGGCTGCCAAAAGCGCCTCACTGAGTACCGGCGAACGGGCGACTAGCTTAACGGAAGTGTCGGCAGCTTTGGACCTATGTGGTCTGTCTCGGTCTTTATCGTTACGTTTTTTCTGAATGTCAGTAGTCTGATGGCTTACTGAAGCCATTTCTGGATAATTGAATAAAGTATCGAAATAGTTAGATGCGAAAATGAACCACCGACGAATAGTACGAGGATTGAATAAGGCACAAAACCGACAGCGAGGGACATCGTGGTATGGGCCTAAGCAAGGAATACAGTACGAATGAAAATCTTTATGAGGTATATGCTTTCCACAAGAAATACAGTTAACTTTTACTGACATCGGTTTAGAGCAAGAAAATGAATCCCCAACGGGGTACTTAGCTTTTTTGAAAACTTTGGATTTGAAACTCCAAAACAAAAATTTCAGGAGTTGGCCGAACGGCACTTGCGAACTGCTTCTGGTTCGGGCACCGCATGGCAAGAAAGACTGATGTAATGGCGTTGGCTGCATGCTTTATACCCCTGACTACCTGACGTCATGGAAGAAGAGAAAGCAACCGACGCAGGACCCAAGACTTTGATAATCAGGCGGGCTGAGGGCTACCTGCAAGCAGATAACCCAAATGTAATGACTGTAACAGTGAAACACGAAGAACATTAAGTTTATTAGAAAACATGTAAATGATAAAGAATATTGAATACTGTAAGGCTTTTATCTGGTAAACAAGGTACTCTTAGCAGTTTTGTGTTTGGTTTGCATGTACTAGAAGACAATTTGATAAAGAGAAATGGCTTGGACAAGTGTTCATTCAAGTGTTTGTTCAGGTGGGAGAGCGAAAAGATAGACAAAATCAAATAGCACTTACTAACAGCACAGGCTGTACCACGCGTCTCAGCGGTTTCACTTCAACGGCTCTAACTTCAGTAGCTTGAGACCAAAGTGTCGAAACTACACTTGCGTGAAAGTGTAGAATCCCAAATGCATAAATGTCAAATCCGTGGTTGTGGAGTCGTGTACGTGACGTGGGATTTCCTGTGTTCGTGATGTGCAGTGTTGTATGTGGATGTAGTGGAGATCAAGGTAAGTGATGTTTTACTAGTGGTTTTGGGTAGGGATTTTAGTGTGTGTGTGTGTGTGTGTGTGTGTGTGTGTGTGTTTGGAGTTTTGAGGTGTGGGTTAGGGTAGGTAGGTGAGATTGTGAGTGTGTTAAGTGTTGAGAGTGGTGGTATTTGTACGTATGTGATGTGTGTTTGAGCAAGGGGAGTGTAGAATGTGTAGTGGTGGTTTTTGTGTGTGAGTTTTTAG
Organism: Protopterus annectens; assembly: GCF_019279795.1. Taxonomy (NCBI): domain Eukaryota; kingdom Metazoa; phylum Chordata; order Ceratodontiformes; family Protopteridae; genus Protopterus; species Protopterus annectens. Next base: position 642,629,251 of record NC_056748.1, on the reverse strand, counting down.
TGCAACCTCAGAATTATAAGTAGCGGGGATGTGGGGGGTGCAGCCCCACATATCGGGGTGCAGGGGGGCTTGCCCCTCTGCTTGTATGTAGGGTACACAGGCGTGTCTGTTTTGTTGTGTTTATATGTTGTTTTGTTGGTTTGTAGTGTAGGGTGGAAGGTTTATGTGTGCTTGTGTGTGTGTATATGTATGTGGACAGTTGCGATTTTGGGGTTTCGGGTTTTTCAGTTTTCAGCTTTACAGTCTCGAGATACTGAATTTCGATATTTCAGTATTTTGTGCTTGTAAAGTGAAACAGTTTCAACATGACAAACCTTTCTTTTTGGTTAACTCTAGCTTGTCTGCATGGCTATCAACTTAGAACTTTTGTTCTAATTAGGAAGCAAAAAGTTCAATATTTGAAGATGTACATAGTTTTGTGTGTTTGGGGGGGGTTTGTTTGTTCTGTTTGAGGGCTTTCAGAAAGACAAAAAATTATGTAAGATGTGGCATAGGCGCAAATGGATATGACAAGAAACAACTGTATAAAAGACCAACCTGCCGAACAGTATATGTATGTAACATAAAAGTTGGAACTAGACATTTAACAAAAAAGCAGTTGTACATAAAATGTGGTAAACAACAACATTAAAAAAATGTAGAAGACAAATAGCTATGCTGAAGGAAACACACCTGGAAAGAACTGAACATGTGAATTTGATAAAGAAAGGTTTTCAGGATGGTTATTCAGTGGAATATGTGGGGCAAAGGAAAAGAGGAGTACTTAAATTAATTGCAAGAGGAGCTCCAATGGTGATAGAGGAAAAAAGATAATAATGGCAGATATATAGTACTAAGGGGCTACTGGCATGGGAGGAGGATTACACTGGCATGCATTTACATTCCACCTAAAACTGCAACAATGGAGCTTAAGAAAATTCTTGGAGAAATAATCACCGTTAAACAAGGAATATTACTTATAGGTGAAGACTGGAATTTGGTTTGCAAAAGTGAAGATGTGTCTGGGGGCCTAGAAGGGAAAATACAACAAAGGTGGGTAGATTTTTGAAGAATTTTTAAGAAAATGTTTGGCATGGAAGATGCAACTTCAATATTAGGTGTTTGGTGTGAATTTACATATTCTCCAAGATACATAAACTGTGCTAGGCTAGCTAGAATTTATATCTCACAGGAACGTGCATTTAATTGAAGGTCTTGAAACACACCCAATAACTATTTCAGATCGTGCGCCAATAATAACTAAAATAAAAATGCATGGTAATAAAAACGACACACTGGTGCGTTCCCACCTATCGGCTGAAAAGAGGAATTTAAGGAATAGGTTTTGGAATTAATTCAGGAGCTACTAGAGAAGACAGAAATTTCTTCTGATAATATAGCTATGTAGTGGGGCAAAATTAAAGTGGAGTTTAAAACTAGGGTAGAAATAAAGGAAAGGGAGATATGGCTAAGAAGTAACAAGAATTATTTAGAGGGACTGACAAATGTTACTGCAAAATAGGGGGAATCTCCCAGAACAAGAAAAGGAGCAACTGCAGAATGCTCAACAGAAAATGAGGGATTACCTTGAGAATATGCACAAGTTTAGAAAGACTGCTGTTAAGCAACTGTTTTTATAATAATTCTAGAGTACAAAAATTTTTAGCACAAAGACTCAGGCAACAGAAAGTGTAAAGGGCCATCACCAAGCTTAGGGAGCCTATAACAAGGAAGATAAGAGATCCGGTAGAAGTATTACAGATATTTCAAAAAATGTATGAAAGTTTGTATAAAGCAAAGAATTATGGAAATCATGAAAAGGTACAAATGGGAATGTTTATGAAAGAATTAAATATGCCAAGGTTAGAGGTAGATGAGGCTCAATTACTAATCACTAGGACAGGAAGAGATAAAAATGGCTATGTATAACCAATCTCCAGGAAAGTCCCCCGGAATAGATGGCATTTCCTGTGGAAGTTTGGAAGGTAGGAGGGCAAAAACTGATAAAGATCTGGAAGGTTTTAACAGCATTTTAAGAGGAGGAGAAGTACCAGCATCCTGGAAGAAGGCGGTGGTAATGGTAATACCTAAAGAGGGTAAAGACCCATACGATCTGGCTTCATACAGGCCTATTTCAATGCTAAACCATGATTATAAAAGTGTCTATAATAGCTAAAAGAACAGCAAAAGTGATACCAAAATTGACAGATATGGATTAGTGTGGTTTTGTGGAGGGGAGGTAAACATTTAACAATACTAATAGAACATTGAATTTGCAGAGGGAGGCAGAACATAAGAAAATACCACTGTTATTGGTGGGTCTTGATGCCTCGCAGCAAGAGGTTCTCCGGTTCGATCCTTGGCTGGGGTGCCTTCTGTGCGGAGTCTGCATGGCCTCCCTGTGGTCGCGTGGGTTTCCTCCGGGTGCTCCGGTTTCCTCCCACATCCAAAATACATGTTGTAGATGGATTGGACACTCTAAATTGGCCCTAGGTGTGAGTGTGTGTGTGCCTTCTGTGGAAGGTTGGGCACCGGGCTTGCAACTAGACACCGTAAAACTCCACTGCCAATCATGAGCGGACAGGTGATCCGCTGTGGTGACCCCTAACCGGGAAAAGCCAAAAGAAGAAGAAGAAGAAGATTGGTGGGTCTTGATGCAGAAAAAGCATTTGACAGAGTTGACTGACTTCATGAGTAGGGCAATGGAAGCATTTGCTTTCCCTGATATAAGGTTGATTAGGAGTATATATCAGGGATCTGAGGTGAAAATTAAAGTGGGTGGGGTCCTCTCTGATAACTTCTGCTTGAGTAGAGGAACCAGGCAGAGTTGTCCACGTTCCCCTTTTATGTGCATTATATTTAGAAACACTGGCAAAGAAAATAAGGGACTTAGAAATTCAAGGATATAATTGATATGGTAGTCAGGAAAAGCTGGCTCTATTTGCAGATGATGTTATTTTATACATGACAAAACCAGAAAGGGACATTACAATGTTGTGGAACATTTTAAGTCTGACAGTTTCAGATCTTCTTGGAATACAAAATTAATGAAGCTAAAGCAATAGCAGTAAATTATGTAACCACACAGATTGGTCTAACAATATCCATATTTATGGGGACATGATATAATGAAGTATTTAGGAGTATGGATTAGAAATTACTTTGTTGTGGCAGCTAAGGATATGTGGGAAGAGACTAAACTGAAAATACAAAAATTAAGAAACTGGAAACTTTGTTATATGGATATGGGTACTAAGATAGAAGCAATTAAAATGTTTTAGTCCCTTTAGTCTTATACACAGGTCATGCATATTTTTATCAACCAGAGGAGAAGCTGTAGATAGCAATTAAAAAAAAGTTGAAGGCTTTTATCTGGTAATGGAAGAAAGCAAGGGTCAAGTGAGATAAGCAGATTCTTCCAACTGAACAAGGCGGACTAGGATTACCCAATTTGACAGGGTATTTTAGAGCAACACAGTTAAGGCACTTATATATAGCAGAAGCAGAAAACTATAATTCAAAGGGGAGTGGAAAGGAATGATGAAATGATGATACAGGGGGGAACGTCAAGAAATAAGGAGAGATTGGGATTCTGGATGCAGACTAAGGAGAACAAAAATCAGAGAGTATTATATTCATAAAGTAGCAGGGAGTATTCTAAGAACTAAATCAACACGAGAATGGAGGAAAGAGAGTCTGACGATAGGGATGACTGTGGTTAGGGTTACAGATAATAGGCAAGAGGGGGCTGGAATTTGTTGAAGAATACCGGCAAAGGAACCAAGGTATTGGGAGCAAATAACTAGAAAGGGAAAGGTAATATAATGGGAAGAGGCAAATAATTTATCTATCTGGAGTACAGATCGAACTGGACATTTGTGGTAACAGAGCAGCGGTTGAACTTGTCTAATTCTATGAAGTCTGTGTTCTGGAAGGGATGCTGTGCAATTTCTCGTGCCCAACAGTACCCCTATAAATTCCAAAGACTGAGTTGGGGTTGTGTTGGATTTCTCCCAGTTTATAGTGATTCTCAGGATTTGAGCTGTTAAGAGAGTATACTGCAAGGTTCTTCCAGTAGATTCTTGGTGGGGGCGATGAGGAGCCAGTTATCTAGATATGGAAACGCCTGTTATCCTTGAAGTCGCAAGTGAGCGATAACCACTGCCATGCATTTTGTGAACATTCTGGGGGTTGTAGAGAGACCGAAGGGCAGGGCTCAAAACTGGTAGTGACTGGATACTATACGGAAGCAGAGGTATCTTCTTGAGCGTTTGTCCATTTTTAAGTGGTAATACGCATCGTGAAGATCTACAGAGCATATCCAATCGTCTTCTTCCAGAAGAGGAAGGATAGACTGAACCGTGACCATTCGGAATTTCTCTGTTTTTACAAATTTGTTTAGTGTACTGAGATCCAGAATTGGTCTCCAGTCCCCTGTCTTTTTTGACACTAAAAAGAACCTTGAGTAAAAACCAGATCTTATCTGGTCTGTGGGGAATGGTCTGGATGACTTTTTGTAGCAGCTTTTGGATTTCGTGTGTTGCTGTTTCCCTTTGACTAGGTGGAACATCGGGTAATACTCTTGATGAGACTGGGAAAAGATGGAAGGGGATGTAATAGCCTCTGGATATAATCCGTTGTACCAAAGAGTCGGTTATCTTTTGCTAGGCAGCGGGGTACAAGGAGAAATGACCCCCGACCACTTCCAGAGGTGAGCAGTCGGGCAATGCTTCAGGAGCGCTGATGGGGTTGGCCAGAGAAAGAATCTCTGGAACCCCAGTTTCGCTGACCTACTCTGGCCCGAAAGGGGTGTCTTCCATTGGAGTTTCCCCCCCTGCCTCTAGGGGAGAACTTGGCATGTGCATCTGGGAAAGAACTCTGCAATTTCTTGTGCCAGATCTTTCCGCTCCTCTGATTTCTGGAGTAGAATTGCTGAGGAGTGGAGTGTCTGACACCAACGGCAGACAGGGTCTTGCCATCTTGTTCGCACCTTGCCAGCATATCCTTGAGTTTAGGACCAAACAAAGAAGTGGCCTCTATGGGGGGCATTCAGGAAGGAAGCCTTAAAGGAGTCTGCAAAGTCGCAAAGGCGCATCCAAGCATGTCGTCTGGCGACTATACCTGCACCTGCCACTCTAGCCGCCCCTTCCGTTGCGTAAGAAATAAGATGCATGGAAGAGTTGGAAATGGACTCTAGGGTGGCTGAGAAGCCACATTATCATGGACTTAGTCAGAAACAGCTCCTGCCAAGGTTTCAGAGAGCTGGTTGATAAGATCTCGCTGAAGCCTGGTAAAATGTGGCAAATAATTCTAAGACCTTACAGAGAAGGTCGATGAAGCAAACACATGCTTCCCTAATCTGTCACTCGCCCGAGACTCCTTGTTGGGCGGATGGACAGTTTGGATCATTTCTGCCAAATCCTTCTTAGTAGCAGCTGCCACTACCATAGCATCTACTGAAAGACCTCGTGACCAATGGGGGTGCACAGCTGGGGGCTATATTTTATGTGGTCTCTTAAGTTTCGCTTCCATGGTGTCAGGAGCCTTCTATGCACACTGCACGATGAGCTGGACGAGCTCATTGGCAGGTGGGGTGACCCAGAAGGTAGGAGGGACGGGCATGAAAAGCCTGCAGGAATACGGACTCCTCAGAGGAAGGATTAGAGGGCTTCCAGTCACCCCTCTGTCTAAGGATCATGAAGATGTCACCAAAGGACACCTCATCAGAGGGTGACCGTGAGGATCCTTTCCCATCATCAAAATCCGTATCTTCAGTCACTGACTCCTCGGTGGAGTCCATGTGCTTCCTCCTAGATAATGCTTTGTGGGGTACTTCCTCAGTGGGAGGTTCTGGGGAAGACTGCAAAGAGGTGGTCTCCTGAGGAGGAGAAACCTGAGGCTCCTGTGCCCGGAGTCTGGCAGTTGAAGCTTGTGGCAGTTGCGGCACAGAGGGGTGAGAGGACTCCGACAAAAGAGCTTTGCCAGTGGAGGCAAATGCCCTCTCCATGGCCTGGAAAGCTGGCCCGCCCAAGCAGGGATGGGAGCCCGGAACAGAGCACAACCTCGGAACCGGGGTCACACCCCACCCCAATGAGCCCGCCCTCAGACCAGGAGTCTCAAGAGGACTGTGAACCATAAGAGAGAGAGCAACCCTGGAAGGTGCCATAGAAAAAAATCGGTGTGAAGCCAGGAATGCTCTCCCCAATGGCACAGCCACTGGTCTGACAGGAGCTCGATGCCCAGTGCACCGAAGGCCACAAGGATGACTCTGGTTCCTAAGCGAGATCCACTATTGGAGGTCGGAGGGAGGGAAGCTGCTGTCGAAGTAATAGGCTTCAAGACTTGAGTGGAAGTCGAAGGAGGAGTATACGTTCACCTAAATGAGGGAACATTGACTTCGACGGTTGAGAGAGACCTCTGGCCACAAGCAACTGGTCAACAAGCCGCAACACATCCTTTTCAGAAAGACTCTTGGTTGACCTCATGGAGAAAGCTGATGGCGATTCTGTCTTTTCTAGGAAAGGACTATACTGACTGATAGCAAAAGGATCCAGTGAAGGGGAATATTTGGTCCTTGCTAATTCAATAGGTGCAGAGCTCGGAGCAGAGGAAGTCTGCACTGAAGAAAACGGTGTGGAAAAAGTCTGTGCCGAAGATGTCAGCGCCGTAGTTGAAGGTGTCTGCACCATAAAGGCAAAGGTCTGCCCCGAAGGGTATGGTGCCGTAGTGGAAAGTGTCTGCACCAGTAATAAGGACGGTGCTGAGGAGGACTGCACCGAAGCACATGGTGCCAAAAATGTCTGTGCCATGGAGTACAGAAGAGTCATACTTGGAGCTGAAGGTGACTGCACCAACGGTGTCAAAGGAGACTGAACCTGTATTAACAGTGCAGTTATGGGCTACGACAGAACTGTCGGAACCGTAGTTGTCTGCACTGGGAACTCCGGTGCCAGTATCGATAAAGGAGACATGGCTGTAGACAGAATCATTTGGGGCAGTGCCGAGCCTGGAGCTAACAGGATCACAGGGGGCAGCGCCAGAGTAGTAATCAATTTCACCTTCTTGTGAGTCGACTCACTACGATCTCCAGAGGGAGAAGAAGGGAGTGACTTTGATGAAGAAGAGGAAGAACACCTCTTGGGGGGATTTTACAGGAGGGGGTGAGCCCTCCAACCCAGAAATAGCCTCAGAGAAAGGAGACTTCAGGAGACCTTTCAAAATTAACTTATTCTTCCTCTCGTTGAGAGTTCTGGTAGAGAAATTTTTACAAATTCCACATGGAGGATCCACAGTCAAGTGGGAGACATTAAGACAGTAGACACAAATCATGGCCATCGGAAAGCGGTAACTTACAGCCACAAACCTTACACTGCTTGAAACCAATGCTACTTTTCTTATCAGACGCAACTGGTATGGAGAAGAAACACACTATCAAATGGAAGAATAAGGGCTACCCAATAAAAGGGTAAAAACAGAAAAAGAAGGATTACCAATGATGGTAATGGAGAATTATCACAAGGTAAGAAAAGAGGCTAATAAAGGGAAAAGATTAAAAGGAGAGAGTCTGAAGTGTGCGATAGGGTAGGAAAATATTAGAATAAACTTTTGAGAAAATTTTAGAGTAATAATATATAAACTTTCAAAAAATTAGACACTTAGCTGAGAGAGCAGCTTGACACGGCTGTACGGCAACGTGGAGAATGAGATCTGAGGTAACAGGGAGCAGAGCATTCTGGGTAGGACCTTGGCTTGAGAGTTTTTGGCTGACGCGAGCTTGATATTGACGGGCTCGGTTCCGAGGACGGAACCGATAACCTATCAGTAAGGAATGAACGAAGATTAACAACATCAGATCATATGTTTTGAGCGTGTAATGAGCTGCCTGACTTTAGGGATTCCCTGCAAATCGCTCTGTTGGAGATGCTGGGTGAGTGGATTGGACTGACTGCGAAGATGATTTTTTTGAGCTATGATACAGAATCAGAATTGCCCAGACATAGTAAAGCCTTGCTGAGTCTAATTATAGTGGCTGCCAAAAAAAGCAATTACTATAAAATGGAAATTAAAGTCTACACCAACATTACTAGAAGTAATAAATATAGTAACAGAGATAAAATAACTGGAATTGGGATCTTTAGAAAAGGGATGCAGCAAACTACACGAAAATAATGGGAATTAGGGGAACAATATATACAGGAGAAGAAATAAGGTTTAAGTGGCAGGGATTTGAATAAGCCATATAATGCTTCAAGTACAATGACTGGATAGATTATAAGTGATGTTTGCAACTACAGTTGTTTCAGTGGTGTCTGTGATGTATAATGCTTACAACTAAAGTGACGTCAATGTTTGTTTTTTATTTCTATAAATGTAAGATTGCCTATGCCATATGTGATGATTTAATAAAGATGTTTATTGAAAAAAATACTCTCCTAGCAGAAGTAAAGCAAGGAGTAAAATGGTCTCCCATGTAAAGAACTTCAGTTCAGCCAGATGAGCTGGTTCAAATAGAAAAACAATAAGCTTTTTAAGCATAAACTTAAGATCCCAAGGAGAAGCCACCTGTTTTCTTGGTGGATGGATATGCAACATCCCTTTCAAAAATGGTTTGATTTTTGGATGGCCAAAAGGGGGGAGGGGTGTAACAGCAAAGCAGACAAATACAAATGATTAAATGAATCTTGACAGAGGAATAAGAAAGGCCAAAGGACAGGAACTCACAAAAATAGTTTAGAACCAGAAGCAGCAAAAGCTTCAAGAGGATACTGGTTTTTCGACAGGCACAAACTACAAAAACAATTTTCACATGCACAAATATAGCTTCCTAGTAACAGTTTTATTTTCCTCCTCCAACACCTGTTACACAACCTCAGAAAAAAACGTGCTTAAAAGCAACATTCTATCATCCAGGAAGAAAAATGAAGAGTTTCCAGGTTTGGGGTGAATCAATCAATTCCTGTCTTGTGTGCACTAATCCAGTTTGTCGGACACCTGTGGTAAATGTACTTTGCCAGACTGAAAAGAAGGGAGAACTGCTGTTGCCTGGGCCAAAAGGGAGTCAACAGTGCAGCTTTTTGGGTGTCTTTCTGGATCTTTAGAAGAACCTTGAATATTGGTGGAAAGGGAGGAAAATCATACAGAAACATTTCTATGGATGGGAATGAGAAGTGATCAGTCTTCCACACCTGTTTGCAAGGAATGCTGGAGCAGAATTTCTTTAAGTGTCTGCTCTGAGAGGAGGCAAACAAATTTACTTGAGGTGTTTCCCCACAGTCGAATCAAATCTTGGAAGACCATGGGGTGAAGTTTCCCATTTGTGAGGGTTTGTCATGGTCCTACTTAGTTTGTTTGCAATCAAGTTTTGCTCCGATAGAATGTATGAAGCCTTAAGAGTCAAAACTGAGCTGTGCTGCCATCCCCAAGGCTCTCATAGCAACTCTGCAAAAGAGAGTAAGATCTAGTACTCTGCCCCATTTGTTTATGTACCACACCACTGTGGTCTAGACTGTGTAAACTTGCAGAGGTCATGTGGACCAAAGATGATTTAAGGGTTTCAAAGCATTTGTCACTACCATTACCTGTCTGACACATGCTTCTGTCTGTCATGACTGTTCCAGACAGTACAGTTGTGTAACAATTACCATAACAGTAAATGTCCTACTTATCATTGTTGCAGTATTCCTTGGATATCCTTTTGAGGATAGCCATATGTCCTGCCAGCATACCAAAGCCTGGGCCCTTACATGCACTGTAGATCCGACCTATGTCCTACATCCAAGGCATAAGGTAGGAAAGTTAAGTACAAAAACCAAATTCTAAGAACTTCTTTGCTGATTGAACACAGTGTTTTGAATTCTGTCTGAAGGTCATACATCTCATATATTTCACCAAGCCTAGGGCAGATAAGTACTCTTGGAGACTCTCTTTCTATTTGCTTGTTTTATTGTAGGTACATGACATCAACAAAGAGGAAATGTGAATATGGGAGGCAGATTCCCCTTAAGGATAGACATAAGTACTGTTGCTGACCAGGTCAGGATAAAACAAGAGAGCATCATGGGTTCTTGTTCAACCAGTTTTATTGTATGCAAACACATCGTAAATGAGGTTAAGTAACTAACTTATAAACAAACTGGCTATCATGCACATAGATGTTAACATGATGGCTGCACCTTCAAAATGGCACTGAAGCTAACACGTGCTTGGTATTTATATGCACACAAGCAAAAGGTTGATACAGTGATAAAGAGGAACTTAGAAGATGAGAACCACAATAATACAAATCCAACTCCAAGAACGCCAAAGATTTTAATGCAAAGTTTTCGTATAACAATCCTTCGTATTAGCACTGAAGGATTGTTATCTGAAAGCTTTGCATTAACATCTTTGACGTTCTTGGAGTTGGATTTGTATTATTTATATGCACACACAGAACTTGGAAATGCTTCTTGGGTACAACACACCTGTTATTCTACACCCTTCCTCTTTGAGAAAATAAGTTAGACATTGTCACTGATAGTAATGAATATGCAATTTACATAGAAATAATTTTCATCATGCAGTTATACAAAGCTAGATACATAAATACAACTATGTCCAAGTTACTGTGTATTTCACACTAGGCTTTGAAATGTGACCATATTGTGTGACACAGAATTTGGGATCTGGATAAGCAATTGGGATGGTCTCTGCTGACTCTTCAATCTTACAAACACTAGAAAAATCTGTTGGAACAGTATCAGGAGTCAAGAAACATTCTGGAACAGGAACATCAGATAGATTGCTTTGAGAATTAGTCTTTAATCACAGGTACGATGCTGCAATATTGGATCTGCTACAGGAAGATATCTGCGATTTCTCCTGTAATCCACACCTTCTCCTGTATTCTACACCCTCGGATTTAAAAAAAAAAAATATATAGTATCTCGGCTCTGCACAAATACTCATTACTTGACCAATAGGGTCAAAACCTTTTGCAGTTTGTATCCTCATTGTCTCTCCTTTTTCCAATGGATGAAGAAATCTTCTTGACTTGTCATAGCTGGACTGCTGGAAAGAAGGCTTTCTAGATAAATGACCTTTGACGGCTTGATTGATCTTAGCGTTAGGCCTCAATAAACTAGAACTGATAGGCAATGTTATTCTGGTTTGCCTATATAGAAGTCTCTGAGCAGGTGAGCAAAGTATATCATCACTGGGTACGTTTCTCAGATTAAGTAAATTCAAAACAATTCATATTATCACGCTTTGACTCAGGTAATTGCTTTGCACTCTACCTCACATTCAGCAAGTCCATTTGACTGTGGATACTCTGGACTACTAGTAACATGTACGAAGTGCCATTCTCTGGCAAATTTCTGAAACAATTGACTGTTGAATTGTGTACCATTTTCACAGATTAATTTCTGTGGACTGCCATGGACTGGGAAATGGCATTTCAACTTAGTTATGACTGTAGTAGAAGTTAAATTAAGTAGTAGATTGATCTTGAACCAATTTGAATAAAAATCTACCAGTACTAAGCAATGTTGATTGTTCCACTTGATTATGTCAGTAGCTACAATTGACCAAGGTAGATCAGGAATTTGACTTGGCTGAAGTGTCTCTCTCTGCAAATGTGCTTTAGTATTACTACATACTGAAAAGGAAGAAAGTACTCTATCAATATATTTTGCTAGAGAAATCCAAAATGCTAATCCTCTTGCTCTTCCCCTCAGTAGATTCAGAACCGGGTGACCACGATGCAAAATCTGGATATATTCTTCTTGCAAGCAAGCAGGAAAGTACAGTTATGTACACTTACCATAAATGTAGATGTTAGAGTGTGTATTCACTGTTGCAGTCATCACATTTGGGTTATCTACCTGCAGGTAGCCCTCAGCCGGCCTGAATACCAGAGTCTTTGGATTTCTACGTCGGATGCTGTCGCTTCTTCCATGACATCAGGTTGTCAGGGATATAAAACATGCAGCTGACGCCATTACATCAGTTTTACATCAGTTTTTCTTGGCCCAGATGTCAGGTGCCCCCACAATAGGAAGCAATTATATGGTTAGGTACACCCCTATCAAAAAGCAAATACACATGAAAAAATGTAGACAGTGAATACACTCGAACATCTACATTTATGGTAAGTGTACACAACTGTACTATGTTCTTCGTGTTTCACTGTTGCAGTCATAATATTTGGGTTGATTCCCAAAGCTAAGGAAGGGAGGAGGTAGTTAAAGAGCATTAGGGCCAGCTATTAAGCCCTGCAAGACTGCTGTGGCAAATCCAGCTCTGGATTTAGAAAAGATAGGCAGGTGGTTATGCTTGGTGAAGGTATGTACAGAGCTTCAGGTAGCAGCTTCCAGGATGTCCCTGGTAGGGACTCCTCTGAGAAATACTGTAGAGGTAGATGCAGCCCTGGTGGAATGTGATCTTATCCACTGTGGGGTAGGTTTTTCCATGGTGCTTGCAGCAGAAATTAATGCAATGGGCTATCCATTTGGAAATGGTTTGCTTTGAATTGGCCTTCCCCTCTGCCCCTGCAGCAAAGCCAACTAGCAGCTGGTCAGATTTTCTGAGGCTTAGTCCTATCCAAATAGAATCTAAGTTGTCTGTGCACGTCCAGAGAGTGCAGTATCCGTTCCCCTTTGTTTTGTGGATTAGGGAAAAAAGTAGGCAAATGAATGGACTGGTTTAGGGCCACACTAGACACCACCTTGGGCATAAAGGAAGGATTAGTCCTGAGGGAAACCCTGTCCGTTTGGAAGATAATGAAGGGTTCCACTGCCATGAGAGCCTGTAATTCCGACACTCTTCTTGCTAAAGTGATGGCTAGAAGTAAGGCTGTTTTCCAAGAAAGGAATTTCAACTCTGCTGTTGTAGCTGGCTCAAAGGGGGGAAGGGTGAGCTTTTCCAATACAAAGTTAAGGTCCGAGGCTGGAGTGGGAGCTCTTCTGTGGGGTCTTAATTTTTTGGCCCCACTAAGGAACTGTTTTAGCAAGGGGTGAGAGAAGAGGGGTGGCTCAGTATTATAAGGTGCTGAAATGGCAGAGGCATGAATCTTAACTGACGAGAAGGATAGGCCCTTGTGGAGCATTTCTGATAAGTACTCTATATAAAAAAAAAAAAAAAGAAGAAGTTATGTACACACCATAACATTCCATCTGAGTAGGTAAACTTCATTTGTCAGAAACCTGTGGGTTATGGATCCGAGCCGGCAGCATACCAAGCAAAAAGATCAGAGCTCCAAGCTCCTCCCCCTTACCCATACTACACTGCAACCTCCTTCCAATCCTCAGATCGTGTTTGCCACCTGCATATAATAACAAAACAACTAACAACCTGAGACACCCGACTCAAGGACAAAGTAAAGCTCATAAGTCCAAACCTCGAGCTCAGCTAAAAAACCATGAAGGTCAGGAGGAAGGAGGGAGGGACGGTTGCTGACAAATTAGGTTTACTTACTCAGATGGAATGTTATGGTGAGTACATAACTTCTTTATCTGAAGTAGTTAACTTCATTTGATCAGCAACCTGTGGGACAGATTCCCCAGCTACCCAAATCTTGGGAGGCCCTTAAGGAAGGATATTCCCGGTGCACTGCAGTGCCAAAGGCAGCCCTTCCCCCAGACACCAAATCCAGTTTTTAATGATAGATAAAGGTGTGAGAGGATGCCCAGGTAGCCGCCGAACAAATGTCATCCAGGGAAACTCTAGACCAGAATGCAGCAGACGTTGCCATAGAACGCATAGAATGAGCATGAACTCCCACTGGTTCTGGTAAGCCAGATTCTTTGTATGCTTGTAAGATAAAAATCGAAATCCACCTGGCGATTCACCTTTGAAACTGGTTTCCCTAGAAAAGGCTTAGCAAAGGAGACAAAACGCTGATCAGATTTACGAAAGACAGCCGTCCTGTGCAAATAAAAACGTAACTGTCTGAACATCCAGCAAATGAAGTTTATATTCTCTTTTATTCTGGAAATTAGGGAAAAAGACAGGCAAATTAATGGACTGATTAATGTTAGTCTCGGAAGCAACTTTTGGGAGAAAGGAGGGATTAGTCCTGAGAGATACCCTATCCTTATGAAATACAAGATATGGAGGTTTGATACAGAGAGCCTGAAGCTCCTACACTCTCCTGGCTGAAGTAATTGCTACCAAAAAAGCAGTCTTCCATGACAAGAACTTCAGATCAACAGAAGCTGCGGGTTCAAATGGAGGTGCAACTAATGCCTGAAGAACTAAGGTCAGATCCCATTGCGGAGATGAATTTCTAACAGAGGGTCTCAAAAGAAAGGTGCCTTTTAGAAAGGTCTTGCAAACTCTGGCAGCAGCAAGGGAACCAAAGTTGTCCCCAATATGAAAATAGGAAATGGCAGCCAGATGAACCTTCACAGTAGATGAGCTGGCCCCTTGCTGAAAAATATGAGACAAGAATTCCAGTACCGCTGAAACAGGAGCGGTGAAAGGATCCAAGTTCTTTTGTGAAGCCCAAATTGAAAAACGTTTATATTTGCTACTGTAAATCTTCCTGGTAGAGGGTTTATGTGCCGCCACCAGGACAGACTTGACTCGGGAAGAGATACCGGGAGTCCTGGCAATTAGGGGAACTGGATCAGCCAAGCTGAGAGCTTGAGACTGTCCAGGTTCGGAGGAGCCTTTCCCAAGGGATGAGAAATCAGATCCGGAATGGGATCTAAGATCCAGAGTGGAGTTATGAGATGAGACCGCAGGCAGGAGAACCAGACTTGACGAGGCCAGAATGGGGCTATGAGGATAATCTTGCTCCCCAACCGGCGAGGTTTCTGCAGACATTTTGTCATAAGCGGAAGTGGAGGATACGCATAAAGAAGACCGGGTGGCCAAGCATGGACTAGTGCATCTCTGGGGGCTTCTCCCAAAGGAGGAAAACTCGCTGCACTTCACGTTGGAAGGCGATGCAAAGAGATCGCAGCAAGACTGATCCCACTTGAGGAAGATCTGTTCCACTACAAAAGGATTCAGAGACCACTCGTAGGGAGAGAGGATAGTTCTGCTCAATTTGTCTGCCAGTATGTTGGACCGACCTGGAATGTGCGTTGCTAACAGAAAGCGGTTGGTGGAGATCGCCCATTCCCAAACTCTCATGGCTTCTCGGCAAAGGGGGTAAGACCTGGTTGCCCCCTGTTTGTTGATATACCAGACCACTGACATATTGTCCGATTGGATCGCAATAGTCCCCAGAGGAAGAAAGGCATGGAGGGCCTGCAATGCCAAGAGGACCGCTCTCATCTCCAGGACATTTATATGCAGTACGGTCTCGGTCCGAGTCCACGTGCCCTGGACCGTCCTGCCCGCACAATGCCCTCCCCACCCTAGGCGGGAGGCGTCCGTGGTCACTGTGGCCTGGGGTGGTGATGTAACAAAAGGTCGTCCTTCTCAAAGGGCTCGGGATTGAAGCCACCACATGAGGGAGTTCCTGCAAACCCTGCTGAGGGGAATTGGGAAGTCTAGAGGGTGGTGTAGAATAGACCACTGGACCTGCAATGTCCACTGTAGAACCCTCATGTGCAGACGGGCGTAAGGAATCAGATTGATCACTGCTGCCATGGACCCCAAAGCTCTCAGGACTAATTCCGCTGGGGGAGCAGGGGATTGAAAGAGGGCTAGCACATGCAGAGTCATGCTGTGAAGTCTGTCTGATGTTAGGAAGGCCCTGGCCTGGAGGGTATTTATCCTGGCCCGTATGAAGTCTAACACTTGGACAGGCTGGAGGAAGGACTTCTTGACATTTATAGTTATCCCCAACTAGGGTTACATCAGGAGGAAGAAATCCCTGGCTAGAGAAAGTAGATGCCTGGTGGGGGCAGTGAGGAGCCAGTTGTCTAGGTATGGGAAGACCTGTATGCCCTGGAGCCTCAGGTGGGCAGCTACAACTGCCATGACCTTGATGAACACCCTGGGGGCTGTGGTGAGACCGAAGGGTAGGACCCTGAACTGATAATGACTGGCTCCTAGCTGAAAGCGGAGAAACCTCCTGGACCGTCTTTCCATGAGAATATGGTAGTATGCATCCTTGAGGTCTATGGAGCACATCCAGTCCTCCTCCTGCAAGAAGGCCAGGATGGACTGAATCGCGACCATCCGGAATTTCTCTTTGGCAATTAAAAGGTTCATTGCTGACAGGTCGATAATCGGCCTTAAGTCCCCCGTCTTTTTTGGCACCAGAAAGAACCTGGAGTAGATGCCTGATCCGGACTGGTCTGGGGGCACATGCTGGATGGCTCTTTTTTCTAACAGCTTTTTTTATTTCCAAAGCCGCGGCCTCCCTTTGAGTGGGTGGGACATCTGGGAGGCGTCTTGAGTAAGGGGGCTTCTTGATGAAGGGAACTGAATAGCCTCTGGATATTATCTGAAGCACCGAACGATCTGTTGTGACAGACTCCCATTGAGCCAGGTGCCTCGAAAAGCGCCCCCCCGACTGCCTCCAGAGAAGAGCAGTGAGGCAACCCCTCAGGGCTGTTGCGTGGGTTGGTCGGAAAAGGGTTCCCGTGACTCGAAGTTCTTTGGTCCCCCTCTGCCTCTGGGCCAGTGTCCACCTTGTCCCCCCTTGCCTCTGGGGGAGAAGGAGTCCTGAGCATTCCGGGCCTGCTGAGATTTCCAGAACCACATCTTCTTCTGCCCACTCTGGTTCCTAGAAAAGGACCTTTGAGGGGTAGAGAAAAGTATTCCGATGGCTGACAGCGTTTTCCCGTCTTTCTTGCTCTGGACCAGCATCTTGCAGATGGTCTTCCCGAAGAGGGTCGACCCATCAAAGGGTGCATTCGCGAAGGACGCCTTGAAGGGTTCTGAGAAATTGCAAAGTCAAAGCCAGGCATGACACCTTAAGGCGATGCCGGACCTGCTAGCTCTAGCGGCTCCTTCTGTGGCATGGGAAAGTAGCCGCATAGAAGTATTGTACACTGACTTGAGTGGTCATATGAGCCAAGAAAGACCGTTTATCCTTGGCCGACATGGACTCTGGGGGAGACTCAGCGTATTCCTTGACCAGGTCCCGCTGCAGTCTGATTACATGGGCCAAATAATTCAGCCGTTATAGAAAAGGTAGCTGAAGCAAAAGTCCGCTTTCCAATATGGTCCATTACCAGAGACTCCTTGTAAGGGGGATGGACCGAAGAACCTTCCTGGGATTGTTCCTTTTTGGATGGCCGCCACCACCACCATAGCAACCGGGGAACCCTTGCTCCACAAAACTCTGTCTGCAGGGGGACTGAGAACCTTATCGGGGTCTTCTAGGTATCAGCTCTACAGTGTCCGGCTCCTTCCATGCCCTGGTGGTAATCAGGTCGACCGGGGGGGGGGGGTGGGGGACACTCAAGAGGTAGATGGGCCTGTGTCGTCCAAAGAGGGTTTTTGGGCGGACCCCCCCCCATGGCAGAGTATTTCCATAATATCTCCAAAGGAGACATTGTCAGGGGGTGATTTTGGGTAACCTCCCCTTCCCTCCAAATCAGAATCCTCGGTGAGGGATTCGGGGGGGGGGTCCAAGTGCCTTCTTTTGCACAAGCATTTGTGAGGGACCTCCGAGGGGAGACTGTCCAAGGGGGGCTCACCCATGGATTCATGTTCCTCCAAGGGAATTGGCTGGGGCGTCAACATCATCAACGATGATGGAGGACAAACTGAGCTGTGAGGGAGTGGGAGCGGACCCCTGAGGAAAGAGTGAGGGGTCTCGATCCTCCAGAGAGAACCCTCTCCACCACGTGGAACACCAAAGGGGAACTGGCCTCTCTAAGACAGGTGGTCGGGGCCCTCGGATCCGACGAGGGGATTGGCGCTGGAGCCGAAGCGATCGGACATGAGAGGACGGTGTGCTCCGACCACAAAGAAGCCGAAGACACACTCACCCCCTCGGATCCGACGCCCAGCTCTTGGCTCAGAGAGCTCGGATCAAAAGCGGATCTGATAAGCTCGAAGGCATGGTCAGCGTCAAGGTAGCAATAACCATCGGTGCAGACCCCCTGGCTCTGGGGCTCCTCGGATCAGAAGACTCCGAAATCCGGTGATGGATCAGAGAAGAAGCTATCGGGACGAACAGAGGAGTTGAACGCACCCCCCGGGGGGGGGCAGCACTCCCATCTGCAGCTGAGTTTGCAAAAATTGACGCATCATCCGGTCCATATCTGCCTCCGAAATGCTTCGAGTAGACCTGGAGGAAGCCGCCGACGTGACGACGACCTTCAGGCTGGTCGGGTTTCGTCCTCCGGCTCCAGGGAGAAACATGGAGAATGGAGCCGTGGGGAGGAAGGCTTGGACACTCAGAGAAGAGACCACCTTCATGAGAGGGGCCAAGGGGTCCAATTCGGCCTGCCGCTTGCGACTTCTTTCTCTCTCTTTCTCCCTTTTTTATCTTTCTTGGCCTCTCATTCTCCCTGAGACAAGGTGGGAGGGTGAGTCCCAGACAGGGAAAGAGGGCCAGTCGGCTGGGCAGCCGTGGCTGTTGCTACCGAGAGGGAAGGAGAAGAAGCTGATTCCGTGGGTAGAAGACCCGCCAGAATCAGTTTGTTCTTCCTATCCCTTAAGGCTCAAGGGTTAAAAGCCGCAAAAATCTGGCAGCCCGAGGAAAGGTGCGTAACCCCCAAGCAAATCACACACTGAGTGTGACCATATGCTGGCGACAGCTTATGGCCACACTCAGAGCATTTAGAAAAGGTCACTTTGCGGCTTTCAGCCATACCCAAAGCACACACAAAGCACACACACACACGCACACCTGAAAGAGGGAAAAGTAGGGGCCTACAAAGGGATGAGAAACTACCAAAGGTAAAGGGGGATATAAAGGCTAGGTAGAAGGAAAACCCGTAGAAAGGTATTAAAGTACACTCACATACCAAGTAAAGAAGACCAAAAGAGAAGTTTGAAGAAAAAAATTGCTAAACTTGCCTGGAGCTCTAAAAATTCCGTGCTTGGCAAAGCTGCGGCAAACGAGATCTGGGGATTGGAAGGAGGTTGCAGTGTAGTATGGGTAAAGGGGAGGAGCTTGGAGCTCAGATCTTTTTGCTTGGTATGCTGCCAGCACGGATCCGTGTCGGATCCGTACCCACTGGTTGCTGATCAAATGAAGTTAACTACTTCAGATTATGAGGTAAGCTGGGCACCATTGTGGCCATCCCCTGAGCCTGGCTCCAGGAGCAGTACCTTTTCCACTTTTGAGCATAGGATTTTCTGGTACTAGTCCTCCTTGCCTCCAGAATGACATCCCGCACCTGCTTACTGAGGGATGCTAGAGGAGAGCTCATGGAATTAGCCAGATTGCAAGGTTCAGAGTTTGAAGCTGAGGGTGCAGAATCTGGCCCGCCTGGACAGCAGGGAAGGGGTCTGAGGCAGGTGCCATGGTTGTAGCAGTGTCAGGCTGCACAAGAGGAGGTACCAGTGCTGGTGTGGCCAGTCTGGTGCAATCAGTATTGTTCTTGGCTTGTCCTTTGATCTTTAGAAGAACCTTCGAGAGGAGAGGCAGAGGGGGAAGGCATAAACCGAGAGGCTTTCCCAGGTAAAGGACAAGGCATCCACTTTCCAAGCTTGATTGTGGGGAGTTCTGGTGCAGAATTTGTTCAACTGGTAGTTCCGACGGGAGGCAAACAGGTCTACCTCTGGGGTTCTCCATTTGTTCAAGAGGTTGAATATTTTGGGTTCTAGTTTCCATTTGTGTGGGTCCATGAGATTTCTGCTTAGGTCGTCTGCGAGTGAATTTAGTTGCCTGGCAGGAATTGAGCCTGTAGGTGCACTTGGTAGCTCAAGGCTGTGCTCCACAGAGCCATGGCTAGTCTGCAGAGAGGGTAGGAGTGGGTTCCCCCCTGCTTGTTTATGTACCACATAACTGTGGGGTTGCCTGTCCTTACCAATAGTTGCCCTGGGTGAATAAGGTCTTTGAAGGCTGTCAGAGCATTCTGTACAGCTAACATTTCTTTCTGGTTGATATGCAGGTACATCTAACTCGGGTTCCATTTGCCCTGAATGCATTGCCCTGCCATGTGAGCCCCCCATGCATAGTCTGATGAGTCTGTTGTTAGGGTTTGGGCGGCAGGGGATAGAGTGAAAGGGAGTCCCTTGTTGTGGTAGTTGGCTCCTGCCCACCAAAGGAACTCTACCCTTAGACAAGGAATGATAGGAATCATTGTTTCCAGGTCCTGAGAATGTTGACACCATAAACTTTTTTAGATACCATTGGAGTTGACTCATATGCAGTCTTGTATATGGAATTAGCAGAATGCAAGAGGCCATGAATCCCAGGGCTTGCAGTATTTTCCTTGCAGATAGCTGGGTTTTTGTGGCCAATAGTTTGAAGTAGGTTGTCAAACTTGTTTCTCCAAAGTGAGGAATGCCATCTGGGAAGTTGTGTTCAAGCTTGCTCCCAGGAATACAATCTGTTGGCAGGGTACTAGGTGAGATTTATTTTAGTTGATGGTGAACCCCAGTGAGGACAGAAGTTTCTTTACAAATGCCAGGTGTTGTAATAGCAAGTCCTGGCTTTCTGCCCGAATCAGACAATCGTCCAGGTATGGGTAAATATGAATATTTCTCTGCCTGCAAAATGCAATGGCTGGAGCTAGACACTTTGTGAACACCCTGGACGCAGTAGATAGGCCAAAGGGAAGTGCAAGAAAGTGAAAGTGCATGGAGCGCCCCCCTGAAACGTAGGTATTGTCTGCAGGATTCTCTTATTGGGATGTGCAGGTAAGCTTCCTTTAAGTCTAGTGTTGCCAGCCAGGCATCCTTGGTTAGCATAGGAAGAAGCTGTTGAAGAGTTAGCATTTTGAATTTTGGAACCACCAGAAAGGTGTTGAGAATAGAGAGGTCCAGGATAGGATGCCGGGAGTTTTCTTTTCTGGGTACCAGAAACAGTCTTGAATAAAAACCTTGTCCCCTTAGTTCTGCTGGGACAGATTGAATAGCCCTGAAACTGAGAAGGGAGAGAATCTGCTGTTAGGCCTCCGCCCACTGATTTGGGGGGAGGTCTGGCCAACCATTTGGGGTTGGTAGTGTGTGGAAGTGGAATCTGTATCCTCGGGAAACTATGCTCAAAACCCATTTGTCCAGGGTAATGAGTTCCCAGTTTTTTGCATGCAGGGCAAGCTTTCCTCCTAAGGGAGCAAGTAGCTGAGCAGGGCTTGGAAAGGTTAAAGTTAAGCCATTGTGCCATTTTTCCGTAGGAGGGTGGCTTACTACTCCCTGCTTTTGGAAGTGGGAGGCCCCACTGCTTAGATCTGTACGTAGCCTGAGACTGAAGTCTTGGTGGTATGCTGTTCCTGGGTTTGGACTGAGAAGGTCTGGAAGGCACTGGAAAGGACCAGTTCTTTGAAAGCCAATTCTTACTGAATCTGGAAGGCTGTACTTGTAGGAAATCTTTAACAGTTTGCATAGATTTAGCTTTTCCTTCCATCTTTTTGAGGACTGCCTCTGCTTTGTTACCAAAAAGGCGGTCTTGGTTTAAGGGTGCATCCAGTTATTTAGTTTTAACATGATCTGGTAGGTTTTGTTCCTTAAGCCAAGCATGCCTTCTAAGTACAGACCCAGTGACAGCAGCCCTGCAAGATGCTTCTAAAGCATCAAAACCACATTGCAAAGTATGTTTACCAACTTGTTCTGCCGAATGCATTAAATCTTGCAAATCTTTGTGTTCAGTACAGTGAGGAATCAACATCATTTTCTGTTTAAGTAGTCCCATAATATGCTGCTGATACTTTAATATATGAAACTGGCAATTTAGAGCCCTAATGGCCAAAGTAGCAGAAGTGGAAACCTTCTTGCCCCATATGTATATGGCTCTAGAATCTCTATCAGAAGGGGTAGGGCTTTTGGCAGCAGTAGCCTTAATGCCTTTTAGTCCTTGGGAAATGGTCTCTGGATCCGCAGTAGGATTCTTGAAGAGGAACTTGTGAGAGTTAGGTACTCTGTAGTATCTGTCAGGTTTTCAGGGAGCTGGCGGTAAAGTGTCCTGTGAAAGGCTACATTCCAAGAAAACAATCTACAATAGCCAGAGCAGGAGGGATAGCTAGAGGCCTGTGTTGAGGCAGGAATAAGAATTCCGTAAGTCTCTTTTTGGACTCAGAATAGTCCAGGCTTTCCCAGCGAAAATGCTCCCTAAGGGTATGCAAAGTTTCACCAAAAGAAAAATCTTCTGGAGGAGAAGCAGAGGGAATGGAATCCTCTGCATCAGAATCCTCATAAGTAGATAAGGGCAAATATCCTGGTAATCAGAAGGAGCAGAGATATTAGATTCCTGATAAGAAGAATCAGAACGAAAATCAGTTCTAGGTCTCAGAGGGGGAAGGCTGGCTTCCCCTAACTAAGGTAATAAGGTCTTCAGCCATTCTAAGTATTTGTTTTTGAGGCATATGGGCCTGAGTCATTGGTTTGGTCGACGGTTTTCTAGGCGTAGTGCAAGTTTTAGGCCTGAGGAATTTGGTACTTCTAGTTGTAAATGATGCTGTCGGTTTAATATGAAAGTCTGTAGGCCTGAATACACCCTCAGAAGCCGGTGCCTGCACAACGGCTCCGGATCTATCCAAGGTAGAGACATCCGCAAGTTCCATAGTCGAAGAAGCATCTCGTGGCATACCGGACTCCAAATGGGTCTCAGTGGAGGCCTGTGAATCTGTAGTAGCGGTATCAGGGGCTGTGAAAGCGTTTCACGGAGTACTGGCAGAGTGGCGAGTAGCTTAACGGAAGCGTCGTTGGCAGTTTTAGACCTATGCTGTCTCTGTCTTTATCCTTACATTTTTTCAGAAGATCTGTAGTTGGATGGCTTAATGAAGCCATTTTGAAGTATGGAGATCGAGAAAGAAAGTATTTAGCTACAAAAATAGAGCAAGAATAAAGGATCCCCAACGGGGTACTTATCTTTTTTGAAGACTTCAGGTCTGAAACTCGAAATCGAAAATTTCCAGAGTATGCCGACAGGCACTTGCGAACTGCTTCTGCTTCGGGCACCGCATTGCAAGAAAGACATGTAATGGCGTCGGCTGCATGTTTTATACCCCTGATGACGATGTCATGGAAGAAGCAACAGCATCCGACACAGAAATCCGAAGACTCTGGTATTCAGGCCGGCTGAGGGCTACCTGCAGGCAAACGACCCAAATGTGATGACTGCAACAGTGAAACTAAGAACATCAACAATTTTAGGACCTTTGCAAATAATGTGATCTTCCATTAACAACTCATCTCTGTAAGGAAAGTAAGATTGCACTTCTGGTGGTTGACTAGATTACTGTGATAGCCATCCAACACTAATATAGGAATTGAGCTTCTGCAAAAACTGGATCAGTCATTGTATAATCTTGTAGCTCATCAAGACTTGTGGTAGAAAAATTACACACTTCCATGACATCAAAGTCAAAATTCTCTTTGCCAATTTGTTCTGTTGTATTTCTGGGTGCTCTGGATAAGGTATCAGCCAGATAAAGAAGTCTGCCTTTCGTATAGACCATTTTGAAGTTGTACTTTTGCAATCTGAGCATCATTCTTTGCAATCTCGCTAGAGTTAAATGCATAGGCTTCTTTAAAATAATAACAAAAGGGTGATTATCAGTTTCAATCTCGACCATAGATATAATAATGAAACTTGGAACATGCAAACACTACTGCCAAAAGTTCTTTTTCAATTTGAGCATATTGCATCTCAGTCTGGGTATTCTAGATACGTAGGCTACTGGCTTGCCTTCTTGAAAAATAACTGCACCTAAACCAAATTTTGAAGCATGCAGGAAAGAGTTACTGGCTTGTTGACATCATAGTATCTTAATGTTGGTGGGGTAGCAAGCTTCTGCTTAAGAACTTCAAATGCTCTCTGATGCTGGTCTAGCCATGACCAAGTAACATTTTTACGTGTGCACTCTCTCAAAGGTGCTGTCAACTCCCTGAAGTCTGGTATAAACTTGCCTAAGTAATTGACCATACCAAGAAAACGTTGTGGAGCTTGCACAATATCTGGTGCTGGCATTTCAAGAATGGCTGCTTGCCTGGACGAGTCTGGTCTCAAGCGCATACTTGTAAACAAATGACCTACATATGCAACCTCTGGTAGTCTGAATTTGCACTTCAGAGGATTGAGCTTTAAGTTCACCTCACGTGCTCTATCTAGAACTCTTACGATTTCTGTCATGCTCTGCCTTACCATTGCCTCAAACCAATACATCACCTACAATTATGGCACAAGGATAACCAGAAAAAAAATTTGGTCCATTGCAAGCTGAGGACTTCACTTGCAGAATTTATTCCAAACGGCATTCTGTGGAATCTATATCTTCCAAATGGGGTACTGAATGCAATCGGCAATGAAGATTTGCAATCAAGCATCACTTGCCAAAATGCTCTTTGCATCCAAGACAGAAAAAACAGTGGCTTCCTTATCAGGGCTGCAACATATGCATGGATGATGTGGTCTCTTCAATGCTTTGTTCAAATCTCTTGGGTCAATACATATTCTGATTTCATCTGAGCCTTTTTTATGAGCTGCTACCATGGATGACACCCATTCGATAGGTTCTGTAACTGGACAAATTACACCTTGTTACACTATTTTGTCCAACTGAGCTTTGACCTTATGGTGCATAACTGTCAGAACTTTTCTTGCTGGTCTGACCACTGGACTGATTTCTGGGTCTAATTTCATGGAATACACAACTGGAAATTTGCCACATCTGTCATTGAAAACATCAGCATACTCTGAAAAATAGTATTGGTGAAGATGGAACTAGGACATGTGCTTATCTGATGAACTTCTTTGGTAAAAGGAAGCAGATTCATTTTCAAACTGTCCCTGAGGCCCAATAATGATTGCACAGGTCTTCAAACCACATAGAACAATTGATTATACTAGTTCTTGGCCACATAGCATAAAAGTACTACCGAGCATTCAGTATGAATTTCTTCACCTCCATAATCTATAAGTTTCGCACAACTAGTCACATTTAGTTGTTCACCAGCTCTGACTCTTGTAAAAGTAGCTGCAGACATGACATTATACTTTGAACCGGTGTCTGCTTTAAACTCAGTGGATTTACCATTGATCCGGACAGTACAAAACACTTCATTTCTTGCCAATAAATCTACTGCATCAATCTTTTCACCAATGACTGACACACCATCCACATGGAAAGCGGACTGTTGTAGGCCTATTTGATTAACTTGCTTTTTGGAGTGAACCTTCTTTGTAACTCTGTGAGGCTTACTCAGTTTACAAAATCTTTGAAAATGGTTCAGTTTCTTAACTTATGACATTGCTGACCAAATGCCATGCATTTTCTCTTGTGGACTCATGGTTGGCACCACAATTGCGACAGTTAACAATAAAGCTTGATTTGGGTTTTGCTGATTCACTCTTATGCTGTACTGAGCAACATCTGTTTTGCATTAGTTACCCTTGGTTCTGCACTGAGCATGCTCCTTTAACTGAACTGTTCTTGGAATGTGCTAGAAGACTACAGGTTTTACTTGGAAGTCCCACAGGGGCTTCTGCTGTCACGTGCTCAGGCCTGCTCTTGTTAGTCACATGTTGCATGCTGTCTACATGAGCTCTGGAGCCAACTGAAACCATGCTCTTATCACTAGCAAGCAGAATTGTGTGCCTTTCTGTAATTTCATGAATCTGACAAATCTCAGTGGCTTTAGTCAGCATTAAATCACTGTCACAAAGCAAAATCTTACTCACAGCAGCAGCATTACTATATCAATTCATCCCCCAAATCACCAAACCTAAACATTTTAGCCTTCTCAGGTCACTAATGCAAGCTGCAAAAGTTTCCCCTTGCTTTTGATCTAGTGTAAAACAAATTTCTCTCTACTGTAACATTAGTCTGGGGGTTATGCATTTCTCTAAATTTGCGCTTTATACATTCTGGGTCTTCCCTTGATTCAGCCTGCACAGCACCACCATGAGTTTCTCTTTCACCTTCATACGCCGCTGGTGCATAGACAAATGAACCCTCCCTTTCAATGGCTTCTGACCCTGCTAGGTTCAGCAAAATGAATGCCCTGGTATGTGCATCTTTATCAGAATAAGCTGCTTGTATAAAGATATCGTATTCTTGCTCAAATATTCTCCAGTTCTCTGCAATATTCTGATCAAACACAAGTGATAGTGGTTTGCGAAATCCACGTGCCATATTGACATATCTTAGTGAAAACTCTTGTAAATATGCATGAATATACAAACTTATACATACACATATACATGTGCTTGAAATTTATGCCAGAACTTGTAACACAGCAAGCCTTTGTATAACAATTTCACAAAATAAGTTTCCTGGGCACTGCAACACTTTGAAATGTCTTTACTGTAAAACTGACTTAACTTGAGATTATGTTATTCTACAAGCCATTTATCTTGTAAAGGCTTAAATGCTAAAGTCATTCATCATCATTTTATTGTATCAGGCTTTGTCTTGTAATCACTTTAATGCCAAAGCCATTTATCAACATTTCATTGCCAAAGTCATTTATCATCATTTTAAGAAACATTTCAAACAACTGCACAGTGTGAATAAACTGAGCAACAGAAGCTGAGGGCAAGAAACATTTTGAAGTAACTGTACTTTGCGAATAAACTGTTTCAAAGTAATGGCAGTTTACGAATAAACACTACACTGAAATTTCCCCAAAATGGCTGCACTTTGAAAAACAACTCAGTATAGTGCAAAAGATGCTCTGTAATGGCGGCACCCTGTGAACAGACACGCCCACGCAGCAAGAAACTTTTCTAAATGGTTTCACTTTACTGCACTTCACGAAATAGTTGCACTTTGCACACAAACTCTCTGGAATAAATGCACAGCAATAAGCACACACTAAGTACTTTTACACACTGAGATACTTCAAACAACTGTAGTTATGCTATTCAAGGCTTCAATCAATACGAAGTAGTAATTTGCGCCAAAACACAGTAATTTGCCAAAACACATGCAGTCGCCTTTGCTTTATTTATACTCAATGAGCCCGTTTCTGCCCTTTCTATTATACTCGTTTCTGAGACTCTTAATGTGCCTTTTATGCCCTTGTGTTATATACGTTTTGCTCATTTAATCTCTTTACATGCCCATTATACTTTCTTGTGCTCGTTTTAACTCTAAACATGCTCTTTTTACAATTCTGATGCAATTCTGAACTCTTCATATACTTTCCAAATGCTCATTTTGTTAAATAACTCAGCTTCAAGCATTTCATTTGATAAATGAGCTATTTGCTTGCTTAATAAACGTTTATGTGCTGTTCGCTTTCATAGCAGTATGTTTTGTGTCCTTGTAATGCTCCGTTTAACCTCATTTAATAAACTAATTCGTGTGTGTTCTCTTTACCTTTAACTTGTTCCTGGCACTTTTTTGCTCTCAGTTCTTTTAATTCACCTTCGCACTTCGTGACTCTAAAGAATAGTGTTTGCCATCCTGGTTCTGACACCAAGTCGCTCTCCAGGTCAGGATAAAACAAGCGAGCATCGTGGGTTCTTGTTTATTGTATACAAGCACATCATAAATGAGGTTAAGTAACTTTAACTTACAAACTAGCTATCATGCACATAGATGTTAACATGCTGGCTGCATGTTCAAAATGGCACTGAAGCTAACATGCTTGGTATTTATATGCACACACAGATCTTGGAAATGCTTCTTAAAGGTACAATATACCTGTCATTCTACAAGTACTTTTTTTGTTTAGGTGCAAAGCACGATCTAAGCAATGTGATATTTGTCAGGCCTTTATTCCCAAGACATCACACAGTCATCTTAATACCTTTTCCATCAACTTAAAAATTTAACAACAACTACTTGCTCAAATGACCATAGCTTCTGAATTTGCCCACCAGAATGTCCAGCAGCCTTTGAAAAATTTGGAAAAATTACACACAGATTTCTGCTGTCCACCCTCTTCTGAAAGTCTTTGTGGTGTCAGATGGCAAGAGAGAGACGGCCTTTTGGTTCCGTCTGCCCCCTTTGTCACAACCCCACTGAAAGCCAACATGGTGCATGCCACTGGCACATCCTCCAAGTCTGAGCAGTCGTCCGTTGAGGATGGGAAAATGAGAAATGCGGCTGGAAATTTCTAAAAGGCTTAGGGGGATTCCTCATGGAGGTAAGGCAGGGTTTAGATCCTCCCAGGCTCGTCAGAGCAGTCAGCCCTGTCAAAAAGAAACAGAAAAACAGGCATGCTCCTCCCATGGCTAAGGGCCCCCAAAAGGAGTGGCAAGACTTCACCCAAGATATTTTTAAAGCCCTTATGGTTTTAAAACGTCTTCAAGGTTTATCATTCCCTTTTCCTGTTGGTCTTCCTTCCACTTTCTGTCCCTCTAAAAGATATAGGGATACTAAAGAGAATTTGGACTCTGGAGAGGAATCTTTAGCTTATTCCTCCCAGGTACACTCATCTCTTGCTTTGGGCACAGATGAGGTGTATACTTTTTCCACAGACTCCCCGCTGGAAGAACTTTCGTTTGCAATACTATTCTTAAAATGATGGAACATTTCAAGTGGGAAAGCTCTCAGATACCTGAGGTTCAAATACTTAATGCCTGTTAATATTACGTATCTTAGTGTGTATAATACCTATGGAGTTTTCCTCCCTGGGATTCAACTGAAAATGGGATTTATGCCAAGTCAGAATTTCCCTGTAATTAAATATCAAACAAACAAATTCTCTGCTCTCTCACAGATGGATGTCCCTAGACCTTCTGCATTCCCTCCTGTTCTGGAAGCTCTCAGATACTTTTACTACTTCTGCTTCTCAAATCAGGGAGTCTCAGCCTCCTGCTCCAAAAAAGAAAAAAACAAAAACAAAAAAAAAAAAAAAAAACCTTGCAGGTTCTATAAGGTTTCTGAGGCTCAGATAGTTGTGTATAAGAATTTCTAGTCAGACTCTTCTATCACTTCCCTGTCAACTGACAAGCCCACTAAACTACTTGCTTCTTCCAAAATTTTACCATCAATCAAGGATAATAGAGCCATGCATAGGTATGGAAAGAAGGTGTATACATCTGCTACCTTGGCTTTTAGGGTCATCAGTTATCACACACACACATACAAGTAGATATTTGCTTGCCCTTCTTGCCAAACTGGGGGGGGGGGGGGGGGGAGTGGTAGCCGATATGCTCGAGTCTGATTACTTCAGCTCTTTCCTTACTTAGTTCTGCTTCGTAAGCAGGTCACCAATCCATTAAATGATGCTATGATACTGCTGATGCTTTATCTAAGGCAGCTGAGACAGGGTCAATCATCAGAAGGTATTCATGGCTTCGACTTCAAACCCTTCCAGAGGATATCAACTGAAATTATTTGATCCTCCTCTGGATATACAGAATTTGATTGGTTCTGCTGCTGCAGAACTCGTTAAAGCTTTGTAAGACGAGGGGAAGGTCACACAGGACACTAAACAACTTTTTCATTTACCTCTTCCTAAACAACAAATAAATTACCCCTCCAAAGCAGGTCCCTTTGTGCACAAGGCATATAAGCAGATTTTAAAGGTTAGAAAAACATCTAAGAGTTTTTTTTTTCTGAGAAACCCAGTCAGGATTCCAGTGGACAAAAGTCTTCCATTCAGGACAAGTCAGTTTCCATTTGACAATTCTCACCCTCTTCCCCTCAGCTAGCTTCCTCTTTCCCAAAGGTGAATTCTGTCCTTTCCCATTTGGCAGCAGATCACAACAAACACATGGGTTCCATCTAGAATTTGAAATGGCTACTATATGGTGTGGAAGTCACTTTCTCCCTTTTCAGGCAGTCTTCACAGTCCCCGCCAGTTGCTTTGTTTTCTTCCTCATCTTCATGACCTCTTGGCTCAAGGTACAATTCAGCCAATGCCTCCTTGTCAGAGGAGCAAGAGTTTCTACTTCAGGATGTTTTTCATTCCCAGGCAGGAGGGCTCTGGGAGACCCATTCTAGACCTCTCATTTGTCATCTTTCTGAAAGTTCCGTCTTTCAAAATGTTGACTTTTTGATCTCTTCTCCATGCTTCTTCCTTAGGCACTTCTGGTTTCTCTGGACATTAAGGATGCATATCTACATATTCTGATTAACCCTCTATTCAGGAAATGTTTACACTTTTCTGTATCTTGCTTAAATTATCAATGCTCTGTTTTGCCATTTGGTCTTCCTACAGCACCAGGGGTCTCTACCAAATGCCTAGCCCATGTCAATTTTTTTGAAGATTCCATGGTATTCCGATTTCTCCTTGTTTGG
The DNA here is from genome assembly GCF_019279795.1 of Protopterus annectens. NCBI lineage: Eukaryota > Metazoa > Chordata > Ceratodontiformes > Protopteridae > Protopterus > Protopterus annectens. Next base: position 642,599,072 of record NC_056748.1, on the reverse strand, counting down.
ATGACCTTGTTTATCCAGGCTTCCTCTCATCTGGATCTTCTGCAGCATCTAGAATTCAAAACGCTTCTTCACAGTGTAGGCTTCAAGCTAAACAAGTTGATTCTGATGTCTTCTCAGGACCAAGTTTTCTTAGGATGCAGGAATCAGACATCATGGTTTTTCTTCCTCCTCTTAGGTCCTCCCTTTAATAACTTTCTGTCAATCTCTTCTTCCTTTGGAAGAGATCTCAGCAAGAGAGTTTCTGAGAGCTCCAGAGTTCATGGGATTAAATGTTCCCATGGTTCTCCTTAAATACTCCATATGAGAAAGTTACATTGGTATCTGAAGAAAATTTGGCTACAGCATTGTCATCTCATAGGTGTGTACTAGGCTAATGACCTTGGCGCCTTTACAAGCCTAGCCCATAGGATTACCTTGGCATCATGCCACCCGACCTTAGTTCCTAGTGCCTCTGTCGAGTAGAGCCACTGAAGTGATCCCCAGGGTGAATTTTCTATTTCTCATCCACTCATCAAGATTTCTCTTGAAGAGGGCCAGTGAGGTGCTCTGCTGGACATGTATGGGAAGTCTATTCCATAGCATGGGCAGTCTCTGGGTTATGAACCTGTCCCTCCAGCATGTTCTGTTGATTGTGGTAATGAGGTTGAGTTCTCTGGAGTGTGTGGTCCAGAGGGATTGGGATTTCTTTAGATGTAGCATTTCTAACAGAGCTGGGTCAGACATAGCTTTGTAAGTCAAGCAATATGAGACGGTAATGAGGTTGAGTTCTCTGGAGTGTGTGGTCCAGAGGGATTGGGATTTCTTTAGATGTAGCATTTCTAACAGAGCTGGGTCAGACATAGCTTTGTAAGTCAAGCAATATGAGACAGAATAGTTGGAGTTTTTTTTGAGTCTGTCCATTTAGGACAAGTGATTAAGGCCTAGGATTCTGAGGTAGTTTTGTGGCCTCTCCCGTTGTTGCAGATGTCTAGTGAGGTACATGACAAATGGGGCATTGTACTTGATCATTGGCCTAATGAGGGAAGAGTAGAGGGAGACAATGACCTCTTTCTTCCTGGATGCAAAACCCTTAGTAATGAGATGTGCCACATAGAAGGACTTTGACCACTGTGGCAACATGGTGGTCAAAAGAAAGGTTGCTGTCAACCTATGTTCAAAGATCTCTTATAATGCCTTCTGTGTTCAGTGGACTACCATCAATGTGGTAATTCAAGGGAACCGGGTTTTTCCAAGGGGGAGGACGACACATTTTCTGGCAATGAGCTTAAGGCCATGGTTCTGACACCAGTCATTAGTGTCATTGAGGCCTTTCTGTAGGAGGTCAGCATCACTTGGGGAGTTAATAGCTCCCAATTGCAATAGCCTGCAAACCTCGTCAGCCAGAGTCCCTTCGTGTTGGCCTGGACTTTAGAGAAGTAGATACCAAATAGGAGAGGACCCAGGACCAAACCCTGTGGGACTTCATTCGTGACTGGTCAACAGTCTGACTTGGAGTCAGCTACTTTCACACTGTGGGTTCTATGAGCCAGTTTGCAACCCACCTAGTGATATAGGGGTTGATGCCTAGCTTAGTGAGTTTTTCTATGACTCCTGAGTGGAGAATAGTGTCAAAGGTGTTGGCCATATCAAAGTAGGCTGTATGAACCACCTTGCCAACATCCACACCTCTGATGACTCAAAGTCGAACAAAATGAGCAGGCATGACCTACCCTTCACAAAACTAACTGTGTAGGATCCATTGTTTGGAGATTCTCTATACCCTTGTTTATAAGGTCCATGATGATGCATTCCATAGCTTTGCATATCAGATTTGTCAGGCTAATTGGGCGATAATTCCCGCAGTCTGTATTTGCTCCTCGTTTGTGGAGAGGGATGACTGTAGCAGTGCGCCATTCAGTAGGGACAAAGCCTGAGGTGATGCTGCGATTGAACAGGGCACACAGGTGAGGTGTTCATGTACAACACAGCCAGGGATATTGTCAGGTCTCATAAAAGCTGTATTCTTGGCCTAGGAGAGTGCTGTTTTAACCTGTGCAGCAGTAATACTGGGTGCCTGGCAATCTACTGGTGTTGCAATTGGTCCTTTGTGGGGGGAGAGAGTGGTAAAGTTAGCACTGAATCTGTCAGCCAGTATATTGGCAATATGTGTTGTCTCTGTATATTAGTTACCATTTAGCAGTAGCTCAGAGCAAATCTGGGTATTGCTGTGGAGATTCTTTACATAACTATAGGTGGCCTTGCGGTTGTCTTTACTACTGCTGCAATTCTGTTTTCATAGCTAGTGTTAGAGGATTTGATGAGGGATCTCAAACTTTTGTTGAGGCTAAGGGAGTTTTTCCAGTCTTGGGACTTTGTCTCATTCCGCATCAGTTTCCTCCTCCTGTTGTAGAGTTTGTTTATGGTAGGGGACCACCAGATTGGCTTCCTTTTTTTTTTTTTTATCTTTTGTGGAGCGCGTCTTAGTTCTATTGGGTATGTCGAGACTTCCCCATTCTTGCTTAAGGAAGGAAGGATGATCTGTGATGGATTAACCATACGTCACAAAATCCAGGTCTTCCCATTTAATAAATTTCCCACACTTGGGAACAGTATACAGATGTTTCAGATCTAGCCTGTGCGCTTGTTCCAACATCAGAGTCCAGGGTATCTGGTCTCTGTAAGAGGTGTCAAAGCATATCAACATCAAGTAAATGATAGCTCTGATATTCTCCTCCAGGCTATGCATTACCTTTGGACTTCAGGTCCACAAAAAGCTTTTACAGACACCAATTTCATGTGGTATATAAATGGGGAACAAAGTCTTCTCACCTTTGCAGACTAGTTCTCGTAGCATGGGACTTGTCCATCCATCATCAATTGATTCTTCAGTCAATCTATATCACTTCAGAACACAATGTAATAGCAGACTATCTTAGCAGATCCAGGGTAGATACTCATGAATGGATGTTACACAACAAGGTTTTCCTGGACATTGCCTATCAGTGGGGAAGTCCAAGTAGATCTTTTTGCCTCCCCTTGGAACAGACAACTTCAAGTTCTGCTACGGAATGCCAGGTCCTCTGGACTGTAAAGTACAGCCATGTCCTTTTCATTGGAAAGGGATTCCTGTACACATTCCTACTCTATTGCCAAAGGTCCTACACAAGATTATGTGGGACAGGTCCAAAATTTTGTTGGTGAACCCCTCTTTTGGCCCAAACTTCTTTGGTTTCTCCTTTCTTCACCAGGCCAGAGGCAATAAACACAAGTTATCGAATAAAATGGATCTAGTCACACGAGACAAGGACTCTCCAAGTCACTCTTATCTTCTCACCCTGCAATTGACTCTCTGGGTGATATGATTTTAATTCCTTTCAGCACCAATTTTGTGAGGACATGCTTCGGATCTTGCAGGAGGTGAAAAAATCCACTACACCATTCAAGTTTTTTTTAAAGTCAAGAGTTTCGCTTCAAACCAATCCTACTTTTATACCTAAAGTGATCAGTGATGTGTCTTTGAATCAGGCCGTTCATCTTCCCTCTTTCCTCCCTTCTTTTCATCTCCTCAAAAAAGAAGTGACGGGATTCTCCATTGTTTGGATTTGCATAGACAGCACAGTTATCATTTAGACAAGACTAAAGATATTAAGAAGTCTGAGCAACTTTTTATTTCTTTTCAAGGACTGGGTTTGGGCATTTCTAAACAAACAATTCCTTCTTGGATTTCTAAAGCAATTTCTTTTTGCTTTACTCTTCATGGCAAAGAGTTTCTTACTTCTGTTTTTGGTCATTTCACTAGAGTGGTTACCTTTTCTGGAGATATTTTTAAGGGTCTTGATGCTAGAGTAATTTTAGAATTTGCTACTTGCAGTTGGATATGATTTCATGAGCCAGTGCAAATATTTGTTAGGGCCATCCTAATGGGTTTTAGAAAGGCTCCTCAGTTCCTTCTTCCTCTTCCCATTCTTTAGTGTAGCTCGACTTCTCTCCCTATTGTAAGGAATAGTACATTAATTAAGGAAGGACATACTCCAGTTGTGCAAGAACTTAGCCCAACAGTAGGTCATTCTCTCTCTCCTCCCCACTGTGCTTTTTCTTCTTTCCCTTTGGCCGAGGACACTCACTCTTTTTTTTTTGGATGTATTTGTACCACCTTTTTCTTCCTCACTGGCTGGTGCTGTTCTTCAGGGGCAACTCTCTTCTGTAGATTCAGCAATCATACGTCACTTGTGTACCTTATGCCTTAAGATTAAGGAAGGATTATCTTATGCTTTCACCCCTTTGGAAACCGGTGCATGTACCAGGTCTTACGCATCTGTAGTGACAGAATCAAGCTTAGTGGTGGGTCCATGAATTTGGAGAAGGGGGGGGGCAGTCTGGAAAGCTGAACACTCTGAGAGGGGGGTGTAAAATAAACCAGTGGGATGGAGAAGAAGCTGTGGAAAGAAGTCCACATGGGGCAGCTCTTGCACCATGCATGAAATGACCATAATACATATTCAGTTGAACATCATTGTGGACAGACTGTGGTTCTGGAAGTAGGACACTCCTCTCTCCAGCATACACCAAATTAACAGACAGTAGGCAGTGGTTTCAAAGACTGCCTGGGAAAGATATTTAGTCACTCATGTCATGTCATAGTCCCTTTTTATAGTGACACAGCTTTCGTATTCTTTATAACCTAGCAACCAGTTTCACTGAAGATGACATAACCACAGCAAGTTTCAAAGCAAAAGCAAATATAAGGATTTTTTATAAGGAAATCTGTACAAACTTTAAGGACGTGCATTTTATGAAAATAAAATCCACCCAAAAAACTCAATTCAGTTGTATGCAGTGTATTAAAAACAAGTGTAACCATCGTAGCATTTTACAGAGGAATATAACTCAAAATCTACTCTAATGCCATGCAACAAATCTTTAAATGTCAACCAAGGAGTGCTACTGGCATAATTTGCTATAAATCATCATTGGACTGGACTCATACCCTCTAGGATAAATGAATAGTGGCATTTTGAAATGGAATGAAAACTTTAACCTAATTTTAAATGTCTCGACGTGTTCAAAAAAATGGAAAGACCACTTTATATAGAAACACATCCTTATTTCAGGTCTAAAATCACATCAGCATTACATTCCTGTTTTAATATATTTTGGTTAGTTTATTCTGAACAGGACAAAAAGCTACATATTTGTTTTGAGTGTATCCAAAAAAAACAAAATCAAAAGGAAAACACAAGTGTACTTCCAAAAACACAAGGTGGATGCTGTAAACCACAACAGAAATGACTACTAAGCACTTTTGTATAAAAAAGAAGTTATGTACTCATCATAATGCTCCATGTTTGTAGTCCATCTCGCCCTTCATTCTTACACATTGGTTTGGAGCCGATCCGCGACTCTGACTTGGCCTTTTTACAAGCTCAAAATCTTCTAGTTGGCTTGTGGCTAGGTAGGTATCCCATGGTGCACCAGTATAATCCCCAGATCTTATTTGCTGCTAAGAGAAATAACAAACCATACAGAAACAACCCAATAATACAAGGTCTCCAGTCAATAATAACAATATTTTTCTGTCTCCAGATCCTTCCAGAATGGGGGTAGGAGGGTGGGGTTCGTAAGAATGAAGGGCGAGATGGACTACAAACATGGAACGTTATGGTGAGTACATAACTTCTTTATGTTCTGTAGTCCTATCTCGCCTTCATTCTTACACATGGGACAGCGTCCCTAGCACCTTATTCTTGGGTGGCTCAAGGAATAATACTCCCGAGTACCGTGGGGCCAAAGGATGCTCTACCCCTGGAGGTCAAATCCAATTTGTAATGAGTAATAAATGTGTGAGAGGTAGCCCAAGTTGCTGCTGCACAGATATCAAGTGGGACCCTGGCTTGAAAGGCTTCAGAAGTAACCTGATCTCGTAGAATGAGCTTTAATTTTGAAAGGTAAAGGCTTACCATCAGAAGAGTAAATGTAAGCTATACAGCTAGAGATCCAAACAGAGAGGGCCACTTTGGAAACTGGTAGACAATCTGGAGTCGGAGAAGGAAATAATTGGTCTGACTTCCTGAATTCTTAGTCCGGTGCAAATTAACGTAATTGTCTATGAACATCCAGCTGATGAAACCTGTATTCTGCTGCATTGGAATGATTAGGGAAGAACACCGGAAGTGCTATGGATTGGTTCAAAGTGTTATGGGAACAGTCCTTGGGGACAAAGGATGGATTAGTGCGAAGAGATACTCTGTCTTTGTGAAATATCAGATAAGGGGGGGTTGACAGACGGTGCTTGCAACTCGTCCAGCAGATGTGATTGCCACCAGAAAAAGGTTTTCCAAGACAGAAATTTCAAAGGCGACGAAGGAGATGGCTCGAAGGGTGGAGACGTTAATTTGGATAGAACAAAATGCAAGTCCCATGAAGCAACCGGTTCCTGAAGGGGAAGTCTTAAAGTGGCACCTTTAAGGAAGGCCTTGCACAACCTATGTGACATCAGATTAGAATCTTGTAGACCTAGATGAAAATTAGAAATCGCTGCCAATTGAACCCTGATTGTGGCAGCCACAAATCCCTGGTGGAAAAGTTCAGACAAGAATTCCAAAACCTCCGGAATAGAAGCCGGAAGCGTAGATGACTCCTTGACGCCTTGTCCATTTTTATGTGGTAGTAAGCGTCTTGGAGGTCTATTGAGCACATCCAAGTGTCTTTCCCTAGTAATGAGATTATAGACTGCAGTGTCACCATCCGGAACGTGTTATTCTTTATGGATTTGTTTAATTTGCTGAGGTCCAAGATGGGCCTCCAGTCCCCTGTACGTTTTCGCACTAAAAAGAATCTGGAGTAAGTTCCAAATCCTATTTGGTCTGCAGGGACGGTTTGGATTACTCTTTTTGCCAGCAACTTATTGACCTCCACAGTTGCTTGATCCCCGTGATTGGGTGGAACATCCGGGATCCTCTGGGGGACATGAGGTGGCAGAGAAAAGGGTATGGAATAACCTCTGGTGATAATTCTTTGTACCCATCTGTCTTGAGTGATACTTAGGCAGGCTTCCAGATACAAAGAAATGCGACCCCTGACCAGCTACAGGGAAGCACATTCGGGCCCCACATCAGGAGCGCTGATGTGGCCGGCCCTGAAACGAATCACGGCCTATCTGACCCTTGGGTCTAGAGGGGACAGTAAAACTTACTCCCACAGCAGAGTGCGTTTTCCCTTCTTGCTCACACCGGGTGAGTGTGTTCTTTACCTTGGGTCCAAACAATGAAGAACCGTCAAAGGGGGCGTCGGTAAAGGTAGACTTGAACGGTTCTGCAAAATTACACAAACGCATCGAGGAATGCCTCCTTAGGGAAATTCCTGAACCTGCTGCTCTGTTCGCTCCATCGGCTGCATAAGAGGGGAGCCTCATGGACGGGTTGACAATAGAATTCAAGGTGGACAACTGGGAAGACACCTTCTCAGGGACTGCCTCAGTGGATGTACCTTGTAGAGTCTCTCCTAACTCCTTAAGGAGATCTCTCTGAAGCCTCATAAAGTGGGTTAGGTAAGTTCAGCGATCTAAGAGTAAATGCTGCTGACGTAAAGATATGCTTCCTGTATCTGTCCATCGTTCGAGATTCTTTATTCGGCGGATGGACAGAAGTCGTCTCCACTAGCTCCTTCTTAGTGGCTGCCACCATCATGGCATCTACGGGAACACCCTTTGACAAAAATTCCTTCTCCTTGGGAGCTGACAGAAATTTAAATGGTCTCCTGGGGACTGGCTCCATGGCATCAGGAGTATCCCACACCTTCCGAATAACTAGTTCTAACAGTTCAAAGGGTGGAGACACCCAAGAGGCTAAATGCTGAGACCCGAAAGCCTTCAGATACACCGACTCCTCATCAGAAGGGGTGACAGTGGACCAGCCACACCTCTGCTTAAGGATCTCCAAGATGTCTACAAAGGAGACATCATCAGAGAATGACTTCGGTGACCCTTTTGACTACTCGAGGTCGGTGTCAGAGGTAAGAGACTTATCCTGGGAGTCTACATCCTTCCTCTTGCATGTCCTCTTCCATGAGGGCTCCTCAGTAGGATATTCCGGGGAGGTCTCGGAAGGATGGGGGCCACCAGCCGGGGGCTCCTGAGGCTGCGGGTCTCTGCTGTCCAGAGAGGGAGTAGGTGCTGAGACAGAAGTAGGTGCCCTAGGAGGAAGAGTGTCGGTACCCCTGGCAGGAGTTGATTATCGGGACAGCAAACTCCTCATCATCTCGAATGCCGTCCTCTCTGGCTCCGAAGACTGCCCCGGCTCCGAGGAGACCAAGGATGCCATCGGCTCCAAGCAAACCCTAGGTTCGGTTCCAGGCGTCCCTGTCGGGGCCGACCTGGAGGGGCTTTGGCTCCTAGACACCACGGACGGCACTGAATGTGTCGGAGCGGAACTCTGCTCCAAAACAACCTCAGGGGGAGCTGGAAGTGATGGTTCCACCAGCGGTACTGAACACTCTGGCTCTGAAAGTCCAGCATGGCTTGGAGGAGGAATCACAGAAGGGGTAACGGACTCAAGTGGCCCCAGAACCGACTGGGTCGGAGCTAACAACATTTTAGATAAGGCAGATGACTTCAGGAGTCTCAGCACTACTCTCTCCACATCTTCTTCCGATAAGCTCCAGGAAGATCTGGAAGACAGTGTGGGAGAACGGGGTCTCTGTAATATGACTGACCTTAATGTAGGGGAGACCAGTAAGGGATCCGTAGACTGGCTCCAATGTCTGCTATAAGTGGTCGGCTCTGAACTACCTGGTGCCGACACTGTAGCAATAGTAGTAGTAGTACCCTCAATCCGCTCCAAACTCAGTGGAGCCGAGGAGGCAGCAGGTTTGTCAGATTTAGAAATTTTGAGAGGTGGCTCCGATGCACCAGCTGGCGCTGGGGAGGGCCTCTTAGAAGATTTAGATTTCTCCTTTTTCGATCCATGTGACTTAGAAGAGGAGGAAGAGCTAGCCAGATGCTCCTCAAAAGAGGGCTTAAGGAAACCTTTTAATAAGTTTATTCTTTCTCTCCTGCAATACCCTGGCACTAAATGAGTGACAAAATAGGCATGTTTCCTGCAAGTGGATGGCCCCAAGACAGTATACACAGTTACTGTGGCCATCCATTACAGACATCTTCCGTGAACATTTCACACACTTTTTAAAGCCAGATGGCTTATGATCCTTGACCTCCTTAGACATCTCACAGAAGATTGCCAGACACACAGGGAAAGGAAAGTGGGAGGACTAGGTCCTCTAACTTAAATGGGCCTAGCCCTTAAAGTACCAGCAAAGACACAACCATGAGGACGAGGTCCTCTAACTTAAACAGGCCTAGCCCTGGTAGAGGAAGAAGGGAGAAAACCTAGGTCCTCTAAAACGGACCTAGAAAGGAAAGGTCCAGAAAGACAATTTAACAGTGTCGCACACACTGGAGATGAAATACAATCTCTAATAATTCAAATAAAGAGAACGAAGGTCAAAAACCCCATTCTAACGGCAAACACAAATAAGCGGAGAGCTCCGCAAGCAAAAGCTATTTATTTTCATCTAAGAACACTCAGAGAAAGCATGTCTAAATTTTGAAATAATGAACACACAGTCTAAACTACGCACAAAAGTGCCTACAACCACTAATATCAACAATATCTGAACTAGTAGGATATATATATATATATATATATATATATATATATATATATATATATATATATATATATATGTATATATAAAACAACCCCAGTGAAGAAACCAACTGGCATACCAATGAGAACGATAAGGCCAATGGCCAACTGTTCTCAGAAAAACTTAACACAGGAAGAACTCTAGTAAATGTTAAACTAACTACAAAAATGACAGCTATATAAAGCTATCTAAATATGAAAAACAGCAGAGTTTAGCCAAAAAATCAGCAAAATGTGTTAGACTTAGCCACAGCCAAGAAGAAGCACATCCGAACTCGTCGACGCGGAAAACGAGATCTGGGGATTGTACTGGTACACCATGGGATACCTACAAAGCCACAAGCCAACTAGAAGACTTCGAGTTTGTAAAAAGGCCGAGTCGGAGCAGAGGACTGGCTCCGAAATCATGTGTAAGAATGAAGGCGAGATAGGACTACAGAACATCATAGTATATCAGCACGCCCTGTTAAGCATGGCTATAGTTTTTTATCAAATGCTAGTAGGTAAATCAGTCTAAAGATTGCCAAGCAAATCCTGTAATTTAAAAGCTTGAAAGCGAAATTACAGACCTCAGTGTAGTGCCCAAAGTAATCTATTGACTACTGAAATGGGGCTTTAATATTTGAAACAATCTAGTTCTATTCAGTTCTGAAGCATTATAGATTAATCATTAGATAATATTTGATGTATGACAGTTGTGATATTAAAGTAATAAAAATCTGCCATTCAATTTTACTGCTTTTGTTATGGAGAAAACAAATACAACATACTCATATCATGGTAGACTGATGTTGCCTCTTTTGTCAAGAACAAAGGTGGTTTCCGTGGCGACATCATCTCAATCTTCATAAGTTCATTACAGCAGTGTTTCCACTGGCCTAGGAATAATAAGGAGAAAAAGAGTGAAATAGAACCAATGTATTACATCTCCGAGCAAAAGAAAATATGACAAAGCCATCTTAAAGACCACTGTAATCTTTTACATTAAATGGAATCTTGAATTTCAAGGCATTCTGTAGTGGGTGACTGTTGGAATTACTCTTCCTAGCTTAACAGGATACAGAATATTCAATAACTCAGCTTTTGGGTCTGCATGCCTTTAGACATCACAAGTGACGTCACAAATCAGAGTGCACCTGGCTCCTGCTCATACTAGTTATTGTCTGCTATTCACACAGCTTGTATTCTCAGATCAGACATTCACAATAGTAAGGTTTCTACATTCAGTGGCAAAAACACCAAACCTGCCAAGTGTACCTATGTTCATCAGCTCACTATTAAGGACATTATTAATTCTAGCAGTAATGCCAAAGAAAGGAGCAGGGTGTGAAGCAGTGCCCTGATGCCTGTGCATATCACTGCATGAAGGACAGAGAGGGAAACCTGAAATACACACCAGCTCCTTGTAGAGTGCAGCAGTGGAGGACAGAGTGCAGAGACAGACAAAAGCACTGATAAACAATCCTTGGCTGGTCTTGCGTTAACAGAAAAAAAGAAAAGGAAGCAGAACCCAGACACAGGTCAAAATCCAGTCTTGGAAAGTCCCCCCATGTGTTCACAGATACTTCCTAGGCTAATGATTCGTAATGATGTTCGGAAGCCTAGCCATTCATTCCAAAAAGTTTCTTGTCCTAGTGTTTTTAGTACAATTAACCAGGAGTCCTTTATATTATGAGTACAAATAACCCAGGGGCAGGCAGACATTTACATGTTACTCCTGATTATAAGGAACAAGGGCACCAATCCAAGGGTGGACTTGTGGTTCCCATCCACTCATCCAGATAACACTTGAACACCGTATGGCTCATACTTTTATTTACATGGAGAGGAAGATGACTCCAGAAAACTGTCATTTTCTGCAAGACATTTCTATCCCCCCACACCCCTTAGCACGCTCAGTATAGTTGCAGAAGAGACTGAGATCTCCTGAATGGGTGTTTATGCCACTATTGGACTTGTAGACATGTAGTAGATCTGAAAGGATGGGGTCAGTAGAGGCTCTGTAATTGACAACTTTGGCTTCAGCTTTCAGGTGAGTTCCTCTCAATTAATAAAGGATGAAATTTGCAATCTCTTTCCAGTAGATAGAAAGAAGAGCTGCTCCAGCCTGTTAGAAAGTCTGTTCTACCACTCAAAATGCGGATGGACCCAAGGAAACTTCCTCCCTGTCCCCGGGAGCCAAAACCACCTGTGAAGAAGGAGCAGAGCCAATCCTGGGTCCCAGCCCTCTAGACAGTACAACCCCTTAGCTGCAAGAGGCCGATCTGATAAGCCCAGACCTGATCCCCTTTCCAGAGACCCAGCACTGACCTGCAGAGACCCACTCTGATCCAAAGGCCAGGGAATTAAGCTGGTCAGGGACCCTGATGGAGTGGGAAAAGCATGCATCCTCTGATTCATCAATGCCTCCCTCTTGGGTGAATTGGGTCCTGGAATTCCGAAACATGGAGAGCTGGAATAGGAGAGGGCAACCTTGGGACCTGGGATTTTGACGAGCCAGACCGGGCTGGAGATGCCAAGAGACTCAGCTCTATCTGGCCCTGATCATCCTGTCCATATCCATAAGCAAAAGGCTCCTGGAGGGTGCTGAGGAATGCCTGGACCCCGAAGCAGACTTATGATGTCCACGATCTGAAGATCAGCTCCGAGGTCTAGCAGCCAAGTGCTTTGGATCCCTGGTGGATCCTGAAGGGGAAGGAGAGCCCAAAAAAAGTAATATCGGTTCCGACACTTGTTGCACCACCTTCTTCAGATCTGAATAAGCAGGCGTATCCGAGGGGATCCAACTCTAGTCGGATCCGAAGGCCTCTGTTCTGAAAAGACCTCAGAACCTAACAACGGATTCAGGGATGTCAAATCCGACACAGCCAAAGGCAGTTTCAGATCCAGAGATCTTTGATCTGAAAGCCTAGGCTGCTTATATGCCAAATAAGAAGTGCCCGGGGAAGCAGCTAGGGCTTTCCTTTTACAGTCCTTAGGGCCTGATGTAGCCAGCACTTAGAGACAAAAGGACCCCCTTGAACTATGCCCTTCAAAACCAACTTGTTATTATGGCAGTCCACCAGCGCTCGAGGATTGAATGCTGCACAGAGGAATCAGCCTCGAGGTGGTCAGCCCCCAAACAGTAGACACTTCTTGTTGGCATCGGAATTAGGCATCTTATGTCCACAAGAAGCTCACCTCTTAAACCCCGTGGGTCTGTCTTTCTCAGACATACCACTGGCTAGACGCACACAACTGGAAACACACAAGCACCAAAGGCTAAACCACCTAGCAATGAACAGCCAGAAAAACTAACTCACTAACTAACTATTAAGGTACAGAAAAAGGTGCCAAGTACCAAACAGAAAGGGAGGGGATACCACAAAACACACTAATGCTAGAGACACACTAGCAATGGGAGGGGAGAGCACAGAAAAAAAGACCACCTAGAGAAGTACTAACCAGCAAAAAACAGGAAAATTCACTTAGCTGAAGAATACTTGAAAAACAAACTATTGCACACAGCTCAAGAGCTAAGGATCATGTCTATGCATAAATGTGTCAAATGAGATCTGAGGGTTAGAGTGCAGAAGCGGATTATGGAAGAGGGAGGAGCTCGAGCCTTGGCTCTATGTCTTGTGCAGTGTCGGATCCAAGACCCAGTTGTAAGGAATAATGAAATGGATAACAACAGATTAGCAGGTTTAGTATGTGCTTTTTTCAATTTGTTTTCTTAAGTGGTGGCTGAACCTCTGGGTGGGTGGATTTGGCCATGGTACCCTTGGCCAATAACTTCAAACAATGGTTTTCCAAGTAAATGGAAAAGGATAACAAATGACTGCACAGTATCTTAGAGACAAACAATTAACAGGTATCACAGTGAGTATGGTCATGTGTAGTGCCCAAACAAAAGAGGCTCTTCTGTTGTCTGTCTTTATGGAGCATCTACCTCCCACACTCACATTTTCCCTTCTTGGATTACATGAAAACAAACTGCAAGGAGGAATAAAAACGGAATAAACTTCAACAAGGCACTTCTCTTTAGAAGGCTCGGTAGATAATCCAGCTCAGTGAACAATGTATAGACCATATTAAGATGTAGCGTTCAGGCTGACAGCCAAGTTCTGAAGGACATCAGCACAAGCTAACCTTCAAATCCTTAAAACTTCAGAGGAGCACACTCTTCCATGGCAGGAAAGCTTTGAAGGGCTTGGTACCCAAACCTGCATTTCTAAACAACTCAACTCAAGCTGACTAATGGTTTGGGTGAGAGAAAGGTGCCCTGAAGCTTTGGAGGCTGTCCAGCTGTTGCATCATTGCAAGATGTAACCCATAAAGCTTAGACTACTTGCAGCAGTGATCAATATGAAGAACATGTATAGCTTTCTATAACTTTTCCCGAAACATCTGCTCCTCAATGATATGCAGTAGATACTGTTTTGTAAAGCCTGAACCAAAATGTGAGCTATTCTAGACTGCAACTTCTGTACTAGACTTTAATACAACAATCTAGGATGCCAGTACTTGATTCAGCTGTTTTTTTGAACACTTATCCCTCTATTAAATAATGTGGAAACAGTGCTCTTTTTCTATATTTTATTACTAAATATGTCTTTGATAGGATACAAGGTTTGATAATAACCCTTGGTTACTGAATAGGCTTGTAATAGTTTGCAAACTCATAGCATAGTATTCACCTATGAATGCCCTTCTGTCTATATCTACAGGCAAGGCCAGCTCCACTCCCCTTTTTTGTCCTCTACAAAAATCTTACCTGACCTACATTATGACTCTAAAAAAACATGCCTGCCCCCTCCATTGAGTCAGCATACTTTTACAATAATCCTTTTGCAATATTTACAACCTAAAATCCTTTGTACCTGCAAAACAGCACTGTATTTTCTTTTTATCCAGCAAAAACCCACATTACATTTCAGAGCAACTTTTGCTGTACCCCTTGGTAATTCATGTTTTTTCTTTTACAAATGAATTCTGGTTGATCCTGCTTATAGGGGAGGAGGAAAACATTGTTTGAACTTTAAACAGTCTTCAGCGTAACATATTTCAATATGTGTAGTTCCTTGCTGTTTACCTTTACACAAATATTCAGAATGACCGTACATCCCTTAGTTCTAGCAAAAACAAAGAAATGCAAACATTTTGAATCCATTTAAAGTTATTACTATGTCTTTATTAGCCAGAAGAAAACCTATTTGATATTTAACAAATAAAACAAATTAATGCATTCTTTCTGAATAAAGAGAAAAAATGAAGATTATGCCTTGTAGCTCGACTCCAAACTCAGCCCCAGGCAAATATGGCTAAAGGTAATTAGTAGTCTTTATTCAAAAGCCACTCCACGATACCAGTTACATTTTCACCTTAGATTTTTGCATACTTTGAAATTATAATCCATAAGGGGTAAGGGAAGCTACTAAAGAATCTTTTGCCCCAAAAGACTGCAAGAAAAGCTAATATAAACAGACTAATTTATATAATCAGTCTAGTTAACTAGCGTAAACAATACATTTTAAGATCACTGTGAAAGATATCATATGTTAACTAGCGTAAACAATACATTTTAAGATCACTGTGAAAGATATCATATCCCTCTCCCAAGTGACCGCCTTCTTTTACAGTATTTGAAAAAACAGATGTTTTGGTATTCATCTGTGCAGCACCAACGGGTACAACTGCTTCTTTTCAGTGATGAACAGGAAGAAAGTACAGTTGCGCAAGTTCCACTTACATGCACAACAGATGTCGGTAGAAAGTACAGTTGTGTACACCTACCATAAATGTAGACGTTCGAGTGTCTTCACTGTTGCAGTCATGACTGTAGGGTTCTCCCCTGCCGGCAGGCAGCCCTTGGTCGGCCAGAATCCCAAAGTCTGGGTCCAGCGTCGGCTGTTCAACCATGCTCCCTGACGTCAGAGCGCCAGGAGTACAAAGCTGACAGCCGACGCCATCTTCTCCAGTTTTTCTTGCCCCAGATGTCAGGAGTCCCAAAATTAAAAAGGTCCCATAACCTTTGCAAATACACCTCAGAAGAATGGTGAAAAAAGGAACTACACAAAAGTAAAAATAAGAGGGGACAGGAGGGAGGGAAATCCAGACTGCAACAGTGAAGACACTCTAACATCTACATTTATGGTAGGTGTACACAACTGTACTATGTTCATCGTGTTTCACTGTTGCAGTCATGACTGTAGGGTAGAATCCCAAAGCTGAAAGAAAGGGAGGTGGTCATAAAGAAGAAGAGGCGGCTAGAAGGCCCTGCAAGACTGCAGAGGCAAAGCCTGCCCTAGATTTAGAGTAGAGAGGTAGATTGTAGTGCTTAGAAAAAGTATGCACTGAACTCCAAGTTGCAGCTTCCAAAATGTCTTTGGTAGGAACTCCCCTGAGGAAGGCCGCAGAAGTGGCAGCCGCTCTGGTGGAATGAGTCCATATACTCCCTGGGATTGGCTTTCCATGGTGTGAATAACAAAATCTGATTCCATGAGCAATCCATTTTTTGAAATGGCTTTACCTTGGGAACTTGAAGCATAAGAAACAAACAATTGTTCTGATTTTCTGATGTCCTTGGTTCTGTCCAGGTAAAAACATAGTTGTCTGTGTACATCCAAGGAATGTAAGATCCTTTCCCCTTTATTTTGAGGAGTGGGGAAAAAGGTTGGCAAGTGGATAGTTTGATTTAAAGCCACTTTGGAAACCACCTTAGGCATGAAGGTAGGATTAGTCCTCAAAGATACCCTGTCTTGATGAAAAATAATATAAGGTTCCACAGCCATAAGAGCTTGTAACTCTGAAACTCTCCTGGCAGAGGTGAGGGCTAACAAGATAGCTGTCTTCCAAGATAAAAACTTGATGTCAGAAGAGGCAGCAGGCTCAAAAGGAGGCAAGGTTAGTTTTTCCAAAACATAGTTGAGATCCCAAGCAGGAATGAAACTGTCTCATGAGCTGGTGGGAAAAGATGGGAGGGTCTGTATTATAATGAGCAGAAATAGCACAGGCATGTATCTTAATGGAAGAGAAAGAGAGACCTTTATGTAAGAGATCTGTCAAGTAAAGTAAAATTAAGGTAATGTTAGGAAGAAGAGGATCAGAATCCTGAGCCTGCATCCAGGAACAAAATCGTTTCCATTTTCCTGCATAAGATTTTCTAGTGCTAGGACGTCTGGCTTCTAAAATGACATCCATAACCTGCTTGGGTAGGAAAGAAGAAATCAAAGGCCCTGGATTAACCAGGCCGCCAGCGAGTTCTGACATGAGAGTGTAGAACCTGACCCTGATGTTGGGACAGAAGGTTCAGAGACTGAGGTAAAACCCAAGGGGGCTCCAGACATAGGGTTTTTTAGAGTTGGATACCAAAACTGCTGAGGCCAATTTGGAGCCAGCAAGATTATCATCTTGGGCTTGTCCTGTTTTATCTTCAATAAGACCCGTGGAAGAAGAGGAAGAGGCGGAAAGGCATATCCCGAGAGGTTCCTCCAAATGAATGACAGGGCATCCACTTTCCAAGCTTCTCTGTGGAAAGTCCTGGTGCAAAAATTCTGTAGTTGATGACTGAGATGGGATGCAAAGAGGTCTATGTGAGGACATCCCCAGACTGCTGTTATCATCCTGAATATTTTGGTATCCAGCATCCACTCGTGTGGATCCGAAAGGTTTCTGCTCAGACTGTCTACCAGGAAGTTTTGTTTCCCTGGCAGAAACTGAGCTTGAAGATCCAGATTGCAAGCTAGAGCCGTGTTCCATAGATACATGGCTAGTCTGCAAAGGGGGTAGGAATGAGATTCCCCCTTGCCTGTTTATGTACCACATAACTGTGGTGTTGTCTGTCCGTATTAGTAGTTGTCCTGGTTGTAAAAGATTCCTGAAGGCCAATAGAGCTTTCTGAACGGCTAACATTTCCTTTAAATTGATATGCAGGTGCATCTGATCCTTTGTCCAAAGGCCCTGCAGACAGTTGCCCTGAAAATGGGCTCCCCAAGCATAATCAGAGGCGTCCGTGGTTGGAATCTGAGTGGCAGGAGGCAGACGGAAGGGTTTCCCTTTGTTTAGAGCACATTCCCTGGACCACCAAAGAAATTCCTTTTGAAGGCAAGGAAGGACGGAGATCAGTATGTCTAAACTGTGGCAATGCCGAGACCATACACTTTTTAGGTACCACTGTATTTTCCTCATGTGTAGTCTTGCATATGGTACGAGAAGGATGCAGGAGGCCATGTAACCCAAAGCCTGCAGGAATTTCCTTGCAGATAGTTGAGTTAAAGTTGCCAAGGTTTTGAAAGGTGAAGCCAGCTGTAATTGTTTTTCGGATGTCAGAAATGCCATCTGGGTTGTGGTGTTTAGAAGAGCACCCAGAAAAGTTATCTGTTGTGATGGTGTCAAATTTGACTTTTTTATGTTTACAGAGAATCCCAGGAACTTGAGGAGGTTCTGTACAAATCCTAGATGCTGGAGTAAGACATCCTTGCTGTCTGCCTGAATTAGACGATCGTCCAGATAAGGGTAAATTTGAATTCCCTTGAGTCTGCAGTAAGCTACTACTGGAGCCAGGCATTTGGTGAAGACCCTGGGCGCAGTAGACAATCCAAAGGGCAGCGCAGAGAATTGAAAGTGCCTCGATCCGGCCTTGAACCTGAGGTATTTTCTGTGATCCTGCCTGATGGGAATGTGTAAATATGCCTCCTTTAAATCCAAAGTTACCATCCATGCATCTTTGGACAGCATTGGAAGTAGCTGCTGTAGAGTAAGCATCTTGAATTTTGGAATCTCTAGAAAGGTGTTCAAGACCGACAGATCCAGAATGGGTCTCCATGAGTTTTGCTTCCTGGGGACTAGAAAGAGCCTTGAGTAAAAACCTTTTCCCATCTCTGAAAATGGAACCAGTTCTATGGCATTCATAGCCAAAGAGCTTCCACCTGGTTTAAGGCCTCCGTCCATTGATGTTTTGGAAGGTCTGGCCATCCGCTTGGCCTTGGCAAGGTATGAAAATGGAATTTGTAACCTCTTAAAACCACATCCAAAACCCACTTGTCTTGGGTTATTTGAGTCCAATTTTGATAAAAAAGAGAGAGTTTTCCTCCGAGAGGGGCTTCCAGGCAAGAAGTTCCTGTAGCCCAACAGAGGGAGTCATTGAGTTTGTTTCCTTTGAGTTTGTGACCTGTCCTCTCCTCCCCTAGGGGTGGAAGCAGTCCACTGTCTTGATCTATAAGAAGCTTGGGTTTGAGGCCTTCCTCTGGAGCATCTATATCTACCCCTCTGAGGCCTGTCTGAAGTGGGAAAGGACCAATTTTTTGAAGGCCAATTCCTGCTAAATCTAGGTGGCTGTACTTGTAAGAAATCTTTAACTGTTTGCATGGATTTCGCCTTATCCTCCATCTTTTTAATCACCTCTTCAGCTTTTGATCCAAACAAAACATTATGCTGAACAGGAGCATCCAATAATTTAGCCTTTACTTGTTCAGGCAAATTTTGTTCCTTTAGCCATGCATGCCTTCTAATGACTGTGCCGGAGGCAGCAGCCCTACAAGAAGCCTCCAAGGCATCAAATCCACACAGTGTAAACCATGCTTCCCAACTTGTTCAGTGGCATGCAATAAGTCATGTAATTCCTTATCTGCACAGGCAGAAATGGAAGTAAGCTTTTGTTTTAAAACAGACAAGAGAAATTGCTGGTATTTCAGCATATGAAACTGACAGTTTAAAGCCCTAATGGACAAAGTAGCAGAAGTGTACACTTTTTTGCCCCATCTTTCTAAGGATCGAGAATCTTTTTCAGTAGGAATGGGATTTTTAGCAGAAGCGGCCTTAACTCGCTTAGGACCCTGAGAAATGGTTTCAGGGTCAGCAGAAGGGTTCTTGTATGAAAACTTATGGGAATCAGGAACCATGTAATATCTATCAGGCTTAACAGGAGCAAGAGGGAAAGAGTCAGGGGTTAAGTTAGCCTCCGAAAAGGCATCATCCACAATATCCAAAACAGGAGGAATAGCCAGGGGTCTATGTTGGGGAAGAAGAAGAAAATTGCTCAGTCTTTTCTTAGATTCCGAATACTCCTGTCCTTCCCGGTGGAAATGCTCCCTCATTTCATGCAAAGTTTCCCCAAAAGAGAAATCCTCAGGGGGAGAAGCTGAAGGAATGGATTCCTCAGCATCAGAATCCTCATAAGGAGGGAAAGAATATTCCTGGTCAGAAGAAGAAACTGAGGAAACAGAAGCCTGATCAGAGGAATCATAATAAACATCCTGCCTTGGCCTTTTATCTGGAGGGGGATGTGAACCCCTAATCATAGTAAGTAAATCCTCCGCCATCTTGAGTAACTGTTTCTGTGACTTGGGAGCCGGTTCAGAAGAGGCCTGTGCTGCAGTCTTTGATTTAGAAGGAGTCTTTGCCTTTATTAGAAGCTGAGTAGGCCTGAAAACCCCTTCGGAAGCCGGTACCTGCACAGCGGCTCCGGACCCATCCGAAGGAGCATTGTCCGAAGGTCCTGCAATAGAAATATTTAAAGGCCTGTTTGGCTCCTCATGAGAGTCCGTTTTGGCCATCGGTTCTGAAATGGCTGACGACAGGGGCTGCAAAAGTGCCTCACTGATGACGGCCGAACCTGAAGCTGGCTCCGCTTGTGTGCTATCATCAGATTTGGACCTCGGAGGCCTGTCTTTATCCTTGCGACGTTTGTGAACTCCGGTAGCCGGAACCATATCCGACATTTTGTAGTTAAAGTGCCTACCGAAGTAATGAAAAGCAAAATCGTACCTTGTACGTTGATTGAATCTAGCACAAAACCGACAACTAGCTACGTCGTGGTCAGGGTCTAAAAGCAAGGAATACAGTAAGAATGAAAATCCTTATGAGGTATTTGCTTCCTACATGAAATACAATTATTAACTTTTTCTGACATCGGAGTGGAGCAAGAAAAAAGTTTCCCCAACAGGGTACTTAGCTTTGAGTGGAGAAGAACATCTTCGGACTGAAGTTTATCAGAAAAAATAGTCAGGAGTCAGCAGACCGGCACTTGCGAACTGCTATCACCGCACGGCAAGAAAGACTGGAGAAGATGGCGTCGGCTGTCAGCTTTGTACTCCTGGCGCTCTGACGTCAGGGAGCATGGTTGAACAGCCGACGCCGGACCCAGACTTTGGGATTCTGGCCGACCGAGGGCTGCCTGCCGGCAGGAGAGAAACCTACAGTCATGACTGCAACAGTGAAACACGATGAACATCATACTGCTTTAGATGTCGGTAGAACATACTGCTTTATTGGCATAGGCATATGAGTAGTAGTGCCCTACTACCCTCCCTATGTCAATCTCGGCAGCAGGCTCTTCCCTGTGCTTTTCTGTGGCTGTGAAGGACTAATATGCTGACAGAGCAGGATAGTCTTTCACAGCCGTAGACCAAAGCCCTCAGTTTTTCCATGGGGCCCAAATGGAAGAGCAGATGGAAAAAAATAAGATTTGTGAATACCTACTGTTCCAAACCAAAGCCAACCCACCTACACACAAAAAGCTGCTAAACAAAAAACAGCAGCAACCAACAACAATAAACAATATATATCCAAATAAATGGGGATGTTAGGAGGGCATTGCCAGTAAGGCAGTGTGTTCTACAAACATCTACTGGTACAGGTAAAAAGAACTTACGAAACTCTACTATGTTCAACAAACAAGCTATCTTTCTGGAATAGGAGTAGATTCCAAAGCTTGCCCAACCTGGGTGGAGGAAGGATAAGGGTCCAGGAGTCCCTGGAGAATTGCTCCTAGCGAAGCCTGCAATAGATCTAGAAAAGGCATCCAGTTTGTAGTGCTTCATACAAATAAGGACTAAGGACCAAGTTGCTTTCTCCAGAATACTTCGAGTCCAAATGTTTCCAAAATATTAGTGAAGAGCAAAAGGCCCTAGTGGAATGTGCCTTTACCTTGCCTGGATTTGCCTTACTATGGTGGGTGCAATAAAAAACAATATCAGAGGACAGCCAATATGCTGTGTTTTGCTTAGAGACCTTTCAGTGCCCCACAGCCCTTTCAATCAAGAACTTAATATCATTGTGAGCTACTGGTTTAAATGGCAGTAAAGTCATTTTTTTTAAAAAACATAATTGAGATTCCACAAAGGAGACATTTGGGCATGATGAGTTCTCATATGCAAAACTCCCTTCATAAACTGTTTTACCATAAAAGAAGAAAAAGAGGGATACAAAGGCAGATAATACAGAGATGGCTACTAAATACACCACACTGGATACATATGCTAAGCCTTCCTGAAGAAGCTCACACCAAAATTTCAAGACCAGAGGGAAATTGGTGCTGCGGTAGCGTTGTCGCCTCACAGTAGACATTGTCCTGTTTGATTCTCAGCTAGAGTGTCTTCTGTGTGGAGACATGCGTGAATGGGCGTACCTTCGTTGAAGGTTGTGCGTCAGGGCCGGCAACTCGGCACGTAAAAATCTACTGCCAATCATTAGTGGACCGGAGTTCCGCTGTGGCGACCCCTAACCGGGAAAAGCCGAAAGACACAACAAGGGAAATTAACTGCAATGGATCCCCTTAACATTTAGGCATCCACTATCAAAGCATATGCTTTTTCAGTAGTAGGATTTCTGGCCTCCTTAAGCACCTGCTTCTCATCCTCAAAAAGCAAAAGGCAAGTGCCTAAACAAAGTCAACATTGAATCACCCAAGGCTGTTAACTGAAGTCTCTCCTAATCAGCCTAATCAGAGTGCACCAGTTGCCCCTGAGGCTGCAGATGCAGATTGTGAGGAAGTCTGTGATAATTGCCCTTGGTCAATACCATTTAAAAGGGAGAACCCAAGACTGCCTGGGCCAAAAGGGAGTTCACCATAATGAAATCTGGCATTTCTTACTGAAAATATAATGAACTCTGGCATTTCTTACTGAAAATTCAGAACTACTTTGAGATAAAGTGAAAAGGAGCAAACACGTACAGGAATATTTCGATCAAGGGAAATGATAATGTGTCTATCCTTCAAAGCATGGCTGTAAGGATATCTGGAAAAAATGTCAAAAACTTTTTGTTTTGAAATGAAGTGAATAGATCTGCTTGAGGCATTTCTCATATCTGGACTAAGTTTTCACTTGTATTGATTTGCCAAGGATCTGCAAAGTCTGTTTGCCACAATGAATTGCTCTAACAGGAAGGAAGATGCCTGAAGAGTCTGAGAATATGAAGAAGCCAGCTAATCAGGCAATATGCACCAGAATACACAGAGGATAAGACCTTGTACTCCTAAGAATGTCAAGGTACCATGTGGCTGAGGTGAAGTCCAAAACCACCATATAAGGACCCAGAGTCCAAAGGTGAAGGATTTTCAATGCGTGAACTACCACAAATAATTCCATATTTAGATATCCTCCCAAGTGCCCTTGGGCTCCCACACCGTTCCCCAAATGAAGCAAGACAAACTTATTAGTATTGCTAGCACTGACCATGCAGGGGAGGTGGAAGTCTTAGAAAAAAAAATGAACTGTTTTGTCTACCACCAAAACACTCAACTAAGGAAAGGCAACCACTGGGATTCCAGGGAAAAAGGTGCTGGGTCTAACAATTCCAGACCCACCAAAGAATTTTCCTCATGAAAAAATGGGTCTGTGTTAACAGCATCAAGGACACATTCTGTCCAAGAATTATTATGGATTATCTGCCAAGACTATTTTCCTCTTGAAGAATTTTGACTTCAGAAAAAGGTCATTATTACTCAGGAGTCTAAAGCAACCAGGAAAGATCAGTATTCATTAATGTGCCAAACTTGGGCCCCAACCAGGACAAGGCATTTGGTAAACACTCATGGTGAAGTGGAAAGCCCAAAGGGCAAACAAAGTGGATACTGCAGAAAAGAAAACTACTCAGAGACAGGAAAGGACCAGCACTGGTCCCCAAGACAGCTCTGTCTGAAGGAGAAGGAAAAATGTGGAGAACATGATTTTTCAATATTTCTGAATGAAAAACTGGTTAAAATACACTGGCGACCAGTATTTGGCTAGATAAAAGGAGGGAATACCAAAGCCAGGTGTCACCAAGAATGGAGGTGATTGAAGTTAACACTGCTGCCTGAAACTCCTCCTGTCAACATAGTTGAACACCCATTTGTCATGAACCACTGACTACCATTCTGTCTTGCTGACAGATAACTAGAGAAAATAGGCACCAGAGGGGTGACTTAAGACGGGCACTGCACCTCAGTACACTCGTAAGAGGAAAGTGAGGTTTATGCTTTTATGGTAAAGAAACCCGTCTTTTAAGGCTTGGCTGAGGACTACACCTGTTGCAAATTGTTTGTGTAGGCTGTGATAGCCGATTTATAGCATTTATAAGTGTTTACTGTATCTGTTTCTGCTTGTTTTCTGAAAAAAAAAAAAAAAAAAAAATATCTCTTGTTTTCCCGCCTTACTAAGCTAGAATAGTCCAGTTTCAGAGCTTGCTGATCCCTGGGCTTTGTTTGCAGTTCCTGTTACTGAATCTTTACCTAATTTGGAACAGAGGAAGTCCCCTTGCTTACCAGTGGGAGTGGGAAGCATTGAGCTGCCTGTTGGTCCAGTTTTGTGAGGTTTCAGCCAGCAACTTGTAGTTTATTGGTCGTTTTGGGCCAGTTCTTAGCTTCTTTCAGCCCCTGATATAAAAGCTAAGCAGCGTTGCTTCGATTTAGTCTTGATAGCGGAGCTGCTACCGTTGCACACTAGGGCAGCGCCGGTTAAGCAGATTTAAACTATTTGGGCTACCTAAATTCCACTCTTCAAATTTTCCCTTAAAGCTACCTTCCTCGAACTATACTACTGATCTAATCATCGTATACTATAACTAAAAAGATCATCTCTACTTGACTCCAAGTAGACTATTCTCCATCTGTTAAGCCTAGCACTTGCTCCTACAGTACTTATTACCTTGATACGGTGCTCTTGTCATAGATAGTACACCAAAAAGGCAAACCCCCATTTCTCGGTCATCCACGTCCCCCGGAATCTTCTTTAAAGTTTTTTTTTGTCTATTCCTTCTAGCATGTTGAGGGATCAGTTGCTAGTGTCCTCTCCTGCTCAGCTGGTGAACCTGGGAATATTGAGGCAATGTTACAATTGCCTCATGTACACTGAACAACCCTCTCCTCCTCCCACAAAACACAAATACATGCGAGAGATGCAACTATACAGCCAAACTGGAGGCTGAGCTCTCTCAACATAGGACTGGCAAGACCAGTCGGGAGGAGAAGGTTACCACACACACTATAGACCCAGTCTCACATAGTACCATCACAACCTCAAATCATACACATAAACACACAAAGACATACTCGGAGGCTCTGATCAAAAATCTACCAAAACAGCAGAGGCCACCAAAGCAGACACCCAAACAACCACCACCTCAGAACACATCACCTGCAACACATAGACCTCACAGTCAGTGTGTCAAACAGTCACAGCCCTTAAGGCCAAACAAAATGCCAGACACACTAGTCATTGGTGACTCCATAGTCAGACACACTGGCGTCCCGCTCACCAGACTGAGTAAGGAGAAGGTCACAGTAAGCTGCCTGTCGGGCGCTAGAATCCGCCACATAACGCAAGCACTCAGGTCTCTCAACAGCAGGTACAAATCGACTCAGTCATTGTCCACGCTGGTGTAAGCGACCTGAGGCGTACCTCCTTGGACTACATGAAAAGAGACATCGAGGAGCTCTCTGATTATGTAGCCCAGGCAGGTATGACCCTGACCTTGAGCAGTATCCTACCTTCACCAAGAATGATGCCACAATACAGAGATAAGATGATCAGCTTTAACAATTGGCTTAAACACTGGTGTCATTCAAAGGGGATCCAGTGTCTGTCTGCCTGGGATGACATGCTGGACAAGCCACGCTGCCATGAGGGCGGCTTGCACCTGTCACCCTGGGATTCGGATATTGGCAAAGGCTCTTGCCACCCCATAGTGCCTTTTTAGGCAAGGCTCAAATTCTAAACCTACCACCCTAGAACACAAAAAGGAAAAAACTAAGGGTAATGCTGCTCAATGCCAGAAGTCTGAATCTCAAAATGCACGCACTCGAGGCCCTTCTCAGTATGGAGAACATCGATGTCTGTGCTGTGACAGAAACCTGGTTCAAGGCTCCTGAGAGCACCCCAGCACTATCAGGTTTTACCTCATATCATGCGTTCCGGCCCCAAAATCCGGACAATACCAAGAAAGGAGGGGGTGTATCCATATTCATCAAGGACTCCCACACCTCAAGACTGGTTGCAACGCACGGTGCATCGGAGACCATCCAGGTGCAATTAACCATAGGCAAGACTGCTCTGCAAATTGTAGCATGTTACAGGCCACCCTCACAAACTCAGGAACCTCACATGGCCTTCCTGAAAACACTAGAGGGATAAATGTATCACCAAACACCATCATACTAGGTGACTTCAACTACCCTAATATAGACTGGGAACACTACTCAAGCCCAAACACCCTAGCCCAAAAGTTCCTGGAATTCATAAACTCAAATGCCATGGAACAACTAGTTACCATCCCCACAAGAGGAGATAACATACTTGACCTCATCATCACGAACATGGGAGCACAATGTTCAACACCGAAGTATACCCCTCACTGGTGAGATCAGATCACAAACTAATCTCGCTGGAGGTCCTCATCCCACCCACCTGAAATAAAAAGACCACAGTAAAGAACTTCTCAAAGCAGACTTCACACTTCTAAAGACTAGTGTGGTCTCCTTTAAGGCCCCGAGCGGGAAAACAGTACACATGCCGCTGAATCACTTACAAATGCCTTCTACCAGCACCTACAGGACTGCATGGATAAGGCAATCCCAAGCAAAACAAAGACTCTCTGTACCAAAGGCAAGCGTCCAGTCTGGTGGACCCCAGCCATAAACAAACTCTACAACAAAAGGAGGAAGCTACTACAAGATAGAGCAAAATCCTTAAAAGGTAAGACACCCTTGATCACTATAAGTAAAAAACTAAGAGCTCTCATAAAATCATCCAAAGCAAATTTTGAGAGAAAAATAGCTAAAGACTCAAAAGACAATCATAAGGCCTTCTTTAGCTATGTTAGAAACCTGGGAGGAAACTCCCAGATATGCTCAGAACTAGTTCAAAATGATGTGAAGATTATTGATCCTATGGACATTGCCAACATACTGGCTGACAGGTTCAGTGCAAACTCCCCCCCCCTCCCCCCCAAAAGGAGAGATATCTATACCAAATGATTGCAGCCCCCCAAACATCTCCAACGCCCAAGTGAGAACTGCTCTCTCCAAAGCAAAAAACACAGCATCCATGGGACCTGATGGTGTCCCCGGCTGTGTGCTCCACGAACTCAATGAGGAATTAAACCCACAGCTAGGACAGCTGTTTAATCAGAGCCTTACCTCTGGATACGTACCCAGGGAGTGGCGCACTCCAACTGTGGTCCCACTTCACAAAGGCGGTGCCTCCACCGACCCTGGAAATTACCGGCCCATTAGCTTGACAAGCCTTATCTGCAAAGCCATGGAGAGGATCATAATGGACCTCATAAATAAAGACATAGGGAATTTGCAGACTTTGGATCCAACCCAGTTTGGCTTTGTCAAAGGCAGATCATGCCTTTTAAACTTGGTTGACTTTTTCGAAACAGTCACCAAAGCCATTGATGAGGGAAAGGCAGTCCATACAGCCTACCTCGATCTGGCGAAGGCCTTCGATACAATACCCCACTCGGGTATCATTGAAAAACTCATCAGCTTAAATATTAACCCATACATCACAAGATGGGTTGCAAACTGGCTGAGTGACAGAACCCACAGGGTCAGAGTTGCTGGCGCCATGTCAGACTCAAAGCCTGTCACAAGTGGTGTCCCACAGGGCTCAGTCCTAGGCCCACTTGTTTGGCATCTACAAGTACAAGCAAACACAGGAGGGTTATGGCTGACAAAGTTTGCAGATGACTGCAAACTGGCCATAGTAGAAAACACATCTGACACAGATATCCTTCAGAAGGGTCTCACAGAAATGGATAACTGGTGCCAGAGCCATGGCCTAAAGTTAAATGCCAAAAAATGCATAGTCATACCCTTCGGGAAAAACAAGGTTACCCCTAGCTACCAAATAGGTGGCAATCCACTGAGCACAGAAGAAGTTATCAGGGACCTGGGGACCCAGGTTGATAGTAGTCTGTCATTCGACACCCATGTAGCTAAAGTAGTTAGGAAGACCTTCTACATTGCCCACCTTATCATGAAGGGATTCTCATCTAGATCAAGGGAGGTCATTGTCTCCCTCTACTCATCACTCATCAGACCAATGATTGAGTACAATGCCCCATTCGAATGTATCTGACCCGACACTTGCAGCAGCTGGAGAGGCCACAAAGTTCCTCACCAAAAGGATAAAGGGTCTCAAAAATCTGTCCTATGCTGCCCGACTGAAAGAACTCCAGCTCTATTCAGTCGCTTACCTTGCTCAGAGGTGACCTTTGCCTAACATACAAGGCCATGTCAAACCCAGATTTGATGAATATGCTTCACCTCAGAAAATCTAGATCCATCAGAGCCACAAGGCGGAGACTTAAACCTCGACACGGCTATTAATAGGGCGTGCTGGAGGGATAGATTCATCACCCAAAGACTTCCTATGCTGTGGAACAAAATCGGTATATGTGAGGCAGAGCACCTCGCTGGCCTTGTTCAAGAGAAATCTTGACCAATGGATGGGAGATCGCAGATATACCCCAGGGATTACCTCAGTGTCACTGCTCGACAGAGGCACAACAAAATAATGGGTATATTTCCCCATACTAAAGGGGTGGCGTAAGCCACAAAACTATGGGCTAGGCTTGTAAATGCCCTTGGGCAGATAGCCTAGTATGAACCTATGAACCTATTAACCTGAGGTATCTTGGTTAGTTCCTCTGCGATCTTTATTTGGCAAACCATTGAAAATAATCTTGGTTACAGGAGGAAACCTAGAGAAAATGAAACAATTTTAACTATCCTGCCTCTGCTCAGTTCTGAGCCAGCATCCGACGCAAGACCCAAGACTGTGATATTCGGCTGAGGGCTACCTGCAGGCAGATAACCCAAATGCAATGACTGCAACAATGAAACACGAAGAACATCCTTTAATTCCCCTGAACCTAAATAATTTGGTTCTCTCGTACCTTTAAGCAGGCAATGGTACAGCCCTGGAGGATATAAACAAACTTTATGTGATGCACAGTTGTGATACCATTTCCCCTCCACCAGGGGACATGGAGATAATAGAAGGCAAATGGTCTGATATAGTCTACCCCTGGCTAAGGTTACTCAGAGTCGGAAGCTGTAGGCTTAGGCATATTTTGTCATTTATCAGTATATATGTTTTAGGTGCATATGAAGTCAATGGTGGTGGTGGGGCAATATATCAGTGTCCATCAAGTCAGGGGATAAATGTCTACCAGATCAATACCAAATACTGGCTGCACATTCTGCTCAATATCCAAATGGACAAAACTCATTTCCCTTAAAATAGTAAACTAAAGTTTATTTTAACAGGGATACATTTCTAAATACTGCACTAAGCAAAAAATCAATTATAATAATACAGCACCAACCACAAATAAATGTCAAAAAGGACCCTAAAATAAAGAAATGAAGGCTATAAGCACAAATAATGAAAACAGTATAAAATAGTCTTAGACATGGAATTAAAGAAAAACATAATAAAAATTCCTGTAAGTAATTTTCCGTAAACAAAATGTTGCCCAGTACATGTCAAAAAGGACATCTAAGAAACAAAGGCTAAAATTAGCTCAAAAATAACAGAATCATAAAAAATAGTGTTGCACAAGGAATTAAGCATAAATAACATTCCTGTCAGAAATGCTTCAGAAACAAAATGGTTCCAAAATCATGATTTAAAAAAAAATGTTTAAAATGTCAAATTACACCATTCACATGCATACATGAAAATGTGAATTAAAACACTGTGAAAATAGTATGTTTTCATGTCAGAATATTCGAAATAATGCTTTAAATCAATGGAAATAACAGATGCGATTTACTTGCGATTATGGCAGCACAAACCAATGAGAGAACTTCACTGAAACAGCACTGATACAGGAAGTCTGTCAAGGATTACTCAAGAATCATAAGAATTACCCAATAATCATAAACACTTAGAAAAAGTTATAAACCCTTGAAAAACTAGTATTCAGTTTAATAATATACAGTGTAATTCTGTACTGCAAAGCTGAACTTTTTTTTTTAAACAAAGGACACACACACACACACACACACACACACAGCTATACAATGCAAGCACTCATGGAAAAAACAGCGGGAGGAATAAAATAACCCAAAGGGATGTATGGCACTACAAATCTGAGGGCTGTTTGCGGCTGTGAAGGATTATCATGCTCTGGCAACTGACTAGCTTTGAGAGACTGCTAGACAGAGGGTAGCAGGGCTTTACTATGCATATACCACAGTAAGGCAGTGTGTCAAGTATCTATTTGGTTAACCGATTTTCTCAATCGTAAGTCTGTAAGTGGAGAATAAAGGATTTAATACAAAAAAGTGATTCATCTGTTTGGGTGTCAATGCACAAACCTTTAAACCACACTACATCCAATGCACTTAGTCATTGCACACATTTTTCAGGTAAGGAAAAGCAATACTGGTTTGTTTTTTCTTTGCTTCTATAATGCCTTTTGAACAGGCAGACATATTCTTCATTATTTTCTTTTAATTAGCTGAAATTAACTAAGAGCAACTGACTGTAGGAAAACATGTAAATAGTTTATCTCAACAGAATACTTCAGCCTCCTTCTGCTTCTACTTGTTTACATTTTACCATGGAAATACATTGTGACTGAAGTCAAGAGGATTTTCGAAGGTGATCTATTTATGATAGATGAGCATCACTGTTAAAGCAGCTACAGAGTACTTCTTTCTAGAGAATGTCAAAGAACATGGCAACGTGGAATTTTTGCATTATCTGACAATGGTGTGCCACTCCTTTAAATACTTATTGTTGTGTCTTTTGGCTTTTTCCCAGTTAGGGGTCACCACAGCGGAACTCCGGTCCACTAATGATTGGCAGTAGATTTTTACGTGCCGAGTTGCCAGCCCTGACGCACAACCTTCAACGAAGGTACGTCCATTCACCCATGTCTTACACAGAAGACGCTCTAGCTGAGAATCGAAGACGTCTTACTGTGAGGCGACAACGCTACCGCAGCACCACCACAGCAGTCGCCTTTAAATACTTATTACTGCTCAATATTGGAGTTGTTTGGCTTCTGCTACATACCTACAAAAAATTGCATTACTGAGTAAAGTACAAACTTGCAGTGTTAAAGATTGTACTACATTTATTTTTCTGTGTATTTAATTAATTGTTTAATTGAATACTGTGGTCTGCGTCTCTCTCTAGTTATTTCTTTTTCTATTTAATTGTTTCATAGAATACTGTGGTCTTTCTCTGTCTCTGCAGTTAGTGGGGCTATTGTGTTTCACTTCATTGATATTCAGTGTTAAACTCTTAGCCTAGAGGGTTTCTCTGTATTTCTAAGTGTCAGTCACATAACTTTGAATTTATTACTGCTCAATATCGGAGTTGTTTGGCTTCTGCTACATACCTACAATCAACTGCATTACTAGCTGAGTGAAGTACAATCTTGCAGTGTTAAAGATTGTACTGCATTTTATTTTTCTGTGTATTTAATTGTTTCATGGAATATTGCGGTCTGTGTCTCTCGGTAGTTATTTTTTATTTAATTGTTTCATAGAATACTGTGGTCTCTCTCTGTCTCTGTAGTTAGTTTCCCATCTGCCCTCCCTGTTCTTGTTGTTGTATTAATCTTGGTGGCGTTGGAATTGCTCGCCCTTCCTGTAAATTTGTGTTTGAACACTACTCCTGGGTCTATCTCATTTGCTCACTCAACAGAGTATAGTGAAATCATATTTTGACTTCAGACACTCCTACCAGTCCCATCTGTTCAGCTCTATCCCAGCTCTATTCTAGCCTAGTGTCACTAGCTCATTCTACCTAATAGAGAGAACATTTGTGAAGGGCAAGCCACTTAGGTCTTTAATTTTGAATTATCTTCGGTTTCTCTTTTCTCCCTTTCCAAGATAAAAAAAAAATTCTAAGCTTGTTTCCTGCCTTTCCTGTAACCAGTCTAGTCCAAATACAGATTTGCTGTAACCAGGACTGCTTGTAAGCTTCTGAGCCCCCAAAGCCTTTCTGTGTTGGGAGGGAAGCCTTCTAGCTTATCAGTGGGAGTGGTAAGCACTAGGTAGCCTATCTACCACCAAAATCCACACATAGAAACGCACAAACATTTGCAGAGGCTCAAAATAATAATCTGCGCAAGCAACACAGACCTCCAAAGCAGAAACGCAAGCACTAGGTAGCCTACCTACCACAAGATCCAGGTACAGCTTCATAGTTTTAACACGTGAATTTGCTTATTCGTGCTCAGCAACTTGTTGTCAGCACTAAATAAGCTACAAATTACTCAGCACTCAACCTTCCTCTTTACCTAGAGTAAATAGTTTTTGTACTTACTTTCTTCACTTGCTTAGAGAAAAACAGCTCTTATACTCACTTTTCTCACTTGTCTAGAGGAAAGCAGTTTTTTATTCAGGCATGTCCAAGGGTCAGCTCCCAGTGTTCTCTCCTATCTGATGAATCTGGGCATCTTGAGGCAATGTAGCAATTGCCTCATGTACAGAGACAACCCTCTCCTCCTACCACCCAACACCACAACCTGTGACAGATGCACTTATCTAGCCAAACTGGAGGTAAAGCTCTCTCCAACCAAGACTGAACTCGACAGTCAAGAGGAGAAGGTAAACACTTGCACCACACCACACTCATCACATAGTCCCACTAAACCTACACCACCAAAATCCACACATAGAAACACAAAAACATTTGCAGAGGCTCAAAATAATAATCTGCTCAAACAACAGAGACCTCCAAAGCAGAAACGCAAGCAACCTCCACCCCCCAACACAACCACAATGACACATAGCCCACAGACTCAGTGTTCCAATAAACCACAGCCCATAAGGCAAACTAACGTACCCAACACACTAGTCATAGGTGACTCTATAGTCAGGCACACTGATGTCCCACTCACCAGGCTAAACAAGAAGGTTACAGTCAGCTGCCAGGATCCGCCACAAAACCCATGCATTCAAGTCACTCCTCAACAAGTACAAATATGACTCTGTCATTGTCCATGCTGGTGTGAACGACCTGAGACTTACCTCCCTGGACTACATGAAGAGACATGGAAGAACTCTCCGATCTTATAGCCCAGGTAGGTATGACCCTAGCCCTGACTAGCATCCTGCCATCGCCCAGAATGATACCGCAGTACAAGAACAAAATGATTGACTTCAACAATTGGCTAAACTTCTGGTGTCATTCTAAAAGGATCCAGTATCTGTCTGCCTGGGATGCCATGGTCGACAGACCACAATGCTTTGCCAGAGATGGCCTGCACCTGTCGGCCCTGGAATTCCGGATACTGGCTAAGGCTCTTGCCGCCCCTATAGTGCCTTCTTTAGGGAAGGTTCAAATGACAAATTCAGCACCGTAACAGGAACAGGCAAGCAAAAACTGAGGGTAATGCTGCTCAATGCTAGAAGTCTAAATCTCAAAATGCACTCACTTGAGGCACTCCTTAAAATGGAGAACGTAGATATCTGTGCAGTGACTGAGACCTGGTTCAAGGCCGTAGAGAGCACCCGTGCATTACCAGGCTATAACTCGTACCACACTTTTTGGCCATCTATCCTGGACCAGAACACCAAAGGCGGAGAAGTGTCCGTATTCATTAGGGATATCCACACCTCCAGGCTAGTTGCGCAGCATAACGCATCCAAGGTTATCCAAGTTCAACTAACTCTGGGCAAAACTGCAGTCCAAACTGTAGCTTGCTACAGATCCCCCGCCATGCCCCAGGATTCCCACTCCTCTTTTCTTGATATAATGGAAAATATTAGGGTTCAACCAAAAGTACAGTTTTGTACCTACCATAAATGTAGATGCTCGAGTGCATACCCTGCTGCAGTCATCACACTTGGGTTATCCTGTCGTCAGGCGATCCCGCAGTCGGCCAGAATTCCAAAGTCTTGGTCTGGCGTCGGTTGCTGTCGCTTCTTCCCTGACGTCAGTGCGCCAGGGGTATATATAATGCATCCAACGCCATTTTCTTCAGTTTTTCTTGCCCCAGATGTCAGGTGCCCCCAAAAAGGTGGTCAGTAATTAGTACCAAATTAAGTAATTTTTGCACAAACACAAAATCCCTCCAGCTATAAGCAAATACATCAGGAAGGTATTGTAGAGGTTTTAGCCAGTTAGATCAGAGGGGATGGAGGGAGGGTAACCTGGACTGCAGCAGGGTGTACACTCGAACATCTACATTTATGGAAGGTACAAAACTGTACTATGTTCATCGTGTTACCCTGCTGCAGTCATCACACTTGGGTAGAATCCCTAAGCTAAGGTTGGGTGGAGGAGTTATAGAGGGTTAGAGGAGGCTAGAAGGCCCTGCAGAACTGCAGTGGCAAAGCCAGCTCTAGTCTTAGAGTAAAGTGGTAAGTGATAGTGTTTGGTAAAGGTGTGTACTGAACTCCAAGTTGCAGCTTCCAAAATCTCCTTGGTAGGAACCCCCCTGAGGAAGGCTGTAGATGTAGATGTTGCTCTGGTAGTGTGGGGCCTAACGGTAGCAGGTACTGGTTTTCCATGATGGGTATAGCAAAAACGAATGCAATGTCCTATCCATTTGGAAATGGTCTGTTTTGATATGGCCTTCCCTTGTGAAGCTGTAGCATAGGATACAAAGAGCTGGTCAGATTTTCTGAAAGCCTTAGTTTTATCCAAGTAGTAACGGAGTTGCCTGTGAATGTCCAAGGAATGCAGGAGTCTTTCTCCTTTGTTCTGTGGATTTGGGAAGAAGGTGGGTAAGTGGATGGTTTGATTTAAAGCCACACTGGAAACCACCTTAGGCATGAAGGAAGGATTAGTTCGTAGAGAAACTCTGTCTTGATGGAAAATGAGGAAAGGTTCCACTGCCATTAGTGCCTGCAGCTCTGAGACTCTTCTAGCTGAAGTTATTGTAGCAGCATGGCAGTCTTCCATGATAGAAACTGTAGATCTGCATAGAAAGCTGGTTCAAAGGGAGGTAGCGTAAGTTTTTCCAGAACAAAATTGAGGTCCCATGTTGGTGTAGGTGCTCTCCTGGGGAGCCTAATGTTTTTTGCCCCTCTGAGGAACTGCCTTAGAAGTGGATGCAAACATAAGGGTGGATCCGTGTTGTAGTGGGCTGAAATAGCTGATGCATGGATTTTAATGGAAGAAAAAGAAAGTCCTTTGTGCAACATCTCAGTTAAATACTGTAGAATCTGAGGCATGTGAGGCTGAAGTGTGTTTTGGCTTTTAGCTTGGTTCCAGGCGCAAAATCTTTTCCATTTATCCGAATAGGCCTTCCTGGTGCTGGGCCTCCTAGCTTCCAGAATAACATCCATAACTGCTTGGGAAAGAGGAGCTGGCTGGATGCTTAGGTGATTTGCCATGCAGCCAAATTTAAGGTTTTGAGTTGGCTGTGAAGAATCTGATTGTTTTGCTGTGTGAGCAAATGGGCAATTTGTGGTAAAATCCAAGGTGGGCCCTGGGCCATATTCCTTAATAGTGGGTACCAGTGCTGGCGTGGCCAGTCTGGGACTATGATTATCAATCGTGGTCTCTCCTTTCTGACTTTCAGAAGCACCTTTGTGAGGAGAGGCAATGGAGGGAAGGCATATACGGTCAGGTTTTTCCAAATGAATGAGAGTGCGTCCACTTTCCAAGCTTGATGGTGAAGTGTCCTTGTACAAAATTTTGTTAGTTGATAGTTTTGAGGACTGGCAAACAGGTCTATGTCTGGAAGGCCCCATTTCTGAGTTATCATTGCAAATACTTGTGGATCCATTTTCCACTCGTGGGGATCCATGATGTTTTTGCTGAGGTAGTCTGCCAATGTGTTCTTTTTTCCTGGCAGGAATTGAGCTTGTAACTGAACTTGGTAAACCAGAGTTGTGTTCCACAAGGTCACTGCTTGCCTGCATAGAGGGAGGAGTGTGTACCCCCTTGTTTATGTACCACATTACTGTGGTGTTGTCCGTCCTTATTGTAAGTTGTCCTGGATGTAATAGATTCTTGAAGGCTGTCAGAGCATTCTGTACAGCTAGCATCTCTTTTTGATTGATGTGCAGATTCCTTTGATCTGCAGTCCATACGACTTGAACGCACTGTCCTGCCATGTGTGCCCCCCAGGCGTAGTCCGATGCATCTGTTGTCATAGTTTGCCTGGCTAGGGGCAAGGTGCAAGGCTGACCCTTGTTGAGGTGACATGCCTGTGACCACCATAGAAACTCCTGTTGTAGGCAGGGAATGAGAGATATCATTGTGTCCAAGCTGTGGCTGTGTTGAGACCATACGCTTTTTAGGTACCACTGTAATTTCCTCATATGCAGCTTTGCAAATGGTATTAGTAGTATGCAAGATGCCATGAAGCCCAAGGCCTGCAGAATTTTTCTTGCAGGTAGTTGGGTCTTTGTTGCCATTGTTTTGAAATATTGAGTCAGTTGTAGCTGTTTGTCTGGCGTCAGATAATCCTTCTGGGCTGTTGTATTCAAGCTGGCACCCAGGAATGTCATGTTTTGTGAGGGTACTAGTTTTGATTTCTTTTCGTTTACTGTGTACCAAGATGTTTTACAAAAGCCAGATGTTGTAAGAGGGTGTCCTTGCTTTCTGCTTGGATGAGGCAGTCATCCAGGTATGGGTATATTTGAATTCCTCTTTGTCTGCAGTATGCAATTACTGGTGCCAGGCATTTTGTGAAGACCCTGGGTGCAGTAGATAAGCCAAAGGGCAGTGCAGAGAATTGGTAATGGGTTGAACCTGCAATGAAACGGAGGTATCTTCTGCAACTTTGTCTGACAGGGACATGCAGGTATGCCTCCTTGAGGTCCAACGTTACTAGCCATGCTTTCTTGCCCAACATGGGAAGAAGCTGCTGTAGTGTTAGCATCTTGAATTTGGGTACTTGTAAGAAGGTGTTTAGAATTGAAAGGTCCAGAATTGGTCTCCAGGCATTGTCCTTTCTGGGAACTAGAAAGAGTCTTGAGTAAAATCCTTGGCCTTGCTCTGGAGTAGGTACCAGTTGAATGGCTCTCATGTCCATGAGAGCTGTAATTTGTTTTTGTGCCTCTGCCCGTTGATTTTGTGGCAGGTTTGGCATTCCTCTTTTCATTGGCAAGGTGTGAAAATGCAATCTGTATCCTCGTGAAATTATGTCTAGGACCCATTTGTCCTTTGTGACAATGTGCCAGTTGTCTGAAAAAAGTTCGAGTTTTCCTCCCAAGGGGGCTGCCAAGAGAGTGTTGCTTGGCCAGATGAGGTGCAAGTCATTGAGTTTGCCTTCTGGTAGTTTGGGACCTGTCTTCTCCTCCCTTCTGTGTTGCAGTGCCCCATTGTCGTGGTTTGTACTGGGCTTGTGGTTGTCCTCTGCCTCTTGGACGTCTGTATTTACCCCTCTGTGGTCTGTCAGTAGCTGGAAAGAACCAATTTTTTGTTGGCCAATTTCTGCTGAAGCGAGGGGGCTGTACCTGTAGAAATTCTTTGACTGTCTGCATAGATTTTGCCTTATCCTCCATTTTCTTTAAGACTTCTTCTGCTTTAACTCCAAAAAGAACATCCTGCTGTAATGGAGCATCCAGAAGCTTTGCTTTAACATGATCAGGCAGTTTGTTCTTTAACCAAGCATGCCTACGTATAACAGATCCAGTGACAGCTGCTTTGCAGGAAGCCTCCAAAGAATCAAAACCACATTGTAAAGTATGTTTGCCCACCTGTTCAGTTGCATGTAACAGATCCTGCATTTCTTTCAATTCAGACTGTTGAGGGAGTGTGCTCATTTTTTGTTTTAAATGAGACATTAGAAATTGCTGAAACTTTAGCATGTGAAATTGGCAATTTAGTGCCCTCATAGCTAGAGTGGCTGAGGTGTAAACCTTGTTTCCCCCACCTGTCTAGTGCTCTGGAGTCCCTTTCAGAGGGTACAGGATTTTTTTGCCATAGAAGCCTTAGCCCCTTTGGGACCCTGGGAGATAGTCTCTGGATCAGCAACAGGGCTTTTATAAAGGAATTTGTGGGATCAGCAACAGGGCTTTTATAAAGGAATTTGTGGGAATCAGGCACTCTATAGTATCTGTCAGGTTTGGCTGAAGCAGGAGGCAGAGAATCTGGGTTCAAACTGGATTCTAAGTAAACATCATCCACAATGTCTAAAACTGGGGGGATGGCAAGTGGTCTGTGCTGGGGGAGTAAAAGAAACTCTGAGCCTTTTCTTTGAGTCAGAGTAGTCCTGACCTTCCCAGTGAAAATGTTCCCTCATAGTGTGTAAAGTTTCTCCAAAGGAGTAGTCTTCAGGGGTAGAAGCTGAGGGAATAGAATCCTCAGCATCAGAATCTTCATAAGGGGAGAAGGAGTAATCTTGGTCCTCAGAGGAGCCTGAGGAAATAGACACTTGTTCAGAGGAGGCATAATCTTCCTCTTGTCTAGGCCTTTTGTCGGGTGGGGGT
The DNA here is from genome assembly GCF_019279795.1 of Protopterus annectens. Classification (NCBI taxonomy): domain Eukaryota; kingdom Metazoa; phylum Chordata; order Ceratodontiformes; family Protopteridae; genus Protopterus; species Protopterus annectens. The sequence goes on along the minus strand of NC_056748.1, from coordinate 642,560,786 downwards.
TGGGAACCCCTGATTAAAGAGATCAAATCTTCATCCATTTTGAGCATCTGTTTCTTAGGCATGGGGCCTTGAACTGGAGACTGAAGTGCAGTCTTTTTAGGTTTAATAGGAGTCTTAGTCTTAGGATACGTTTTTATGGTGAGCGTCGTCGGTCTGAAGACGCCTTCAGAAACTGAAGGTGTTTCTGCAGCACCGACATCTTTATCAGCAGTGTCGTCGGTAGGGGGTAAACAAAATGGCTGCGTCGGCCTAGTACTCTCCACCAAAAGCTCCGAAGGGGACTCGGGTTCCAGATCTGCAGTAGTCAGGGGCTGTGTCGGAGCCTCACTGAAGACTGGTGAACCGGTGACCGGACCAGCCGAGGCCTCGGAGTCTGGCTTGGGTCTAGGCTGCCTGTCCTTGTGTTTTTTTGTGCACGCCGGTAGTTGGTTGCTCCGACAGCATAGTGTAGATAAATTTTCTACCGAAGTAGTGTCGTGCGAAATCAAAGCGTCTTTTTATAGTACGCTTATTAAACCTAGCACAAAAACGACAACCAGTGACATCGTGGTCTGGGCCTAGGCAAGGTATGCAGTAAGAATGAAAATCCTTATGAGGTATTTGCTTCCCACAAGAAATACAATTGTTAACTTTTTCTGACATCGTTCGGAGGCAAGAAAAGTTTCCCCAACGGGGTACTTAGCTTTATTGAAGACTTCGGATCTGAAATTCGACTTCGAAAATCTCAGGAGTCAGCTGACCGGCACTTGCGAACTGCTTCTGCTTCAGGCACCGCGCGGCAAGAAAAACTGGAGAAAATGGCATCGGATGCATTATATATACCCCTGGCGCACTGACGTCAGGAAAGAAGCGACAGCAACCGACGCCGGACCAAGACTTTGGAATTCCGGCTGACTGCAGGACCGCCTGACGACAGGATAACCCAAGTGTGATGACTGCAGAAGGGTAACACGATGAACATCACCCTAATAATGGGCGATTTCAACTACCCACCATTAACTGAGAAAACTACTCGTGCACCAACTCCTTCGCTCAACGCTTTCTGGAATTCATAAATTCCAATGCCCTGGATCAGCTTATCCACACCCCCACCAGGGGCAAAAATAGCCTAGACCTAGTCATTACCAACATGAGTGACCGGTGTTCCACAACAGAAGTCAACTACTCGTCGGTCAGATCCGACCATAAGCTAATCACCCTAGATATCCACATCCTGCCCCCCACCCCCCATTAAGGAAACCATGGTAAAAAATTTCTCCAAAGCCAACTTCATGCTTCTTAAGACAGAAGTGGTGAACTTCATGACACCCATGCAGATGGGCAATACAGTTACGACTGCTGAATCCTACACAAATGCACTCTATAAGCACTTATATAAGTGCATGGATCGTGCTATCCCAAACAGAACCAAGACGCTAGCCTAAAAAAAAAATGAAGCCAATCTGGTGTTTCCCTGCCATAAACAAACTCTACAACAGAAGGAAGAAACTGTTGCAAAAGAGAGTAAAATCCCATGAGTGCAGGAGCTCCCTGGTCAGCCTCAGTAAGAAGCTGAAATCCTTTATACAATCCTCTAAACTAGCTACGAAAAGAAAATCGCCAATGATTCTAAGGACAACCACAAAGCATTCTAAAGCTATGTCAAGAATCGCAATGGCAACTCCCGGATCCGCTCTGAGTTACAGCATAATGGCACGAAAATTACAGAACCAATTGATACTGCCAAGATCCTGGCAGATAGGTTCAGTGCTAAATTTACCCCCTTCTCACCCCCTAAAGGGCCCATATCTGTACAGGAAGAATGCAGAGTCCTTGTAATCACATCTATGTAGGTAAAAGCTACAGCATCCATGGGACCGGACAGCATCCCATGCGGCGTTTTACACGAATTTCAGAATGAACTGGCTTGCCACCTAAGCACCATGTTCAATCAGTCTCACGTCAGGCTTTGTACCCACCAAATGGCGCACAGCAACAGTTGTCCCACTCCACAAAGGGGGAGCCTCCACTGATCCTGGGAACTATCATCATATTAGCCTGACGAGCCTGGTCTGCAAGGCCATGGAACGTATCATCATGGAAATCATAAACAAAGATATTGGTATCCTCCAAACTCTGGACACCACCCAGTTTGGGTTTATGAAAGGCAGATCATGCCTTCTGAACCTGATCGACTTCTTTGAGGCAGTCACCAAAGCCACAGATGAGGGTAAGGTGGTTCACACAGCCCATCTTGACCTCGCCAAGGCTTTCGACACCATCCCCCATTCTGGAATTATAGCTAAACTCACTAAACTAGTTATAAATCCCTACGTCACAAGATGGGTTGCCAACTGGCACACTGACAGAACCCACACTGTAAAAGTTGCAGACTCCAAATCTGACTTCAAACCAGTGACAAGTAGAGTACCACAGGGTTCAGTCCTGGGACTTCTCCTGTTTGATATCTACTTCTCTGAAGTACAGGCTAACACAGAAGGCCTCTAGCTAATGAAGTTCACTGATGACTGCAAACTAGGAGCCATAGTCGAGTCCCCAAATTATGTGGACATCCTACAGGAGGGCCTCACTGAGACAGATGCCTGGTGTCAGAGGCATGGCCTCAAGCTCAATGCCAAAAAGTGCATTGTCATCCCCTTTGGTAAAAACTCTGTACTCATGAACTACCACATAAACGACAGTCTACTTAATGCCGAATGTGTGCTAAGAGACCTTGGGACCCCAGGTGGACAGTAGTCTCTCCTTTGATAAATCACATTGCCACAGTAGTCAGGAAATCCTTCTATGTGGTGCACTTCACCACAAAAGGGCTCTCATCCAGGAAAAAAAGAGGTCATTATTCCCCTCTACTCAGCACTCATTAGACCCATTATAGAGTACAATGCCCCTTTTGGAATGTACCTCACAAGACATCTGCAGCAGCTGGAAAGGCCACAGAAGTACCTCACAAAGAGGCTTACTGGCCTCAAACAGATGCTCTACACTGACCGTCTCAAAAAAAACTCCAGCTTTACTCTGTAGCATATTGCCTACTCCGAGGAGATCTCTGCCTAACATATAAAGCTATGTTAATCCCAGAGCTGTTGGACATGCTGCACCTAAAGAAATCCCAATCCCTTCGAGCTACATGCAATAGGGACCTAAATCTTGTCACCACAATAAGCAGGACTTGCTGGAGGGATAGATTCCTGTTCCAGAGACTTCCTATACTCTGGAACAAGCTACCCATCTATGTCAAGCAAAGTTCATTAGCACTCTTCAAGAAAAATCTTGATGAGTGGATGGGAAATAGGAAATACACTCAGGGGATAATGTCTGTGGCTTTGCTCGACAGGGGCACAGGAAATTAACTTTCTTGGGTGGCGTAAGCCAGGGAACCTTGTTGGCTAGGCTTACTTAGGCCCTTGGGCCGATAGCCTAGTACCTACCTATGAACAATAAGTGTGTACTTCCCCAAGATGCTAATACAATAAGACTTGCACAGCTCCTAGTTTGCAAAATTTTTTACGCCCTCCCTAACCACCACTGAAATGCTAAGTGTCTGCATTGGTAACTATAGACTTTAAATGCTGTTTACTTACTGAAGTCATAGAAATGTTGCCAGAATGCTTCCATCCATTTCTGAAGCTCATCTTTGCCTGCAGCTGCAAAAACATGGGTTATAGCCTTGTCTGCCAATGGATTGACAATTGAAAGGCTGTTTGCTCGCTTATTTAAATCTTTGCTGGCAGTTCGAATCCTGGTATCCTATGCAGAGAAAAATATTTATTATTGCACTGATAAATTCTGCACAAACTTTTACAGCAGTAATACATTTGAACTATCCTAGTCTTTAAATGTATCCCCTGCTAACAGAAATAGCATCAGCCTATTATTATTACTGTATGTAGATCTTTAAGACAACTTCAGTTGGGCAATATAAGTTGAATCTATAAACCTGTGACACCAAAGCACTTAGAGATGGTTTCTAATTCTTGGCCATGTATGATAATTTTTAAGGCTTCACACCTATATTAAACATACAAAAGCATGAAATGAGTAATGCACATAAAAGGTACTTCTGAAACTGCACACAACAGGATATGCTGGTTAGTAGGAACATTTTGGTCCATAAAATTTTGTTTATTTATAATTTCTAAGCAACAATGGCCAGGTAGGAAGACCAACTGCCAGAAAGAAGAAAATGTTGAAATCAGTAAATAATGAACAGCAGTGTGTGTGTGTGTGTGTGTGTGTGTGTGTGTGTGTGTGTGTGTGTGTGTGTGTGTATATATGTATATAAAAAACAATCTGAATGTTTGTTTTATACTGTAAGGAAGAAGCAATGTTTTACAGGGGGAATGTGTTACAGTGTAGAATACAAAGATAAGAAAAAAACTGCATAATATAAAATTTTACTATAAATTATATGGAAACATAATAAAAATTTCAAATGTGGGAGTTCCATTACTATTACTCTTTCAACAATTATGGAGCGGAACTGCCTGGATTTTATTGATATTGTAGCGTAGTGTTCCTGTTAGAGAACAAACAGGAGGCATGAGGTGTCATAGTAAGCAACACAATGTAACACTAAACAATCTTATGCAATACTACAATTCCAAGTCATTTTTTTTCTGTTAAGGTCATTTTCAGCTTTGTCTAGAAGGATTTAGCAATCTGTTTCATAACTTCCTCAGGTAAAGGAAAACTGGAATCACAAACATTGCCTTTGGATTTTACTATGTTGCATAGCTGCCCTAGCAAGTCCATAACTTCAAAAATGCTGTGCCTCAATGATACGTTCTAATACCTGCACAGCTCTCACTGACAGTAAGAGTTTTGATAATTTAAAGTATTGCATTTTGGTACTGCAATCATTAAACTTAGTAACCTTTCTTTTGGACACCCCCCCCCAAGCTCAATGCTTGGGGCTATTCTTGCTCCCTTATTTATTAGTTGTACCCCCAAATACCTACTGCAGTCAAAACATTTTCTGTGCAGATGACCTATTCCTACTACAAGGCAGCAAGCACTCAGCAAAAGTGTAGGAAGCACTAGCAGCAGGCTTTCACAAAACCTTCACTTGGTTGAAGGACAGCCACTTGCAAGTTAACACATTTAAAACTATAAATTTCTGTTCTTCTCTGGTTAACAAGTTATGAATTACTGATCTTAAAACAAAGGAAATCATCCCTTAAAGACCCCTGTTCTGCTTCTCAGATTCTGAGCAAGCCTTCATTAAAATAGTTCCCAGCGTCTGGAACTATTCCTTCTAATATTAGGTCCCTCATTCCTCCTCAGCAGTTATATCCTCCTTGTAGGACTATTTTGAATAAGCTACTACCTGTAGATGGCTTAAAGATGGATCTTAAAATCTCTCCCATCACTTTTTCCCATCACTTTTTTCCCTATCTCATACACCTTGTGTTGTAGTACTCCTTTCCAACAGATCTTCCTAAACTTTAAGTTGTCCAAGTTTCTATGTTCCAAAATAAACCCTTGTCATACTTTAATGAAACTGATCACAAATATATCTAAGTAGTTTGGCTTGTACAACTTCTTCTATCACTCTGTTATAACATGACCAGACAGTCTGGCATGCAAAGTTTGGAGCCTTACCTTGTTTATGCAGTAAATTTTGCTGTACAGTATATTTCTATATTAAATGTGTTACCCTGTTCATTTACTGCATTATAAAACAATTTTTTTCTACATTCATCTGACCTGGGTCACAGCTGAAAATTTCCTTTGGACCAGTTCACAAATTATTAATAAAAATTCTGCAACAACATACTGAAGAAATACATGTAGGTGATGTGCGTGATGGTCTGGAAAAGTCAACTGTAAACTTGCCATAGGAACTAATTTACTGTACTCATGGTTAAAATGGGATACATTTTTGGAAGCATTCATGAGCAATTTGTGAGTTAACATGGGAAATGGCAAATTCTGAAGCTGAGATCAAAGACTTAACGATAATGTGAATGAGAGAAACAAAAATACAAAAATGACGCCTAGCTTAAAGGGCTTAAATACCATCTCTAAGACCACCTTTAACATAAAGGACAAATTCATTCAGAGCCACTCAATCTCTACAGAAGACTATATATGGCCCTTTCTACATCAAGGCTTGCAGGTCAGATTCTCCTTGCAGAGGTATTGGTCACTGAAAACAGTCTTCCACTACTGAATTTTTAATACTTTAAAATTAACTCTCTCACGGGAGGTTAAATAGGTTTCTTACTGAAAAATTCAAACAAATGAGGAGAGTTCACATTCTGGACAACCTCATTTGGAGGCTATCCCTCAAAAATTGTTTAACTGCAAAATACGAACAAATCTGGATCTGGAGAAATAGGGATGATATGACTGACCTGGATGATACAATCTTGGAAATTAGATATGCTAAACAGAAGAATTTTCTGACTGCACATTGTACATGGTGGATGAAGGGTGAGGCATTACAAACACAGATGCCAAGATCCCCGAGAAGCTTGTCAGTTTGAAGGGAGATATTGGCTATACCATATGCGTTTGAGACATGCATCATGAAGAGGGTCTCAGCCACAGTTAGGCTGTATGAATGGATTTTTGTCTTTTCTTACTTTCAGCAGTATCCTCATTATGAGTGGAAAAGTTAGACTAGGGTTCATGAAACCCAACCATATCAAGACTGGAACAAGAACATTCAAACCCTAGTGTGGTAAAGCAATGCCTTCTTATCAACTTTGTTCAAAGTCTTCAAACCTATTGACAATGAGAAACTGTGCTATTGTTTCTAGGGTTTATGGTACACTTTAGAGATCATGGAGTTTTTCTTCATTTAAAAGCTTCTTGAAGAACTTGTGCCTTGATTTTCCCTGTTAGGGATGCATGCTGCAATGGCTGAACGTGCACCTTAATGGAGACAAAGCTAAGACTTTCTCAGAAAGCTCAGCCAGATATTTTATAACAAGAGCTGCAGTGGCAAGCTGTGCCTTCAGTCCGACTACTGGTGCAGCAAAGATGTAAAACTTTTCCTTTAACCAAGTAAATGTTCTATTGTTG